>NC_135396.1:2947500-3282500 GCF_051989625.1 Stigmatopora argus | reverse complement strand
AGAAGGGAAGAAAAGAGAAGAGAAATGAAGAGGAAGGCAAGGAAAAGGAAAAGAAGGGAAGAGAAAGAGAAAGAGTGGCCGCCTGGAAACAACTCAGAAACATCCAATAAGGGACGAAGAAAGTGTTTGGAAAGCGTGCAGCTTACAAACAACAACAACAACAACAACATATAGAATAGGGCTGAACGATTAAATCGCCTGAATCAAGATATTCAAGGCAAGTCACTCTAGTTGAATTCTGATGTTTAACCCTTTAAAGACCAAGTGAGATGTTAAAGCATGGGTTGCCATTGACGCCTGTCCAATCACTTCTGACTGGGAGGGGCGAATGAGCGTACAAAAATCCAACTTTTAGGTCACATCAGTTTTTATCGAGAAAAAATATATCATTCATGTACAAATATCATACATTTGACCATGTAGGGTTCATCAGTTGACGGCCTCAGACGTCCAATCCATTCTGACCATGAACATTTTTACATTTTATTATCCAAAAATATAACACTAACAACTCAATTTTCCAATTTACCTTTACTTAAATAACTGCATTTTTTCACGTCATTTTAAAATGCTCATTCTACCACCCCAGCTATTTCAGCATATTTCTGCATGAATTTCCGTTATGTTCCCCTTCCCGATAACTATTCCTCTATTTTATTTGCATGATAACAAACAGGAAGTGCTATTTTTCCCCCCGCTACTGTAGGTTAAAATCCCTCGCTGGTTGTAGTATCAAAATGGATGATCGTTAGTAATACTGCTTTCTAGTGAATAAATTAGCCACCTTTCATGTAAACATCAGATCATAAATGGGGCGCAACATTGAAGGGGAGGAGCCAAATAAATGGGTTTATCATCCTACGCCATCAAAAACCTGACAAGATCTTCTCTTATCTGCTCCTATTGTTGTTATTGTTCAATAAAGTTGCAGATGCATACTTGAGCTGCCCTTCGCTCGGTGATAAAGAACAATGCAGTAAAACTACGTCGTACAACATTTTTATTTCCGATCCGTCGTTTATTTTTAATGGGTTTAAACAGGCAAGTTTGCATTTTGAGTTGAGGACATCGAGTGTAGTACTGCGCCACAACGTAGGGGGCAGTATCGAGTTACATAGCAGCGTGATTCACGTTATTTGCAGTGTGAGGTTTCCAATTGTGGGCGGCCCGGAAGATCAGTGATTAGCGCGTTGGCCTCACAGTGGGGGATCTGGGTTCAAATCCAGGTCAGTCCACCTGTGTGGAGTTTGCGTGTGGGTTTCTTCCGGGTACTCCGGTTTCCTCCCACATTCCAAAGACATGCGTGGTAGGCTGATTGGACACTTTAAATTACCCCTAGCTAAGAGTGATTGGTTGTTTGTCTCCTGGTGCCCTGCGATTGGCTGGCCAGCAATTGCGCCCCGAAGTCAGCCGGGCTATGCTCCAGCACCCCCCGCGACCCTAGTGAGGATAAAGTGGTTCAGAAAATGAGATGTTTCCAATTTTATCAAAATAGCTCAGTTGTCGATTAATTGCGGCAAATCTAATAAATCTTATATTGATTTAAGTGTCAGTGATATTAGCATTAGCATTCAGGGTAACTGTTGAAAATGAGGAAAAACATGTCATAAAGACAACCAAAAAAGTTGAAACTGTAACCAAAGTGAAATGGAAAAAAATATATAGTAATGAAAGTTTCTTTTTAAATAAAAATTCCTTTCCCAAAACTCAAATCAAACAAACGTGACTTTGTTTTTGTTTGTTTTTTGCCAGGAACTCACTCCGACCCCAGTCAAAAACGGAGTGGGCGTCTATCGGCGTCCAATGAGCCGTCATCGGGATGACCCGCACGTTGACACGTTCTCCGGTCTCGGCGGTGTCAAAATCCGTCAACCATTAACGGCAAAAAAAATAACAAAGGTTGATCCAGTACCCACGAGAGCGTCCCGTCCTGGTTGCCAAAGAGCCCCTTGCGCACTGGAGCGCGCCTCAGAACATCCACCAGTGGAACCAGTTGGCCATTTGAACGTTTGCTCACACACCCAAAAAAAACAAAAAAAAACACAAATTTAGTTTCTACTTACCTCTGTGAAATTTGGTGGCCATTTTACTGAAGAAGTCCCACCTGAAAAGACAGAGAAAATCCACCATTTTGGTTACAAGACAACTATTTTCAAGACAAATTTTTCATCCGGGCGTCGCCAATTCTACTCGAAATAAGAATGTATCATCCAAAGCTAGTCTCATTGACCCACAGGAAATTTGGCATCATGAGCAGAGGCAGTCCGGGCTAATTTGGCATGTAGTGACAGTTTCCCGACGCTAGGGGGAAGGCAACCCCACCTCAGACAGTGTGTAGAGTGGAAATTTCTGATAGATTGCACCTTGGGCAATCGCCAAACTTTCCAAGAGCAAAAACTGGCCCTGAGCATATGCCAAACCTAGTGGGGGATTGGGGATTTTATGAGGGCCTCGCTGTAGTTCGATTCCCGCTTGTGTGGATTGCGTCAGCAAGGTCATTTAGCGTAAAACTTGCGCCAAATCTATCTTGAGGATGGATTGTATGGCTGCTCCGACTCCCGAGGGGACCAAAAGTGGCCATTTTCTGAACCATTTATCCTCACGAGGGGTGCTGGAGCCTATCCCGGCTAACTATGGGCCCACCCAAGCCAATCGCAGGGCACAATGAGATGGATAATCAATCATAGCTAAGGGCAATTTAAAGTGTAACCCTAGCATGAGTGTTTTGGGGACTTGGGAGGAAACCGGAGTACCCGGAGAAAACCCACAAAAATTCCACACGGGGAGGACCCAACTGGGATGGAACCCTCGACCCCGAATGGCGGCGCACGGAGCGGAAGAATGGCGGCGGCGGTCGCTCGGCTACACATGGCTACAGATGGCTACAGATTCAGGAACTAGCGCTCGAGTGGCGTTCCGCACCGTGAGCCGGACCTTAGCCTCGACCTGAACTCTCGGGCAGGAACTGAACGGACCCCCTCCCCCCCAGACTCCCCCCCCCATCATTTGCATTGATGCCATCAGCTAACAGTGGAGGATAATTTAGCTTGAGAGCAGATTAATCAAGTCATTATTTACAAGTGCAGACTTACCAATGGTTTGTAACATTTTCTTTCTGTTGGATTTATTTTATCATCTTATTTGTTTTAGGTATATATTTGACTTTTTGACATTTATTTTATGTATTTCAATTTTATTGTGATTTTTAAACCTATTATGTATATTAAATGTGCATTGACCTATTATTTTAGAAAGAGATGTTCTATTTATTTTGTTTCTACGCTGTTGTCAACGTAAACGAAAAAACTTTATTGACATTTCCCATCAGAACATTTTGTGTGCACTTTTCTTGCCTTTGAAACCGTTTTTTTTGCTTCCAGGAAGCATCGAAATTCCCCGCATTGCTTTTGTGTGTGTGTTTAAACGACTTTCATCCACTCACTCACTCACTCAGTCAAGCCGTCACGCTAGCGAGGGAGTGGCAGATTCCTGACGACAGCGAACGCCTCATAAAAGTCCCAGATAAGAGCGGGTCGTCGTCGTCGTCGAGATGCCACAAAAAGCCAATTAATCATGCAAATAGCGCGGCGGCCATCTTGTCAGAGAACCATTGGAGAGTCATGATTGCATCGCGGCCTTCCCGCAACGGCAGCGACTTTGATCCTCGATTTAATCAGCGAGTAGCCATTGATGGTCAATGGCCATGATACTAGAGAGAGCAGATAGATTGAAATATATGTTTTTTCTCTTTTTTTGTACTCCTCCCGATTCCTAAACATGACCCAACGCCGATCCCCGGTTCCGCCCGAGGCCAGCGTCGTCGTAGGCGCGCTCAGTCAACACCGGCAAGAGCGCGCTGATCGGAATCGGGCCCGAGAATTGAAAGTCACTGGGCTCTGTTTACTCTGAACAAAGTTTCTACGCGTGATTGACGACTTCCTGTTCTTTTCTTTTCCTAAATACAATTCCGTCTTTGAAGTATATGAATCACGACCATGAAAAGAGAATATCAATGGATGGCAATTTTATCAAGTGGTTCATATTTATGGGCAAACCAAATAAAGGAAGGTTAAAAAAAATGAACTACTATAATAAAGTCATATATTTTAATACTTGGAGAAAATAGTGACCATTCATTTATCTATTTTTTAAAGAGGCTAATCCATTATGAAATTGGCACGGAAAACTTAAATGAACTCGGTCACCTTTGACCTCATAATTGCATATAACCCCTTTGTTCGTTCTTGAGTTATTATCCATATCTTTCACCTCTACAGCGATGTGCGCTTTATTTTAAGTGTATATATCGGGCTAGTGACTATTTTTAGGCTCATTTCAAAGAAACAAAAATGATCATTTTTTCAATGTTATTTGATGATATTATCGCATTGACAAATATATAAATATGATTTTAAATGTAGCTTGAGATTGGCATACAGCAGCTGACGCTGTCGTAAATATACACTTTGCATATCGTGGTGTATTTGCGTTATAGGGCACAGTGGAGAACAGTACAGTATATACAATGATCCTTTGTTTTTGTTTTGGAGGCTCAACTCTTGCGCCCTCTAGTGGCGTGCACTGGAAATACTCTAGCAGTTAATCAGTCAGAAGACCGCTTTTTAAAAACGTTTTTTTCCAAAGACGTTAAGATGAGTCATTCATTTAGGTTATTTCTTTTTTTAATCAGTTTGAAAATAGATTCCTAAAATAGTATTTAAGATTGTACAATTGTTCTCATTGCTATAATGTTTAGGGGTTTTACCATTTTTCTAGGATTTGCTATTATCAACCATGATTGCATATTTTAAATGTTTTTATCATATTTAAAAAAAAAAAGACATGATCAGTATTAATTTGTTGACTACATAAGTTTTAAAATATAGGACATTCTATGACGTTACTATTATAATATTAATAGTTATGATCACAATCTGTTTATATGATTAAAGCGAGTCATCAATGTTTTTGCATTACTCATTTATTAAAAAAAAATTTGATTGTTGTGATTAACATTCTAAAGAAATGACGAAACATTGTCGTCCGATGTCGCCATATTTCTTTTTAGCTCGCAATGTTTGTCCAGAACATTCCATCCGTGGCGGGCGGCTAGCTAGCTTGATGCTAATGTGGCGCGTGCGTGCCGCTGCATTAATGAGGAGGCGACGACCTTTCTCCAAAAGAAAAAAAAAATAGTTACGGTCTAAGTCTTGCCTATTATGGGTGACTTTTTATTTTGCAAAACTGAAAAAAAATATTCTTCTCCCCCAAAAAATACTCTCCTAAAATCACAGCTTCATCCCAAATCTACCACAAACTATTCTACTTTTTGCCTAGCAACAAAAAAAACGACTGAACATAATTCTGGGCCTCGCTAAAAATTTACGAGCAGAGCTTCGAGTTTTATTTTGCGCCGTAAAGTGTCCGATAGGCAGAAAAAAGAAGAAGAAAAAAAATACGGACGGTAGCCATGTCGACCTTTAGCGCGGAGATTATTCTTTGTGTCAGCCGTTGGTTTGACAAGACGCAGTAGCAGGTTATCTCAAGTAGCAGCCTAACCCACTCTTTGATTTTTTTATTTCATTTCCTTCTTTTCTTGTTCTGCACCAACAGTTAATATGTAACCTGGTGGCGGAGGAATCGCCACATTTCCTCACGTCATACGCAGATCGATGCTCGCTCGCATTCATTCGTACGTTCATCATCCATAACCGCTTATCGTTGACGATCGTAAAAAAAAAAATATATAACAATGTCAAAGCACCCCACCTTCGACGTCCAAACACGGGAATATATTCTATTATTTATGTTTAAATACAAACGTAGGTCTTCCTTTTATATATCACTTTATAAAAAACTCATTTTTGCCCCAATAGAAGAGTACAAATGTCGAACCTATAAACACCAATGTATAGTGCGCAAACCCTGAACCAGAAAAATAGAGACAACTAAAAATAAAATATTTCAAAATGTAAAGTTAGTCTTAATACTGTAGCACAAGGGTGTCAGACTCGGGTTGGTTCGCGGGCCGCTTTAACGTCAACTTGATTTCACGTGGGCCGGACCATTTTAGATATAATATTTAGTTTTTTTAAAATAAATGGAGTAAAATAACTGGATTAAAATCCCTGAATATTCAGTTTTTTATAGATCTAAAACGATGTTTAATTTAGCTTTTTTTAAATATATTTTTAGATTTTACGAAATGATTTTTGAACTAAAAACACAGAAAATTTGATTTAAAAAATGACAATTATTGATTTAAAAGGGGGAAATCAGGAAATTTAATATACATCTATACTCTTCATTTGAATTTAATCCTAAAACAGAAAGTCGGCACTCATGATTGACTTTCCGGGGCCACACAAAATGATGTGGCGGGCCAGATTTGGCCCCCGGGCCGCCACTTTGACACGTGCTGTAGCAGATCTCTTCCATTTGACATTTACAATTAAATTGTGGTTGGTTTGATTGCGGCAAGACGTCAGCGAATCATTTGACATCGGCGCCGAAATCCGACAATTGGCCGCAAATCCTTTCAGAAGCAAAACAGACACTATATTTCTTATAATTGTGAGCGCCCGTGTGAACTTTAGTCTTCGTGAATTGATTTTTGGGTATTTTTTGCGTGTTTATTCGAGGCGGCGACGGGACGATGAAGATCCTGGCACGGCGCCACCTAATGTGCAAGCGGCAGTTATCTATTATTTCACGAGTGAAGACAAACGGCTTCACACTCGGTGGACCGCGACGTCGGTCTCGTCCCGGCGAGATGCTTTCAAGCTCCGCCCACCCATTCGTCCGTCCATCCGTCCGTCCTCCTCACGTTCCGCGCTCTCATCACTCTAATCTAGTCAAGTGGTTGTTAATCTTTAATCTCTACACATTTAGCGACGCTGGCAAATACATTTTTCGGGGATGAGAAGATTTGAGGGTTGAGGAAGGGGTGTGTAAACTTTTCTTTTGGAGGCCCACTTTTCTAAAAAATGGATGCTTGACCCAATTTGGAAATGATGGATAGATTGGCTTTCGTGACATATTTTTAATTGATAAATATTTTTGATTAAAACTATTTTACACAAATTACAAAAATCAAAATTCAAAAATATTGTTTTTCCTTTTTTCTTCAATAAAAAATAGAAACTTTTGGGGGGGGGAAATTCTAAATAAATAAAAATAATCATTTTTTTTAGTGTTTTTTTTTTTCATTTTTCTTTATTTTAAATAAAGAAAAATGAAAAAAAGTTACTTTTTATTTATTGAGAATTTGTTCCCCAAAGTAATATTATTTTTTATTGAAGAAAAAATGAAAAACAATATTTAAAAAAAAAATCAGGACATTCCTGTGTGGTTTACGTGTTCTAGGTACTAGTATAGTCTTCACGAATATCTATATCTTTAAAAAGCAAATTGGTTGTGCGTGTTAAAATCAGGTGGCCACCACATAAGACTTTGCGCATTGGACACCCCCCGCTGACCCCGCTTCCCCCCACCACCACCGGCACCATCCATCAACCCGCTACCTTTCCTCCAGTGGACTCTGTCCATCAGTCTCCACGCTTCTCTGCTCATCCCGAAAATGAATTCACATGCACATCTCTGAATGGCCCACCAGCACATTAAGCACCCCCCCCCCCAACACACACACACACACACACACGAGGCAACCTGATGGAAAAAAAATGTCCCTCCGAAGCTCAACGGCAAAACATCAGTTTGACCTTTCACTCCACTTTACGTTCCCACAATCATCGCCTACTTCTTTCCAACATTTTTCTCAGGCATTAAATAACAGTATAAATTGATTTTACAGTAAGAAATGTCATGTGGCTTTTCAACAATGTCCTATTTTATCTGCTCCTAGTGGGGTAGAGTTCTGGGATTTTTTTTTGATTTTTTAAAAATTTGTTAGCAATGAGAAGGTTATATTTGAAGGACACAAGGAAATAGCGAATAGCTAACTTCCTGAGCAATTGCGAGAATAACTTTTTGAGACTTTTTTGTGGGTTTACTCGGGGTGGACATGCCTCCCAAGTTTTATGTTACTAGATCAAACAGGCCCCGGGGGCTGAATTTTTTAAATTTGTTAGTAAAGAGAAGGTTATCCTTGAAGGACACAAAAAATGGCAAATAGTTAACTTCCTAAGAAATTGTGGCTATGGTTTCTTGAGACTTTTTTGTGGGTCTACTCAAGACGGACATGTTTACCAATTTTTTTGTTACTAGATCAAACAGGCCCTGGGGGCTGAATTTTTTAAATTTGTTAGCAAAGAGAAGGTTATCCTTGAAGGACACAAAAAATGGCGAACAGCTAACTTCCTGAAAAATTGTGGCTACTATGGTTTCTTGACTTTTTTGTGGGTCTACTCATGGTGGACATGCCTCCCAAACTTTTTGTAACTAAATCAAACAGGCCCCAGGCCCTCGGTTTTTCAAATTTGCTAGCAATGAGAAGGTTATCCTTGAAGGACACAAGGAAATAGCAAATAGCTAACTTCCTGAGCAATTGTGGCTATGACTTCTTGAGGCTTTTTTGTGGGTCTACTCAAGATGGACATGCTTACCAAATTTTATGTCACTAAGTCAAACAGGCCCCAGGGGCTGAATTTTTCAAACTTGTTAGCAAAGAGAAGGTTATCCTTGAAGGACACAAGAAAATGGCAAATAGCTCATTGAGCAATCATGGGCATGGCTTCTTCAGCCTTTTTGGTGGGGATATGCCTCTCAAATTTTATGTCACTAAATCAAACAGGCCTCAGGGGCTGATTTGTTTTTTTTTAACTACACAATACTGTGGTGTCCATGTCTTTTTCTTAACCTGTCATTTGTTGCCATGGGTTGATAGGGAGGACTTATTGGACGGGGGGTGAGGTTACGCAACACTGGCTGCTTTGTGGAGGACAGAGAAACTATAATTGGGGGCCATTAGGCAGCTTAGCCGGCCGGGGCCAATCATGCACATCTAGTTTGTAGATTTGGAATGACTGAGCGCTACCTGCGCCAGCGACTGACTTACCCCTCGGTGACCCTCAGGCTCGGCGCGTAGAAAGCGTAGAAACAGTCTCGTGTCCTTTGTTTTTTGGAAGAAACCTTGACTCCAGTCAGGGACAGACTGAAAAGCAATCAAATAAAAGAAAAAAAAAAGTCACTTTTACGGCACTCTCAGGGCAATCGCTCACCTGTCTGATAACACCTGTGACGATGCATTGTTGTGCTTGACTAACAAAGAAATACAAGTCTAGAATAGAAATATAAAAAAAACTGCTAATTCACAGCTTTGATACTTTAGCTTTTCAATAAAAATGAATTAAAATTTTAATGAAATGGTTCCATTAATTAGCACCTGCCTTTTCGGATTTTATTAAAAAAAAAAACAAGGAAATATTCAGTTATTCCAAAAAGAAAATGATCAGCAAGTATTTGCCAAGTCTTTTAGTACCCTTGACAATAAAAACGTCATTCTTTTGCTATGAATCGAAATGAGTTTGTCACTCGTGAGCGTCCAATCCACTTGAACTGGAAAGACTGGCTACAAGTGAGGATGAATTCACACTCTGCCGACCCTCCATCTTCAAATGGATTGAACGCCAAACCCTGTCAATGGGACCTAACGAGTCAAGATGCTCAATTTTAGGTTTGAAGAAAGTCAAAATAGTCTTAGCGGTGGATTAGACAAGTGATCGCGAGCCTTCCAAAAGACAAATCTGAGTTGGACACCCCACGTTATACAAGAACAGAGTTCAAAGTTCCCAAAAAAAGCTTCCTTTCATGAAACCGCCATCATTTTATGGCTAGCGACGATAGCAGAGGCAACGCACGGCATACTACATACGTGTCGAGATCCGAACAGTACATTCCATTAGATCACATCATCATGTTTGTTTTTTGTTTTTTTCCTTCTTTTCCTCCCCCCAGCCGTAATTTGTGTAAGTCAAGGAAACGAGAGCAACCTCATGTCCCCAAGTCAAACAATAAGGCTCGTTCGTTATCTACGTCGAAGCCTTTATGGAGCGTTTCCTCGTAATCGCGTGGCCTCGTCACCCCGCCGCCGTCAAGGAGAAAAATTGTCGCCTTATCGTAATCACATGATTTAGTACAAGTACTCGCACCTCACACTACGAAATGCTAAAACCCATCGACTTGACCTCATATTTTTTTTGTTTCTTCCCCAAACGAGATGACGAATTTTCATCCCCTAGCTTCTGATTTGAATTAACGACCCAAATGTCTCGTTTTGGACGACACCGCTTATCTCCCGTCCTATCGCGACGCGGCGGACAGGCGTGTGATGTTGTGCAATAAGGCCATAAAGCTTTACGACACGAGCGGGGCTTCGACCTGGCGACCTATCGCTGATTGGTGGAAATCCACTTGGGAATGACGGGGACTTTTCATTTCTCTTTTTTTGTCATTTGATCTCAAGTGTGGGGAAGGAACGCCCTCCCGTCTTTTTCGCTTCCTTCCTAATCTGCGGAAAGCCTCCATTAATGTGCCTAATGGCATGTGAGTGATACCGCACCTGAACGAAACTGCAGGGGGTGACTGAGCGCTGCGCACATTTGCTCCACGGTGCGGCCAGGCAAACCCAGTAGGGAGGGGGGCGTCGTTTATGAAGCGTGCCCGGCCCCCGCCGACTGGGTGTCCTACACACAAGGACAAAAAAAGGGTTAGCCGGACACACAAACATGCTAATCGCGCCTATTATTTTCCTATGTGAGAAACTCAAATATGAGGGCTATATGGCTGATAAAAAAACAAAGCCGTCTATTAGCTAACTCGGACCCTACAGGCAACAATAAGTGCGCAATTAATGTGTACATCAGGGGCACTCAATACATGGATCGAGATGTGCTGGTCCACCGCTGAGAAAGAAGATTTGGTCCAGTCAATTGGTTTTTTTTAGGACTATGTTTCATTTCATTGCTGAGCGATACCTTGATCTTGGACACTTCAAATGTGTGCCATAATTTTATGCTTATATGCCTTGGTTGGTTATGGGGACCGGGTGTCTTGACTCCGCCCCCCCAGGCCAGGGCTACATGACTCAAAATTTATGGGGCTAAATTATTTGAAGTTAGCATTAGCAAAATGTCACTCGCCTTATGAAATGTTGACGGAGTGTCTGCCACTGACAGCAGAAGACGTCAAATAGTTTTGATGTGTTGGCAGCAGTTCCAATGTGTCTAAAAATAGACTAGATAGATCTGCAAAATAAAGGGCATCATTTACTATTAAAAAAAGACGAGAAATAATTCAAGTGTAAAATAATTCTTCAATTTAAAGAGAACAAACTAAAGAACTTTTACTCACGTGGCAGCATTGTTAAACAATAAAAACTGGCTTTGAATATTTAGCTTCTTATTAATAATATTTTTGCTTCTATTATTACATTTGTTAATAATTTGGATATTTGAGCCTCTAAGTTTTTTCTTAACTAACCTTTCAAATAGCAGGGAACAAGATTGCCCTCTTGTGGTTATTTAGCACTAGAACTATAATAACAAAATTGTTCATCACTTTGTGAGAAGCAATATTCTGTTGTATAATATAGTATAAAATATTGTTGGAGATTTTAAGTCTCATTTCCTGACCCAAATAAAGATTTTTCAAATGAGAGAATACACATGTATAAATTGAATTAAACATGAAAAAGGTACTTAGAATTTCTATTGTATTTTTTTCCCCAACAAAGCCAGTAAATTAGTTTTTTTTTTCCATTAAATATGACATGATCATCATTAAATTTCAAAAACGGACTTCTTACCTGCAGCAAAGAAAGAAACTCACACCGACGAGTTGCATTTTGCGACATTTACAAGCCCCACGGGTGGGCAAAGTGTCCCACCTTGACCCTCCGCTGACTCATTGGTCATGCTCGGATGGAATATTATAATGGAAATGATAATTTTGACATTTCAACTTACCGTGTTTGTGATCAACAGCTTTCAAAGCAAACAAAAATATCAAAAGGTCGGTTGAATAGTCAACAATAATTCTTTATTCCTCAGTTTTCCCACCTTTTGGTTTTTTTAGCAACAGTTGTAAATAATGTGCCATTGTTCTCAAGCCAGAGGCGCTATAAACAACATTTTCAACAACATGCCATCCGTTTAGAAAGGGGAAGAACTCCCTTCAAACTCATTGCCTTTGCCTGCAGTAGACGTCCAATCCATTTTTAACTGTCAAAATAGTTTGGACGTCTGTCCCCGTCAACGGCAGCAAGGAGTTCAAAAAGAATAATCGGTGGAAACTTAGACTTGGCTGGCGGCGGACGGGAAATGGGAGGAAAAACGACAAAAAAGCAGAATGGCGTTAGAACACACGGACGCCTGACGTTAGCTAGCCGCGAAATTTTACAATGAAAAGTTGTGTTTTGTTAGCATATCGAGATTCGTTAGCATAGCGATGAAGGATAACAGAACCGCGCTAGTGGTAAAAGTCTCAAAATGAGTTTGCCGCGTTCAGAGTTGTGGTTTCGCTCGAGAATGCCGTCAATTCAAATTGCAAGGAGGAGAAAATATTGGAAAATTAGTCAAAAATGATGCGGCGATGATTAAATTCCCTCCATTTGACGGTTGCTCAAATAAAAGAAATAACTGATTCCAGTGTTAAATTAGCAAATTCAATTGAAACCTAAAGTTTAGACATTTTGTAACTTTTTTTTTATACATCAAATAAATTTATAATGTTATTGATACGCCGACATTTTGGTAGGAAGCAAAAGTTATAGGAAACAAAAACAGTACTATTAAAACTTGGAACAAATAGCAACTTTTTATAGCGTGGCATTCGAAAAAAATTGATTCGATGAATATTACTGATGGCAATGCCAGTCGTCAAATTTTAAAGAAGGAAAACGGAAAATTCCGACAGATTACTGTCGTCGAGACGCGCGAAAATCTTACGACAAATACGAAAACCGGCATCGACATAACGCAACAATCTGGAATGAAAATAACCACAAAAGTTGGAGCAAATTTAAGCCCCCTTTGCGATGATTTTTCACTTCTCTAATAACAATTGGGACCCTCCAGTCAATTCACCAACTCCCATTTTAACAACATTAACCGAACTAAAAGTAAGAGTGGCATCGAAACGGCGACCGCGGAGAACTCGTCTTACGCGAGCGGGCGTAAGAAAGAATAGCGGTCACCCATGCAGTGCTGCATCGTTACGTTAAGTCGTCGTTATTTTTAGAGTACGTGATGCACGAGAGCTTCGAGGAGCGAAAGCACGAAGGAGAAAGAGAAAGAAGAATCGACCTCAGCCAGATTTGAAAAGCAAGATGGCCACTTGGCCCAAGTAGAAGTAGATGAAATGTTTCGTCTCGTGAGTCACGTAGCTGCCGAAGTTCCGACCCACGATGCAGTGCCAGGTGGGGTTGTATTTTTTGTCAAATTCCTGGAGGGAAAAAAAAAAAAAAACAGGTTCATGTCAACATCCAAATGAAAATCTGCCAAATAGAATAAATATTCTGTAGTTTACTACGCCAGTCTTTACCAAACTACTAAACATGCATTTTGGATCAAAACTACGAGAAAAAAAACATTTTTTCCCATCGAATTTAGATGGAAAACATTAAAATGTTTCAAGTTTTCGTTTTTGGCTCGCCATTTTAACTTGCCATGACGTCATTTCCAAACGCGACGTCGCGTTCTATATACGTTTTGCACACTGCCAAAACATTCCATTATTTTGAAAGTCAGGTGCAGTGTTCACTTCCTTTTTGACGAAGCAAGTGATTTCTCATCAAGTGTTTTAAGTAGTGTATACAAAATGAAAACTATTTGATTTGCTCTAGTTTTTTTGTATTTCTTTGCGAGAATAAACTATTTAAAAAAAGGAAACTATTTGAAACCATTAAAAATTGAGGGTTATTTGTGCACGTCTTGAAGTTCAATACCATGAGGAAAAGGGGGTCACAAAACCTGAAAAATGTCTTTATCCACTACGAAATACGATTTTTAACGTCTGTTAGCTGTGCAAATGTGATATTGAAAGGAGGAAAGGCCAGTGAGAACAGGATAGGAGGGGATAGTTATTTTGGGTGACCTTTTTGATGTAGGCAGCGATGTCCTTTTCGATGTTATACTTCTCCATGGCCTGCGTGGCGCAGTCCACGGCGTCTTGCTGCATGTCCTCGGACATGTCCGCATTCTTGATGACGGCTTTCCTGTCAGTCATGACGGCGAGGAGGAAGAAGAGCTGGAGGCAGGAGGATGAAGCCTACGCGAGGAAGACGGAGAGAAAAAGAGCCGTCAAAGGCGAGGACAGCACAAGCCAGGCTAATCATGTAGCCTACATCCAGTCCTTGTTTTTCAACTTATTTTCCAACGCGTCACAAACACGACTTTGTGAAACTTGATATCGGCGGAGTGAAATGACTTGGCTAAATCGAGTCGAAAGAGAAATACATTTCATTTTGCCGTTTTGACACACTTAGGAGCCACGCGTTCCATTTTAGGTGAAACGCCGAATTTAATATTCGACGGAATGCTGCGAATAAATAAAACACGAGCTTACCTTACGTTCGAGGTGAGGTAAATGAAGCGTCCCAACTGCGTATTCGGGGTGGGGACAAGTTTTTCAAGCAGCGCAGTCTTCCAAACACAATTATCTTTTTTAAATTATTCTTTAACCACAACGAGCTTGTTGTAGAAAGGTACGTTTACGCTACCTTCTCGCTTACGACGATGCTCAGCTCCGCCCTCTTTGCAGGGCTGCGTCTTCCTATTGGCCAGTCATCGTCTATTGGACTGCGCAGGCGTTTTCCAGCAGCCCCTCTGTGCCGGCATCTTATTTCCTCCCACAATGCAACATTCTCCTGTGACGTCAAGACTGTGGTACACGTACTACAAAAGTGGTCATTTACGCGTTTGGAAAATGACTTCATTTTGATATAATTAACGTAAATTATTTTCTTGTAATTTATTGGAATATTTTTTGCCACATTAGATATTCTACACTTAGTTCTATACCTTGTATAGCTATTTAACTGCTAGTTTTTTTGGGGGGGGAGAATTGACACATTGGCACAGCAAATGTTTTAATGGTGTATTTATTGAAAATGCTAGAAGGGGATAAAAAAGGTTAGAGCAAGCAAAGAAATCAACATTCAAAACTAGTCGCCCCAACCACCCCTATAAAAGCCTCCCCAAATTTTGATTCCCTCATACCAGGCATCTACGATTCCATCCTTTGATCCAACTTCCTGGTCCTCTGTTTTTCTCGCCATTATCACTGAAAATCTTAACATTGGCAGGTGGCAGGCTACTTTAAAAAAAAGGAAGGGGGTGGAAAAAAATAAAAATAAAAAAAATCAAGGAAAAAGTTGCTCCGGGGCGTCCCCCAATTAATAGTTGTGAAAATTTTGTTGGGAAATCCTGGAAAACTGATCCGGTTCCCGAGCATCCATCCTTGCCTATAATCCCTTTCCTAAAAAATGGATCCTGCTCCAAAGGATTGCGATCCACTGAGCCACTTCTCTCCAATCAAAACCTTGAAATACCAGGAAGAAAATCAGAGGCAGACCGTTAGAACAGAAGGTACAAAAATTGGGGGAAAATAAAAATTTGAGAAGCCAATAAGAAGAGGCAAAAAACAATCCCTAACATGAAATCAAGTCATGTCTTTTTTTAACATCATACGTCAGCAAGTACATGACATTTCTATGACAACATTTTGGTGTGTGTGTGTGTGTGTGTGGCAGGCCAAATGAATGACATGCACGACAAGAAAGCAATGACTTGACGGAACGTGAATCATACCATGGCCTCCATTTGATGTCCTATTCCTGACCATACAAATGAAATGTGCTCCACCACAGTGGCTTTTTATTCCAAATCACTTTAATCCTTCGCTTCAGAAGTCTAAAGGAAGACACAAGGTAAAATACAGTTAAAGTGTTGCTGGTTTGGTTGGTGTTTGTCCAATATTTGTTCCTTTTTAAAGTTGCAAAAAAATGTTTGAGGGGGCTCAATGTTTTGGAGAGGGTTGGGGGAGGGAGGGGAGGATTGGAAAGTGTACAACTACATCTCAACTTTTACCACAAGGACAAAAATTTCAAATAAAAACAGTGTTAGGAGTTAACACCTAGGGTTGCAAAATTGCGGGATTTTTTTTATGGGAATGTGTCAGGAAGAGAACCAGCAAACCAATTTGCGTTTCGTATGGATTGGACATGGAACGCTGTCATTGAGTTGAACTGGAGCTTAACTAGGTCAAAATATATTTATATGCTGCACTGTCGGTTCTTTGACTGTTTTTTTTTTTGCTTCTCGATACTTTATTCTGGAGGTTCAATGTTTTTCCCCCAATTATCCAATTGATAAAAAAAAAAAAATCTGTAGGATTTCAACGTGCCAACAGTAAATACTGAGATTTCTGGCTTTCGAGCAGACTGACCAAATAAGACCTTTGAATTGGGAGTTTCCGCATAAATTTCCATATTAAAGGGACGGCGAAAAGAATCTTGTTGAATAAATTGAAAAACAGTCGTTTTTTTAGCCGCGGTAGTAGAAAAAAACGATGGGGGAAAGCCAGAACTTTTCAGAAAACGCACGCTGCCACAAATTTAGCCGATTGCAAATCTTTGTGACATCATTGAACGACGTCACGAACAAGAACAGGTGATTTGGAACGCTTACATTTGATTGGCTGAAAAAATAATACACTGGCGTCAATTTATCAAGCAAGATTTTGTCCGAGCCCTTTTGCCGTCTTTCCCTTTCACTCCGCGTTGGACTTTACGGTAATCCCTCGAGAATTTTGCAACCCTAGTTACATTAGAGGGCGGGTAAGCGAAAGGGGAAGGGGGGAGTTTGAGCAACGCCACGGGCTTCCCTAGGAGCGCGATCGCGATCGGGAGCCGCTGTGTCGCGGCGAGTAGCGCGGCGAGGCCCGTCCGCGTTCCCGGGAGTCGCTTCGGCTCCGGCTGCGGCTGGGGGTGCGGCTGCGACTTCGGCTCCGGCTGCCGCGGCTGCGCGAGCGGGACCGTCCGTAACTGGGGCTGCGGGGACCGTCTAATTTCACGCGAACGTACGCCGTCTCTCCCTGGCGGCACACAACACAACTGCACATTGTAGGAGGAAGGGCGGCGCCGAGGGGGGGGGGACGAAGACGACGCGGGCGGGGTACTCACCTACCTCACTTGGCACACGCACACAAAATCCACAGAGAAGGAAGCGTTTGACAACATACCTCGTGCGAGCGGAACTTGGAGTTGTCCAGCTTTCGGACAGCATAGGTCATGTCTTCCTTGCGCACAAACTCTACAACGCCCGTGCCGTCCCGGTACACGTCGGCGTAGCACACGTCGCCCGCCTCGCGCATGTGGTCCTTCAGGTCCTGCCAGCTTCCGCTCTGAGGGAGCCCTGAACGTGACAAAAAAATGGCCGTTAGCGTCCCAGCAAAATAATCAGTGCCATCTTAAAACAAAACATGTTTGCATTTCCTAGTCTACTTTAAAGACAGTTTCAATCAAGTCTGGGTCAGCCCATACTGTCGCTTAAAACAAATAACCCCCGAGACAGAATAAGGGCGTGCGCTTATTGCGATTACATCTCCTCCTTGATACAGTAATCCCTCGAATATCGCGGTTAATGTAGACCAGACATGGCGCCTATTGCAGTGGTACCTCGACATACGAGCAGCTCGAGATACGAGGAAAATTTCGATCAAATAATTCGCCCTAGATACGAGAAAAATTGAGATACGAGAACAATTTCGAGATGCGAGAAAGACAGGTGGCCATGACATGGTGTTTATCATTGTAGCGCACTGTCTTTTTTGTCACATCTCTTTCGTGTATAAGAGATATCTACAAGCACTGAACGATTCTTTTCTACATCTGCCCTAGCTACAAAACACACCGCGCTTTTTATAGCTTCAAAGCGGTTTGGCCTCAAAATACACTGCGTGCGTTGCTCCACTGGGCCAACACTTCAAACCCGATACTTTGCATCTCAAACCAAAACACTCATCAAAGCGCAAACTTTGAAAACAAGTTTTAGATTGCGGAGACGTCGAAAACTCAATCTGCAAGTGCACAAAGCAAGGCTGGAGTCTTACCGGATACAACCACCCTGTACTCGGACCGTCTGGACGGGGGACCGTATCGACCCCTGGGGGTTCCGGCCCCGGCGGGGCCGGAGCTGCTGCCTCTGGTACCCCTGCCGCTCCGGGGGAATTCCACACGCAGCCGGTAACCGTCGTAGTCGTACCCGTCGCGCCCGTAGACGGCATCGCCGGCGTCCCTGGCCAAAGAAATCCAGATGTGAGTCACGCTTGAAAAGAGAGCGTTGAAAGCTCATTGGGAAATTTGATCGTGGCTAGTTGGGACATAAATGGAAAGTCACGGAAAAGGCAAAATATTCAAGCATAATGAAGAAATATTTTCTTTTTCAGGGCGGTACCTTGCCTTACCTTTATTCGCCTACATTTATTTCCAACTTCGCTTGACATTATGTCCACTTGGGATATTCAAAAATTGATTGACAGATGGCTATGAACTTGTAAGTTCGAGCTTTAGTAAAGTGCAGTATTTGAAAGAGGAAGAAGATTAGTAAATTAAAATGACTTAAAGGGGAAATTTTTGTGCTGTCTATGAGACTACATCTATTTTAGTCAGAAACTTGGGTGTATATTATGGCTGAAGTTTCATAACAATGATGACTTTCAATATGACAGCTATATTGCCTTTTAAGAGCTAACTGTCAACTGTCAAGTATTGGCTTTAAATAATGCTTTAGAACTGAAAAGTTACATGATTCAACGTAATTAGAACTTGATCATAAAACAAATAAATTGCCTTAAACGATGTATCAATGATTAAACTGATAAATAGTGAGTATAGCGCAATTTATATTTGACTTTCGGTGAAAAAATAAATAAAATCCTTACATTGAATTATACATTAGGATTAGCAGAAATGATAACAAGAACTCTACATAAAAATAAAAACAACTATTAAACTACAGTGGAAACGTCTAGATTTATATTTGGAACGTATAGAAGAAAAAACAATTCGGCCAATTAGACGACTAGGCAAAGCAAATGTTAAAAGATGCCAATTAAAAATGCACACCGGTGCAGTCCGTTAGCAGTTAGCCACAAAATGGCGGCTCACAGCCTGCAGTTAGCTTAACCAATGTAGCAGTGGAGGCTTACCTTGGGTCTTCGAATTCAATAAAAGCGAAAGGCGGCCCTCCTCTGCGGTTTTTTAGGTCGATGTCCCGAATTGCGCCGTACTTGTAGAAGACCTCTTCCACGTCTTTTGTGCGGATATCAGGCGGTAGGTTGCCCACATAGATTCGGCAGTCGTTGTTTCCCGCCGGGCCTCTCACAACCCCAGACATTGCGGCTCGTACTGTATCGGTCGAGTACAAATAATTACAATGAGACCTCGGTAGGTGCGGCGAATTCCTCAAAAAGTGTGGAAACTGCAAGAGTTTGTCGTGCACTTCGTTGTTTGGTTTGCGGTTTAGGACGCGTTCTTTCCTCGCCGCCGAGCCTTCCCGTTTCCCTCCGCCAATGACGCAACTTCCGGCGTGGTCCAACGCGAGAGAAAATGTGACCACATCCGCGTAAGTAATTAGTTCGTGACCCAACCCACCCCCAAAATACAAACGTTGGTCACTTTGAAGGACAATAATTGAATGTTTTCCAGATCTGAGAATATTGACATATAATGTGAGCCATTTTGATAGCCATCATGATCTAGAATATGAAATATTTTTCTAGCAATAGCATCGTTTTCTACAGCGAGAAATTGGAGCTTTCATTTAAAAAAATAAATTGAAATGCAGTTGTGAATGGTAAGAAAATGGATTTTACTGAACATGTCCACTTACTCAAATGATTTTCTCCATTGGAATTATTGCTGCAATTGTGAAAATGATGTAATTTTGCATAAGCAATGAGAACAATTTTAAGTACTAAAATCACAATAAATCTTAATTCCACCCAAAATATAAATGCCTGAATCTTTTCAATTAAAAACAAACTCAAGAAGTTAAAATTGATTATCAGTTAGCAAAATTGGTCACGGTAAGATAAGTTTCACATTGTTATTAAAAACTTCATTACCTACTTTCATACTAAACATTGTTAAAAATGTGAACAACAAACAAAAGAACAATAGCACAAGAGTGGTTTAATGTGAACACTTTTATTAAGAATGAAGTCTTGTAAACAATACGAGCACAGACGTGTACTAAGTAAGAGTTATGCAATTTGATGAATAATGTTTTCAAATAAGATGACTAATTCTTTATAAGATGAATGTGAAATCAGCTAGCTAACCTGTCAAAATCGTTTTTTTTCACCAGTTTGTATATTGATGGAGTTTCACTGCATTTAAAAGGAGTAACAGGATCCGTAGACGCCGTGCGCAGAATCGGCGTAATTGTCGGCCGCCTTGTACTTTCCTCGAGACGCCAGACTGTTAATCTGTGACAAAAACACAACATAATAAGCATATTAAGTTCACCTAAATGTAATTTTTTTGTCAATTGATTTACAAAAACCCTGCACAGTATTCTCAATTAAATTTTTTCAGCCTCCTTTATTTTTTCTGAGTGTAAGTGAACTGTCGACCAGCAGATGGCAGCAAAGAACATATGAACCGTGAGTGAATTTGGCTGAGACGGTGTTTCTCATATATTATATTTACTCTTTTGAAAGGAAGAATGATAAACGTTTGATGCGACTACTTTAGCTTTTCTAACCTCAGCCCTCTTGACGAACTGCTCAGTGGCGGCCTTCTCGTTCTCCTTGTGTCCCCGCCAGGCCCGCAGTGCCGAGGCCTGCAGGGCGCGGCCGAAGGAAAAGGTGAGGGTCCAGGGTTTGGCCAGGGGGCAGTTGTTGATGGCGTTCAGGTGAACGGACGCCTCTTCTTCGCTCTGGCCGCCGGAGAGGAAGGCTACGCCTATGAAAAGTACCAGGGCAACGAGCGTGTCATGTGTCTGAGACCCAACTTTCTCTCTAAAATCTAAATACTGACTATTTTTTTTAAATTATAACTCATACCATCCAAAGAATACACTATAAAGAGAAAAAAAACATAATAAAAGTCGCACTGGAGTCTAAGTCGCATTTTTGGGATGCGCAATTGTTAATTTGATCAGAAATCAAGTCAAAGTGACACCACTAAAATGGAGAAAAACAGGCTAAATAGGCATCTGCCAACATTTTTTCCAGATAAATATAATCTAAAAAAACAGAAGCTATTGGTCGTTAGAAAGAAAAAAAAGAGTATATATACAAGTCACACTCGGGTATTGAACGCAGGCCCAGCCAAACTATAAAAAAGTGCAACTTATAGACTGGAAAATACGGTAATAAGCTTGAAATTTGATTGTTTACAAGTGGAAAATTCAGCCAATTTTCAACTCCAAAAAGACGTATCAAGCCTGAGGATTCCAACGAAGTTCTCGGATCTACAAGACCACTCGAGGACCGGATTACTTACCGGCTACCGCTGGAGGAACGGTGCGGCGCAAGGCGGTGAGGGTCGCCATGGCGACATCCTCCGGGCTGTACTTTTTGCTGCAGGCGTGGCCCGGGGTGACCATGTTGGGTTTGAGCAGGGTCCCCTCCAGGTACACGTGGTGCTCCGACATGGCTTGGTAAACGGCCGTCAGCACCTGAACGGTAACGCCATGTGATGTCGTGGGACGGACGGACGGCCGAGATCGGTCACTCACCTTCTCCGTGACGTACTGGCACCGTTTCAGGTCGTGATCTCCATCCGGCAAGAGCTCGGGTTCGATGATGGGCACCAGGCCTTGCTGGAGAAGACGCGTCGGGGTCACGTCAACCATATTAGCTGCCCCCGCGTATAAGCCACACTCTTAAAATTGCCTTAAAATGGTTGAATTTTACAATTTCTCTTGTATAAGCATTCCCAATTTTCACCTCCATATTCATGGTTTTAATAGGGAGTACAAATGTGTTACTTTGAAGGGAAAATCTTAAGAAAAATCATCGCACGTGGTATTTTTGAGATACTTGAGATCTTATTTTGAAATAAATGCCTGTATCGGCCGCATTGTCTATGGCACGTGTCAAAGTGGCGGGCCGAGGGCCAAATCTGGCCCGCCGCATCATTTTGTGCGTCCCGGGAAAGTAAATCATGAGTGCCGACTTTCTGTTTTAGGATCAAATTCAAATGAAGAGTATAGATGTATATTAAATTTACTGATTTTTCCCCTTTTAAATCAATCATTGTAATTTTTTAATAATTTTTTTCTGTTTTTAGTTCAAAAATTATTTTGTAAAATCTAAAAATATATTCAAAAAAAGCTAAAATAAACATTGTTTTAGATCTATAAAAAAACTGAATATTCAGGGCTTTTAATCCATTTATAAGTAAATAAAAATCTAAATATTAGATCTAAAATGGTCCGGCCCACATAAAATCGAGTTGACGTTAACGCGGCCCGCGAACCAACCCGAGTCTGACACCCTTGCTCTATGGCGTTTGGACCTTGTCACCTTGCAGTTTCGTGCATGCCAAGTCTAATTTGTGTGCATATAAGCCTCACCCTGGATTCAGTCATCTTTTTTTTTTAGCAACAAGTATGGCTTATATGCGAGAAAATACGGTAACTCTTCCTCCGAGTCCGCTCACCTGCTGGCAGATGCTGGAATAACGCGCCAGGACGTTGGCGTTCTCCCGGATGGCTAGCTTGGACGGGTTGGCCTCGCTAATCTTCATCACGCAGCGCCACTTGGCGAAGGAGGCGCCGTCTTTTTTGTACTGGGCGCAGCGCTCCGACAAGCCGTCCAAACCTGCGGGAAGCAGAGACGTCGGACTGCGGAGAACCGGTCGGCCTTCTGGAACTCACCTTGGGTGGTGGTTTCTCCGCAGGTTCCGGCTAAAGGAACGACGCCTTTGTCGACCTGAGCGACCAAAGACCAAGGGTGGGTTTGATTTGGCGACGGCGCCCCCGAAACGAGCGTACCTTGACGCCGACCAGGACACCCCGGTCCCGGATCATCTTGACGAAGCTGACCCCGGCATCCGAGTGCTGGTAGAGCGTCTCGTGGAAGAAAATAACGCCGCCGATGCAGGCGTTGACGCGCTCGTCGGCTCCGAAGAGGATTTGGCGGAACTGACGGCGGTTCTCCTCCGTGTTCTCCACGCCCACCTGGGCCAGGCGCTTGGCCATGCTGCCTGCCAGACACACAAACCGGCGTGGTAACTTGGCATGAAGTAAGCAAAGTTGACGATCCGACAATGACTCAAAACACACAGGGTTTAAATAGACAGACAGGAATTGATTATTAGTGGGAAGACCTGGGTAACACAAGAGGGAGGAAGCCGGGGATAAACCAGGGGCGGTCTACGTACCCACGGACTCGTCAGCGGCCAGGACGCCTTTTCCCGGGGAGGTGATGCGCATGGCCGTCTCGTGGAGTTCCTTCTTCTGGGCCTCGGACAGGGCGGCGAATTGGTGCGTCATGGCGGGGAACTGGGCGAGCTTCAACAGAGGGCCTCTCTCAGAATGAATGGTCGCTTCAAAATGACCAAATCTCTAAAACGGACCAATAAACGACGATAATTCAGTCTGATCCTTAAGTACAATTAGGATGTGTTACACAAGTAAGGTCAAAGGAGAAGACGTTTTACCTTACTGTAGTGGCAATTTTTTGTAATTATTATTATTAATACAAATATTATATTAACATATTAATATTTATTATTATTATTATTAATACAAATATTATATTAATATTTATTATTGTTGTTAATATTATATTAATATTTATTATTGGTATAGATTTTATTATATTAATATTTTTATTATTATCAATATTATAATAATATTTATTATTATTAGTATTATATTACTATGTATTATTATTAATGTTATATTAATATATATTAATATTATTATTTTATTATATATTATTATTGTTATTATAAATAATAATTACTGTCATGAAAAGAGAGAAAATGAAAGCCAATAAATCCAAATGAGAAGGTTCGACAGTTTGAAATGAATATAGGACTTTACTCATTTAACTTCAAAATATAAAAGATATATTTTATTTTATTAAAAAAAAAGATTTCGCATAAATATATATTTGACAAAATAAATAAAATAGTTTAGGGTTGAAATTGAAGTTGAGATTCTGACTAAAGATTTAAGAAAGGGATTTCATTTATAATCAAAGCATAGGAATAAATGAGGAAAAAGACAAATGAAAACAATAACAATATTAATCTATATTTTTTTTTAC
Source organism: Stigmatopora argus (assembly GCF_051989625.1). Taxonomy (NCBI): domain Eukaryota; kingdom Metazoa; phylum Chordata; class Actinopteri; order Syngnathiformes; family Syngnathidae; genus Stigmatopora; species Stigmatopora argus. Next base: position 3,258,254 of record NC_135396.1, on the reverse strand, counting down.
CTGACAGAAAGCGAAGGCTGTCACGGTTCGTTCTGGCACGCCGGACGACGGCGCCGTCCTTTTCACGGCATCCCGGGCTGTGGGCGGGGCTGACATGCCCCGCCTCCCACACCATACAAGTGCATGACATGATCTTTTTCAATCATAACAATAACGGAGAAAGTCCAGCCTTATCCACCAGGTCTTTGCAAATAAAATCGAATTAAAAAATGAAATAAATGACCAACTATCGTGTCAAATATAGCATTTGGGAATCCGTCCAGAGTAGCGGCGCCTAAACTAACCCATTTTTAGCCAACGTACTATACTCGTTTTGCTATTTTGAGTGCAATTAGCGGAAATATTCCCTGGGGGGGCGTGGTCAACCCTCCTGCTAATTGGGTCCTCGACTTTTCAGATCCTTCGGGGCTTTTAAAGAGTCTCAAGGCGCTTAAACTTTGTACAAATGATTTATTTGAAATCAGAATATGGGGAGAAAAAAGGTGGGTTTATGGGCCGGTCAGAACTAAAGTGGGCTAACTCCTTTAGAAAATTGTTGGGGAGGAAAAGGATTTTTAGTTTTAGGGTGCTTTTAAGGTTTTCATTAAGAACCAAGAATACATTTTTAAAAAAATTCTGTGTTAATTGTGGTCTAAATCCAATATTTCATGACGTACAAGCGAGAGAAAGAGAAAAATTGAGAGTTAAAAAGCTATTGATGACTTTAGTGGGCTAAATCCAGTTTATCAATTTACATTTCAGTGATTTCAAGTTTGTGTGGAAGCAAAAAAAATAAAAAAATGGGATTAGGGAAAGTGTTTAGTGCAATAGTGGTCTAAATTTAATCCTCTGTAAATGACCGGAGTTAATGAAAGACATTGGCATAAACTGACATAAAGGCACAGAAAATTTATTGTTACCCAAAACAATTCATTTTGGGGACGGAAAAATGAGGTCTAATGTGGTCTAACTCCCTTTTTTGTCTTTTTGCACGACATTTTACGGCTGAAGTAAAATGAATGTGGGTTAAAGATAAACTTTCTTAGAGCACAAGTGGTCTAAATCCAATCATTTGTTACATTTGACAATATTTTCGAGACATTTATATAAACGACGATGTCATCACAGACAATAACGCATCTGAAATCGAGAAAGCAATGTGAAGTATTTAGGAACTAAAGTGGGCTAAATCCAGTATGCGCCATTTGATTTCAAATTGTATGGATACGAAACAATCCGTCAGGTTTCGATGTTAATTGGAATGTCTCGTTTAAGATGGCACCTACGAATTTGGAAACGGCGTCACCCGCTTAAAACAAAGTAGCATTTACTACTAGTTAATTCTGAAATCCCAAGAGTCATCCGATGATGTCGCTCCCATTCAAATAGAGCAATTACATGCGCATTTGTCCCACCGGGAGGCCAATTAAAGACACGTAATAACCCGACTTTATCTAGCGCTTCTATTGAGGCCGCCCTCATTGGCCGACTGGATCAAAATGGGTCATCTGCAAGTTGGCCCCAAATCCAGACGTAAACTGGGAGGCAAAAACGACAACATTTCCAGTCTGAGTCGATTAAAAAAAAATGAAAGCAAGACAAAGCCAAACTATCTCGAATGGACTTTATTGTATAAAAGAACAAAGTAGAAAAATCCAGCAGAAAGTCTTTTTACAACAGTAAAAAACAAAACGGGCGCTGGTTGAATCCAGCTAACGACGGCGAAACAAAAGCGGTCACGGTAAACATCATGAACGACGTGAAAAAAAAAAAACACAAAACAGAAAAGTGCACTTTGAACAAAAGTACGTCAAGATCTTTTGAACTCACGGCCGCCATTGACGGCAACGTCCGTCCGTTTCCGTTTGAAGCAAACCGACGACGTCCGTTGCCGTCATTGACGGCTAATCGATGAAGTGGTTAAGGTTATCCGGAATTTTTCCTCTTCTGTATAAATCCTCCATTTCCGTCCGTCTTCTTGTAACTTTTTACATTTTCTTTTATTTTTTAGTTCCGCAAGGCTAACATGGGCGTATCCCTCGTTTCTCTCAGCAGGAATGTACGGAAGACAAAATAAATTAAACAACATTATAAAGGCAAACGACGACGACAACAACAACGACAAAAAAAAGCTACAGATACGCTACGGCAAAATAAATTACATCCCAAACAAATCATTTTAAAACATGTTGAAATACTTGTGTTGGGACTCAAATTAAACAAAGGTTTCCTTTTGTTCTTCCAAATACATCTCAAATCCACTGGATTTATTCTCTATAAATCATTGTAACACAATTCGTTTTTGGATGGCTCGTATTTACACTCAGTGTGTTTGCGGGCGCACGTGTGTGTGTGTTTGTGTGATGTACGGACATTATGACCAACTAGTGTGTGCATGTGATTTGTCTGTACAAAGGCACCAGGTGTGTCTAATGAAGAAACGGGGGGGACAAAAAGCTCATTTGTCTGAAAAAACTCATTCAACATAACTGCTTAGCCATTAGCTTTAGCATCCCTTGTGGACAAATGACAACGTTTTGGTTCCACTTTCACAGTTAAAACAAAAAAAAAAACAACGGAAAACAAAAACAAAAGGCGCCTATCGGTCGTTGTGGGAGCCCTACGCCAGCCTGTAGAGGGCGCTGAGGGTACGAGCCGCCAGGTTGAGGCCGGCTTCTATCCAATCTTGCAAGTGGGGGGCTTCGTGCTGAAGGGAGTGGGGGGAAACACGTCAATAAAGCGCGGGGAGAACCCGACCCGAGCTTCGAACGCAAACAAAGATGACATCATCCGTGTGTGAGGGTTGAGCGGCCGAAGCGGGGGTGGGGGGTTGTTTACAAGACTTTACGCGAGTATGTGGGGGGGGGGGGGGGGGTGAAGGGCCGAGTGGAGATAAGGAAGATGGCAGATTAGGTCAACATTTGGTCCGAGTAAACTGAGCTCATTGATTATACGGTCAAGGCCAAGCCGAGTTGGCGTGGTCACTCAAGTTAGGCTAACGTGTCGGCTTGGGTTGGGATGTCGCCACATCACATTGTGATGTCATCATAACCAACCCCCCACCCACCCCCTCCTTCCTCTTTCCTCTTACCTCGCACATGTCTTTTAATTCTGATGCAATGTTTGTGCTTATTGCCTTTGGGACCCCAACAGGGGCATAGCCCACATGTTAAATGATTTCCTCCTTATCCACACACACTCCTTTTCCCTTTTCCTTCTAAAGCAGGGCTGTCAAACTCATTTTTTTGTCGCGGACCCCGTGGTAGTTTCGATTACATCCGGAGGGCCGTTATGTCTTCCAAATAGGCTGGCAAAATTAATCGATTAATAAATTGGCAGCTTTTTTTGATTGTGCTAATCGATAGATCATTTTTGGACATTCAAAGTAGTACAAATTGTTTGCAATTATTGATTTAAAATGAGCAAACACAGGAAATAATCTCCAATCTTCATTTGAATTTCATCAAAGCATCAGCCCTGCTGCACATATGGCCCGCTGTTTTTTTTAAATTATTTCTACTTTGTAGCTCATTGCTACTGCGCATACGGAATCTAATACTACGATTTTTGAATGGAGTTTGAGCACTCCATTTTGTATCCGCACTGAAATTTGTTTTCTTACCCACCCGAGTGGAAATCGTGTTAACAAAAACCCTTAAAATGCCCCTAAACGAACAGGAATCACGTCAAAATGCCCTAAAATCGGCAAAAAGCGACCGGCAAACTGGTAATTCCCCCAAAATGAATAGGAAATTTTACTGGAAATGACCTATAAGTGCGCCAAAATGACAAGGAAGTGACGCAAAATGACCTCATTGCCTGTCATTGACTATAATAGATTCACGTAAACTGGGGATGGATGCTCATCGTTAAGCGCCCCCCCAGGCTCCGCCCCCTCGCGAATTTTCGGATGACTTACCGCTCTCAGCACGCTGGTGTTAAAATCATCCCCGATGGCACGCAGATGGTGGGCTACAATGGTGGTGTCGACGGGCCCGGATTCCATCGTGGCTCCGCCTCCTTGAAGCGAGCGGTCCCCGGGCGGTAAGGGGCCGCGCCTATCGGCTGCCTCGGGGCGTTGCCATTGGTCTGTGCGGGAAGGAGTGACAAAAGTCAGCTTTTTTTGTTGTATGTTGAGTCACAGAAACGGGCATAAATTCACAAAAATATGGGACGCAAAGATATGAACATTTGTTGAATTAATACTCTGCCACAGCCAAGTTCAAGTAGATTGGACATCTATCCACGTTAGCTGCAGTGAATAAATGAACAATATGGATTAAATGGTGAAAATCGTGCCAACTCTGTTAGATTTGCATCAAATTAAAAAACATTTTTAAAAACTAAATTTTTCCAACACCCCAGCCAATCACAGGGCACAAGAAGACAAACAACCATTCCCTCTCACACTCATACCTAGGGACAATTTATAGTCTCCAATCAGCCTAGCATGCATGTTTTTTGGAATGTGGGAGGAAACCGGAGTACCCGGAGAAAACCCACACAGGCCCAGGGAGAACATGCAAATTCCACACAAGTGAACCGATCTGGATTTGAACCCAGGACCCCAGAGCCGTTCGGCCGACGCGCTAACCCCTCTAGCCGCCGTCCCGCTACACCAGACCTATTAATAAAAATATCTTCTTTACTGAACAATAACTTAAGAACAGATTTAAAGATAACAAATATTCTTATCTCATCCATATAGATAGTTTCATAAACAAACAAGATACAAAGACAAATGGGCTAAAAAGATTTTCCGTTAGCATCAAATCAAAACACGGATTCCCTTAATTGATCAGATACAGATTTTGATCCTTCCATATGAAACATCTATAGCAATATAATGATACTATATATTATTATTGTTTTTTTGGGCAACTTGAGTGTTTTTAAATATTACTCTGGCCATTATTGATCCAAGCAAAGCACAAAATGAGCATATGGAGAAATGTAACATGTGACTCACCCTGCATTATACAGTACTGTATTGATGACAGCAATTGTCCTTGAATGGGCGAATTTGACACTTTTGTGTGACAGAAAGTCAGGATAATGATAGCATTTTGTGTGTTTAATTAACTGTTTGGTGGAGTGTGTAAAGCAACAGGAAGCACAGGCTGCATGCGGGACAAGTCTCAACATGCCCGGCAGACCAGACAGTAACAGGGAGGGGCCATTAGGGAGGGAGGCGGGATGGGGGAAAGACAAGGGGCGGATCCCAAAAAAAGCAGCTGACCCACCTACGAGTCCCTACCTTCTTAAAGGGGGCAAAACTTTCCCTGAGTTTCCATTTGCGGCACATGGCAACAACAAAAATCAGTCATTCATTTGAACTTGAGCGACTGCATACCAAAAATCGCTAAAAAAACCAATCGCGTGTCAACTTTAATGCTCTCATCGGCACGTGGGCATGCTGTCATTTATGCCGAAAACCGGTCGGAGCGCTTTTGACTGCTGCTTGCGTCAAAAAGTACGTCATTTTATACCCCGACAAGTATTAGCGCTGGTTTATGACGTGCGAAAGATGAAAAAAAAGGGCTGTTTAACAATTAGCAGCTGGGTTATACGAGGTTTTTTTCTTCATTATTTAAAGGCTAGGACAACAACAGTCCCATTAAGTCTTATACCACTTCATGTTTTTATGAATAAAAGTTTATTTTATATCCTTACAGGCAATTTACTGACAAGGATGCGACCTGAGGAATAGTTTGGCGGTTGTGAATAAAAACAGAAAGTGATCTCATCCAATGTGATCAAGTCCAATATTATTAAATTTGGAAAAATGCCAATTCTGAGGCAAACCACAAATTGACAAGTCATATTCATAAGTAGTCATCGTTATATAACTTTATAGCTTTGATGGATTTTTGTGCCTGAACCACTATGAACTAAACTTTTAATTCACATTTCCCCCCAAAAATAAAAGCACAAATATCGTAAACATTGGGATATAAGCACCCAAGATAAAAATCCCTCAAATTTTATTGACGCAATAAAACTTGAAATCAGTCTACTGCAAAGTGAGAAATTGCGACCACTATTGCACTTATCTTTTACATGCCTATTGTGTCCTTTCATTTTATTTTAATATACGTCCAATTGTCTACATTATTATTTCCTAACACACGTCAGTTACGAACTTAGATATTTACAGTTTCAAACTGACTATTTCCACATTCCAATGCATCACTTATGGCTGTATTTGCACATGTTGACCACAATTATTAAGCACTAATAAAGTCTTAATATTTCACATTTCCACTGCGATCATTTTAATATGCGACCTGACCAAATTTGTGTTGTGGTGAAGGAAGCAAAAAAATCCAAATAAAAAGCGATACTCCACCTGATTGTTCTCCCATGATGCCACTCTGCACGCCAGGTAGTGAAGGCGGTGGCGTTGGCAGATTGGGATCCTCCTGGTGGTTGTGGTTCTGGTTCTGCTGGTGATTGGTGGGCGCGGTGTGCAAAAAGGAGTAACAAGCACTTGGGTGTTGGTGGGGCAGAGGGCCGCTTGCCCCTCCAGCAGCCTCACTCACACTCTCAATTGCTTCTGCACGTGCCATTTTAGGAGAAAGCTAAAAAAAAAAGAGATAAAACGATATATTTTATTACTCTTTAGTGATACACTACTGTCCATTATCTCAATTGCCCTACCCTCATTCATCGCCAGAGGGCAGCACAATCACCCTTTCATAATCCGCAGTGTTTGTAAACAAAACGCACGCCCGACTATTTCAATACATCAAATTTTAAATTTAAAGAATGTCGTGCATTTCAACTACCACGTAAATAAACTGCGGCTGCAAATAACAAAAATATTCTCAAGTGGTGACAACTCGTATCGAGTTGAAGCGCAATTGCTAATTGAGAATGGCTAATGAAAAGCCTAGCTTTGTTTTGTCAATGATTGGAGAGCAATAAAGTTACGTGTCCACCATTTTGTCTTACCGGTATGCAATGTGCCTGCGTGGAGAGTTGCTCTTCGAGTAGACAGGCGCAAAGCCGGGACGTCCGAGGTGGGCCGCTACGAGGAAAAAAGTGTCACGTAGAGCGTCCAAAATATATTACTTCATGTTAGATGAGCTTGTCCGATAATTTCTGGCTCCAAATGGCGAAATAGTTGTGCGTCCACTCGTGGAGTCGCTACCGACAAGTTGTCGACATGTTTTGTTGCTCCTCGTTTTTTTCAACTGTTTGCCGCCGACCGGGGGGGCTCACGTTTTTATATGAGCTTGCAACATCCGTTATAGCGTTTCAAAATAAAGTGTCATGTGAAGATACTTTCCTTGCCCTGGAAGAAATGTATTTTACCAGCTGTTTTATTTAGCATTTATGTATGGAAATCTGTTTGGGGAAACGAGCTGCCACAAGAAATGCAAATACAATTTCATCCATTTTTTAAACAATTTTCTTAATGGCTACTTTTAAAATTGAGAACTTCATTAATTGCTTTATACCTTTCTAGAGTAAACAGTGTATAGCATAAACAAGAGAAAAAAAGAAATACACAAAATAAAACCATATAACTCATTAAAAAATAAACTAAATACTACCCTGTGGTCGTGCACTAAAAAGATTATAAATAATTTAATTATGCAAACAATGTGCTATATTTTAATAAATAAAGTTGTTCAATTTTGTAGTAAATATTAAAGATGCAAAAAAAATATCTTTATTTACTGACGTCATATATCTTCATCTTAAAGAGTTTTCCACTTCCGATCCAATTTCATTCTAATGTCCCGAAATTCCTTCATATATTTGCATAAAATGCATAAAAATATGAGCACGTGGTCTCTCATTGTAAACAAACATTAAAAGCCTCCCACGTGTGTTGCTTTAACTTTGACAGTGCCCCTTTTTAACTTCCGGTGAGGTCCCTTCTCCTGGGCCACAACAAGTGCTGACATGCTCTGACGCCAGTCGATGTCTCCGCCCCTTTTCTTGCAGGCCTCATCCTCATGCCTTTTTTTTTTTAACACTTTTGGCTTGTATTTACTAACACTTGCATGCGGCTAAGACATGTCCATGCATACAAACTGTCACTGTCACCAAACGGGCCTGCAGGAATTAGCGTTTTTAACAGTTGGTTTCCTCTTTGGCGTGTAAACAAACCTGCACACATGCTGAACTTTGGCCCCCAACCCCCAGACCGGCTTTCCCCTCCACTTCCAAACAATGAGTCAGCCTCAAGTGTCAGGTTTCTCAATGTTGTGCTGCACTTGCCTGCTTGCACATGTAGTCATTAAAGTCTAACGGGGGGTGCTTAACCCTTTATTAGTCATTAAAAACTGTCCCCATAAGTGGTCATCCCATTTTGACCTTCCAATGTTAACATTCTGATCTTCATGATCCAAAGTGTCAATTAATTTTGATTGTTTTTGTCATATATATCTAAAAAAACGTAATATAATGTTAATTCCGTAAATTTAAAGTAATTAAAACAAAAATACGGTCTGGTTATATAACACCTTTAAGTTGTTAAATTCAAATATATATATTTGAATGTATTTATGAAGAATTCAAATAAGGAGATTTTTTTTAACCAATTTTGTAGATGGAAGCTACATGCAAAAAATGAATTAATGGGTAAATAAATATTTAGTTTTTCCGCATTAGTCACAAACAAACTGGAGGTCTAGCATTGTTAATGGCAGCTAATCGGTTTCTCATTTGAAAGGCTAAAATGGGTTTTGCTAACATTGCGCGTGATCAAGCGACGTCATTTATTGCATCGGGAATCCCCGTACTTTTACACCTGCCACATGTGACCAAATGTTTTCACACACCCAACTCACCTGCATAAATTAGAAATAAAACTGAAATTGTATTCGTGTAAATTTGCACTCTAAGTTAAATGTGAAAGTAAATCAATAAGGCTTCATTTACTTGGAGATTTTCACTTTTTATGTCAGTCCAATGAAGAGTATTGCTTTAATATAAAATCGGTGGGGTGATACAGTAGGATCTCGTGATATCTTTACAACAATAAACGTTTTATGTAACATAACTTGAGGTTTTTTTTTTGGCTTCCGTATGACCAAGACCAAACACATGGATTCATTTCTATGCTTCCATCATGTGCTCTTCTTGGTGGCCCACAGCAGTCATGTTGGACTTCATGTGACCCAGTGTGACTTCAACCCAATGAAGCCTCTGCTTTATGACGTATATATTAAATTACATAATTTTTCATATGAATCATTCAATTGTGAATGAAGAAAATGTTGACAAAAAATAGTTTAAAGTATATAAATCATGCAACTTTTCTCAGGGCTGGACATTCGACGACTAAAGAAGTATATAACGTGATTTACGTAGCTGCGGATTGGTCGACGTATCGCGAAAATAATCAGCAAATCATCGACTATCAAAACAAACGTTTGTAGCCGCCGTAAGTGACCAGTTTGTGTCGAACACGTGGGCCACATGGCAGGAAAATAAACACTCGGAGTAGTAGTAGTAGTAGTTGTAGTGTTTACAATGACATCACCACATAGCATTAGCATCACAAATGACTTGTGACACCCCTGCCTTGGCGACCTCTGACCTCGGGCTCATTGTCTACCCCAGCTGTGGGGCAGAGAGGGAGGATGGGGGTGGGTTAATGCAGGGTTAAAGGCTGTCTAATCAGCGAGAAAAGACAACCCCCCTGAATTGAGGGTTCGAAGGGGGCGGAGCTCCAGTCAGGTACACGCCTGGGCAAGTGTCCTCTGGCTGTTTGGAAAAAAAAATCTAACTAAATCACATGAAAACGACTTTAATATGGATACGGGAAATAATATGCGGTAGTATCTGTGAGTTTTGACATATACGGCATTAAAAGGTGGGATCTCTCTAACGACTTATCAGATCAGATTAGCTTGTAGCACGTTTACGTGATGAGTGACACAAAGGAGAGTGTAGGATTGTTTTTGTGCTGTTGACGGCGATAGACGTCTAATCTATTTGAAGAGGGGGCGTTAGCAATAGTACTGAGTTAACATTTTGTTAGCATGTTGCAATGTTTTGGTCAATTTTGCAGGGGTCTCATGGAAATACCCCCAAATGAAGAGCATGTGATTCAGAAATACCCCAAAACCAATAGGAAGTCATCCAGGAATTTCCCAAAACATGAAATGACCTAGAATTGAATCTAAATCGACAGGAAGGGAAGGGAAACAAACTGAAATGTTGCCCTAAATCAAGAGGAAGTGACTCAGAATCAACAACAAGTGATCATAAATGTGACTAAATCAGGAATAGTCTAAAAATTGATCCGTAATGCCCCAAAATGAACGCAAAACTGATCCCAAAATCAACCAGAAGTGGACCTTAAATGTGCCAAAATGACCAGAAAATGACCCAAAATTAATTTGGAAGTGTACCGACCACGATAATTGATATTACAGTTAAATGACCAAAAATAGTCACCTACTCATCAAAGGCCAATTAAGGTTAAAGTGCTTAAAGCTGGCAGAAACGTAAGTGCCGTTGGCTAGCGCATGTGAAAACTGCCCGGAGACAAAAAGAGACTGAAAAGTTTTTCACCCCCCCACTACCCCCGCCCTGGAGACGGCCTTGTGTGTAAACAAAAGTGGCCGCCGTCGGTGTCATCTCTCCGTGATCGCAACCTCAAGGGCTCTGGTGTTGTCTCCCGAGAACTTGTTTGGCTCCCTCAACAATGAGATCATCGCTCGGCACCCTCGCGCGCGTCCGCCTCCTTTGACGAGGAAGGCGATTGACGCGGACGGACGAGCACCGATGACAATCGCAAACATGTCATCAGGTTGAACTTCCACATTTTATGTAATCATATTGGTCACCTTATGTCATACCACTCAAGTCATGTGTCACCTTTGTGTGACCTACTAATTGAAAACAAGTCTAGCAGAGAGTTAGCTTAACATAGATACATCTTAATTGTCAGTTAATTGTTCAACAAAAAAAATATAACCCTTTTTAAATCACTTAATGAACTTGTCGGCTGCCATTGACGGGGCTAGACGTCCAAACCCTGACATGACTAAATATAAGAATTTTTCCTATAAAGGGTTAATACAGCTACAGCAGTCAGGACAAATATGACAAATGTTCAATGTTTTATTGAGTTTAAAAACAACTGTCAGACCAAACTGAAAATTGTTCTCATCTTATCTTTTATCACATCCAGTTTTTTTAACTATAGGATCTGTTTTCTTCAAAAATAAAACAAATATTTAAGCTTGTCTTAAAATATTTACATGCAACAGAAATAGGCATAATTTATATTTATTGAACACTGTGATATGATACAATACACGGATACTGTCATTTATTGTGTGCAAGTAGAAAAATACTGAATATAAATCTAAACAGTTTGCATTCTGTACTTCCTTACAGAAGCTAACTAGCGCTATCTGTTGGAAATGTCCCGTACTACCGTTAAAATGCTTTAAAAGTCACATTTGTTATTATTTAAATAGAAAAGAAACGGAAACAGCCAACACATACGCAATATGACATCACATTCATCGTAGATCACGTGATTATATAAACCGATCTCGAATCAAGATCATACAAAAATAGCGTTACTTCCCCTTTAAATCCGCCTCATGTGGCTCACTTTTTGGCAGGAAGTGAGCTAGACAAGGGACACTCAAGGTGCTGGATGTGGCAGGGAGCGACGAGTACAAACTCCTCGCCAGCACACCGAGACGAGGTAATTATTTCATACAAAAATATAAAAGTACTTCTATAAGGGCTGTAGTTGTATTTTAACGCGCTTGTTTTAATGCATTATACCCGTTTCGGTGCTCTTTCGGTTCGTCTTGTGCGCTTTGTGTCATGGCTCGTTGTGCTTACGTTACGTCCAAGTCAGACATTCGTCGTATAAAGCTAGTAGGAAGCATTCTTCAGTTAATTGGGAGTGTTTCTAAAATATTTCCTTGCTCAAAATGTGTGTGTTTCTAAAATATCTCCTCCTTGCTATAATGTGTTAGCATTGCTTGACACAAATTCGCGCTACTTTAGCTCGTTGGCGGCGCATCTGAAGGATTTGCTTCCACGCATGCGCAAAAGGCGCCAATATATCTGTTTACTTCACCTGGGCTCAGATTAATGTACTAATTCAAACGAAAATAGCTACACGAAGCGCCACGTTGAATAAAATGCAAATATGTCGGCTGCGTTTGCGTTTAACGTCATTCGTGGCAATATGAGTAAATAAAGCTAATGTTGTGATCCTGGACATAAAGGAAAGTCATGTTTGGGGTCCCATTTCATCATTTTAAAATCGACACCAGAGCATGAAATTGCCAAATCATTTATTTTCTAATGAAATGTGGCCTACGAACACTTCAAATTGTGCCAAGGTGCAAGTGTCGTGAATGGTTGTTCATGTCAGTGTGCCCTGTGATTGGCTGGCCACCAATTCAGGGTGTCCCCCACCTACTGCCCACAATTGGCTGGGATAGGCTCCAGCACCCCCGCAACCCTTGTAAGAATAATCGGTACGGAAAATGAATAAATGAATGTGGCCTGGTAAAACATCACATTTTTAAACAGGGTACATCATTCACATTAACTTTTCTGCATTGAGTACATAAAGTATTTCTACAAACCAAATAACAACCACAGCAAAAAATACCACCTTTTGATTTGTAATTATTTTTTTAAATGGTTAGGACAATGAAGGCTATTTGTTGGGAGAAATAAGATGACAAAAGAGGGTCATTATAGTTAAAGCCAAGCGGCTAATCAATTTTACATTGGAAAAGGTTTAAATGGTCATTGAAGGAACTAATGGTTAATGTATTTTTTTTTCCAAAACAGCAACCACATTCAGCCCACAGCTCGTGTATGACAAGACAGAGGCAACCATGGTGAGTTACTCCATTTAAAAAAAACACATTGCATTGCAGAACATAGAACCTGAATTATAATTTTTCTTCTGTCATCGCTCTTTGTCACCCCATTGTAATTTGTCATTTTTTAACTCCTCAGCCACGTGTTCGTCTGTTCTTTATTGGCCTCCATCTTGTTTTGTATTTACGCTTTTATTGTTTTTTTTTTGCCCTGTTCAGTTTCTTTCATTTTTTCCACCCTTATTTCTTCTTGTAGTTCCCTCTTTACACAAGTTTGTCTTTTTATATCGTTTCTTTTTCTGTTATTTTATTTCTTCTAACTTTCTCTTTATTTTTGTGCCTCAGTTGTCAACTACGGAACTCAAGACCAAGGAAGAGAAGGACGCCGAATTGGACCGACGGATCGAAGCACTGAAGAAGAAGAATGAAGCTCTGGTCAAGCGATATCAAGTACGTGGCCAACCCTCACAAAGACAAAATGGATGCCTCGAGATGTTTGATGGGCGTGCGATTTGGTTTGCCAACAGGAAATTGAAGAGGACAAGAAGCGGGCAGAACAGGAAGGAATTGCCATCACCACTCCACGGAAACCCCGCGCCCACGAGCCGGCGGAGCCCGGAGACCGCAGGAGGGCGGAAAAAGAAAACTTCAGCATTACCGTCGACGTCTCCAAGTCCCCTGCGGGGGGAGTAAGTACCAATTTTGTTTATAAAATGACAAACATCACAAAGAATGGCCGCTTCCTGCAGGACAAGCGCATAGTAGACGACTGGAAGCCCAGCGCCCCTCGCGGACGGAGGACGTCGGAAGAGGGCGACGTCCCCCGAGGACCCGCTGACAATCGCAGCCCCCCCAGGAGGACCGGCTCGGGGCGGATGGCGTGGGGGGCGACCCCCAGAGGAGGAGGAGGCGGCGGCGGGGTCCGTCAGGAAAGGAGAACGCGGGAACCGCGTACGCCCAGGGATGGCGAGCCAGGTGAAGCGGGGGGACGACGAGGAGGCAGGAGGGGAAGAGGAGAGGGAGGAGGAGGAGGAGGTGGTGGTAGTGGACCTGGAAGAGGAAGAGGAGGAGGAGGAAGAGGAGGCGGAGGAGATGCAGATGCAGAAGGGACGCCAGGCGGTGGTGACAGGAAATCCAAAGTAAATATGCTTGTATTTTTGATAAATTGGGGTGCTAGGACTATTTGACTTATCGAGAACACATGGGTTATCAAAAGGATTGAAACAATCGATCATTATCGACTATTTTTGATTTATACAATTCATTGTTATGAGACCTTGACCTAAATATATGGAATTTTTAGATTTTTGTTTTTTTAGTTTCAAAAGAAAAAGCAATCCATTTTCTTCATTTGGATATTTTTTCCCTCATTTTATTTTGAAAACAAAAACGGTCTATTGTCTTTTTTTAAATTATTTGAGCGGATTCATTTTAATATGACCTAATATACGTCTGATTTGTAAATATAAAATCACACTGTCAAAAAACAGCCAACTTCATAGGGCATCATTTCTGTCACCAATGTACATTTATAGTCCAAATATAAATCTTACCTGTTTTTATTCCCCCACAGGAATGGGAGGAGAAGAGGCGGCAAAACATTGAAAAAATGAACGAGGAAATGGAGAAAATAGCCGAGTACGAGAGAGGACAGCGGGTATAACACTCATTTGGAATTTGTGCTCTGCAACGTGCATGTAATGACCACGTGTGCCACCAGGGGCCACCCTTTCTTCTTCCCGAACTGAAATGATGTCTCCTCAGGCTGATGGTGATAAGCCCCTCCGCAACTTTTTGGACGACCCGCGTCGCTCCGGCCCGGTTGTGGACGCGGACCGCAAGGAGGGCAGCAGGAGACACGTCCGCAACTGGGGCGGTCTAGACTTTGACAATGTCAAGACCGGCGGCGAGCTAGAGAAAGAGTGGACTGTGAGTTAAAAAAAAAACAAAAACAAAAAACAGATTCCCGCTGTGTTCCATGGCACGACGTGGTATGATTTTCTTCCTTTTTAGAGCCGGCGACCCGGCCCCAAAGGCTCGACGGACATGACCATGTCCATGACGGGCCGCGAGCGAGCCGAGTACCTGCGCTGGAAGAAGGAACGCCAGGAAATCGACGAGGAGCGACTGGCGCGTCACCGCAATGCCACGGGACAGTGGAGGAGGGAGTGGGACATGCAGAAAACTGACAACATGTAAGAAAATGTGCTACTGGAAGATGTGGCTTCCACATATATGGTCATTTTGGGTCAGGAATGCCAGTAATAATAATAATGTTCCTGTGTGGGCTTCCTGACCCAAAATATGATGGACACCAGCTCTTGATGGGGTATTTTTTTTTAGTTAAATTAATTAATTAAGCCAATTTTTATTATAAAGTAAACCCACAGAGAGCGAAGTCCGCCAGTGGCCCATTGTCTCATCTCATTTTCTGAACCGCTTTATCCTCACAAGGGTGATGGGGGGGTGCTGGAGCCTATCCCAGCTGACATCACGCTAAAGGCGGGGGACACCCTGAATTGGTGGCCAGCCAATCACAGGGCACGAGGAGACAGACAACTACTGTATTTTGCTGTTTAATATACCCCCCCCCCCCCACCCCCCCACTTAATATACCCGGGTATATTAAACGGCAGGGGTATATTAAATGGCGCACAAACGGGAAGGTACGATCCACTACGCACTCTTTATGCCGCTCATCCGCCGTAGCCCATTGTGTTTTGAGAAAATAACGAAAAGCCTGGCTGCCCGCTAGGTTTATAAAGCCCAGGAGGAAAGCCTGACTAACCTCACTTGAAATTCAAAGTTCAGCTAGCGTTTGTTTATTTGGCTTTTTCCTGACAGCAAATGTCTTGTTTGGCCGCCGACAGGTTCAAGGAGGAAGCAAACGTGGCTGTCGATGGCGGCGCGCTAGAGCAGAGTGGAAGCAGGAGAGGTATGACGCCGTCCGTCGTCGTAACTCAGCCGGTACGCTAGCGGCCTGACATTCCTCGAAGGGAAGCGCTTTCCTCGCGGCTTCGCAATTTCTTTACATCGACATCCCAACACTTTTGTCAATGTCACGTGCACGTGTCTCCTCACGTGAGTCGCGGTCGTTAAGCTCATTAGCTAAGTGGACAGCTGCGTTCCCCCCCCCCCAAAGTGCCGTCGAGCTCTTCCCGGGGACCTTTGAAGTGTTTCTCGTTCGTAGTGAGAGATGAGCGATGACCCACAATGCATCCACAAAGTCGTTTCCTCGCACCAATGACGGGCTCGTGTCTTTTTGTGTTTTCTTCTGCAGCCCGAGGGCGTAGCTTTGGCAGCGAGCCCCGGGGCAGAGCTTCAGGTTAGACCGCAATGTGGTCTGCTGACGTTTGCACCGTGTGTGTGTGTGTGTGTGTGTGTGTGCCCATTTCATGCATGCACCACCAGGAAAAAAAATGTTTTTTTCCATTTTTGCCTGATTTTCCCACCCCAAATTTGTTGGACGTTTGGCCGTGAATTATTCTTTTAGTGCAGGGCTAGGGAGCCAACGGCTCAGGAGCCACACGTGGCTCTCCGCTAACCCGTGAGCTAAAATATGGAAACATCTGAGGGAGGGAGTCGAGTCCAGAACGGACTTCAATCACTTTCAATGACAGCCGTTGAGTCAAATGCTTCCTTTAGTGCACATGTGTCAAAGTGGTGGCCCGGGGGCCAAATCTGGCCCGCCACATCATTTGGTGCGGCCCGAGTAAGTAAATCATGAGTGCCGACTTTCTGTTTTAGGATCAAATTCAAATGCAGTATAGATGTATATTACATTTCCTGATTTTCCCCCCTTTTAAATCAATAATTGTAATTTTTTAATCATTTTTTTCTGTGTTTTTAGTTCAAAAATCATTTTGTAAAATTTAAATATATATAAAAAAGCTACAATAAACATTGTTTTAGATCTATAAAAAACTGAATATTCAGGGATTTTTAATCCATTTATAAACAAATCTAAATATTATATCTAAAATGGTCCGGCCCACGTGAAATCAAGTTGATGTTAAAGCGGCCCGCAAACCAACCCGAGTCTGACACCCCTGCTTTAAGCGATGTTACATAATCGCTTTCTATTAGAATTGTGTGAATGAACTTGGTACGTTTTGTTTTGCTTATTATGTTTGCAGAAGACTCACTCTAAACACAGTCAGGCATTCACACTCTCTTAAATATGCATGGTCTTGTTATCAAGATGTAGGTGAATAGTTTTTGGCTGCAACGGTGAATAATGTGGAGGTCCAAAGCCAAATAATTATTTTTAGCGCCGCCCGACTGCTTCTTTTTGTGCCAGACTCCTTAAGTCGGGGACGTGGCGTCTTTATGACATCACTGGCTGCGACTTAATAGGCGGAACGACTGCAGGCTCGTTGCGACTTTTCCTCCCCTCGCTGATCCCGCTTCCCCGCCTTCTCCAGGCAACCTTTTCATCACCTTCCGCCTGGCTCTTCAACCTCTTATCTGCTGTCGCCTTCCTCATCCAGGATAAGCTTTCAGCCTGTGTCACCCTCATCTCTCCTGCGCGTCATCACCTCCTTTTTACACTCCGCCCCCCCCCCCAAAGTTCGTTTTGTTTGTATATCTGCTAAAGGAGCAATTTTAAAATAAAAAATAGTGATGGCCAGAAAAGGTACTGCAACCATGATCAAAATATTGACTCGCACGACAGAAAAGTTGTATGCATGCAAACTTGCAGGATTGGTTTGTAATATTACACTGAAGTGATTACATTTGGGAGTAAGGAGGTTAAAGGTCTCTGAGATTAGAAATAGGGTTGGAACTGAAAAGCGGTATTGTTCTGATATCAATTACAGAACGTGGCACTATATGTGGTCTATATAGTGCGGTAGCCCCTCTATTGCGCAAACGAATACGCGCGCATGCTACTTATCTTATCGACTGTTCTCTTATTTTGAATCTGACATTTTTCATCCATGTGTTTCCAAGCAGACGATGGCAAGCGGCCCCCCAAAGGGTCCACATTCGGTGACTTCCTCTCCCAGGGCAGGTCCCAGGGGCCCCGAGGGGAGCGCAACCGAGGGAAGGGCCGAGGAGGGAAACCCAGCTACAGGTAAGACGACAACGCAAGACAATGCAGCTGATACAATCATTTATTTCGAGATAGAGAATAGATAAACAGATTAACTGGTTAATTACATTTATTTTGACGTCTATGAATGAAATTCGTGAGATTTTTTTTTTTAATCTGGCATAAAACGTGAAAAAACTCGCATATGCCTGCCATTGCTCGCTCAGGGCGCCGCCATCTTACCTCGGGATGATAAACTAGACGGATACACACACTTCCTGGTTGTACTGCTCACATGACTGACTTTTTGAATTTGTCTATTTTCTTAAGATTTTCCCTTCAAAGTAACACATTTGTACTCCCTATTTAAACCATGAATATGGAGGTGAAAATTGTGAATCAGGGGGCGTCTTATACAATGGAATGGCAACTTGTAAACTCTAATGTCTTAATGGTTTTAAAGTTACAGTAATCCCTCGATTATCGCGAATTCACTACTTTGCCACTATTAATTATTTTTAAAAATATGTATTCATTTTTTAAAAGTTCATAATGTGAAAATCTACGCCGGAACTCATAAGCGGAAGCCCTTTTTGCTACTAGGACCCTTCGTGGCGAAATCCGCTTAATGTTTTTTACCCAAGTTAGCTCCAGTTCAACATCCTGCCTGAAAGTAATTCTATTTTATTTTTATTTTTTTGTCTTTGTGTGGACAGAGTGAATATAACAAGATAAATTGTGAAATTCAACAATTTTAAGGCCATTTTAAGGGTAGGGCTTATATGCGGAGGTGGCTAATATGCGAGAAAATACGGTCATGGATAATCAAACCAATCAATGAATTTTTGCAGTATGCACGACAACCGCTGGGAAGGCGAGAAAGAAGACGAGGAGAAGGAGAAGAAAGACCAATCCAAACCAGAAAAGGATGCGTCCGTTCCGGAACCAGAGCGAAAGGTGACCGACCAATAGGAAGCGAGGAAAGTCACAGTCACATTTGAACTTCCCGTCCCTCTCGCTGTGTCTCGCAGGCGGAGGAAATGGAAGACAAAGAAGAGCCCGCGGAAGAGGAAGAGCAAGACGACGACCAGTGGGAAGACGCCAGCGAGGGTGACGAGGAACTGTCCGGCGAAGATTGCAAGAAGGACGACGGCAGAGAGGAAGTCCGCGAAGACGGCCGCTCCCCCATCCGAAGCCCCCGGGAAAAGCGGACCCCGAGACCCAGGCTCCGCATCCCCTCGCCCCGGGTCGTCGCGCAGAATCCCCCACCGGCGGGGAAGCCCATCAGTCCCTTCCAGCTTCCGGAAGGACACCGGCCCGTGTCGGACTGGGGGGAGGAAATGGAGATGATTTCGCCCAGGAGCAGCGTGGGAGGGGATAGCCCCCCGAAACCCCCGAGTGCTGTGAGCAGCCCCCCTCAGAGGAATGAGCAGGAAGAGACCGGCCAACCCGACAAGCCAGACGCAGGTAGGTGCTTCTTTTGCTCGGTTTTCCAATGACCGTATATCTCGGACTATAAGTCGCACATGAGTATTACGCAACCATTAACACAAAAGGATGTCTAATCCTCTATATTGTGAGCTTTGCACGTTTGAATTTCAAAGGAGATTAATTTTTTTTTTCAGTCCACTCAGTCACGCCGCCGGTTTCGCCACCGCCGGGAGAGACGGAAGTCGTGGCGTCAGAAGCAGACTCGCTCCCGACGGACACGTCAATGGCGACAGAAGCGGACTCGCTCCCGACGAACATGTCAATGGAGACAGAGTCCGAACGGGCTCCGTCCGACTCGCCGGACGTCAGCGAACGCGAGCAGGGTGCGGCCGACGTGCGAGGTTGTAAACAATGTTAAAGTGACGGGGCGCGTGTATCAGACCAGTCATTTTAATGTCTTGTAGGCGAAGCTGAAAGTCCTTCGCCGGCCACGCCCACTGTCCTGGTGAGCGAACCCGCCGACGAAGGAAGCCCAATCGAGGCAGAACGGGAGACGGCCGACAATGACCAGAACAACTATGACGCCAGCGACGCAAAAAGCGATGATGGAAAAAGCGATGATGGAAAAAGCGATGATGGAAAAAGCGATGATGGAAAAAGCGATGATGGAAAAAGCGATGATGGAAAAAGCGATGATGCAAAAAGCGATGATGCAAAAAGCGATGATGCAAAAAGCGATGATCCCAGCGACGCAAAAAGCGATGATCCCAGCGACGCAAAAAACGATGACCTCAGCGACACCAAAAGCGATGACGCAAAAAGCCATGACGCCAGCGACGCAAAAAACGATGACCTCCGCGATGACGTAAAAAGCGATGACGCCAGCGACGCAAAAACCGATGACGCCACTACACCGGAGATGTCGTCCGAACAGCCCATCTCAGGTCTTTTATTACTAATTCAATCAATTATGCAATTATACCTTACAAACACTGTACGACTCGTACGGTGTTTGTAAGGTTTTTTGTGGGTTTGTAAGGGGAATCATAATCATTTATAAGGGCAGTTATCGGCAGAGGTTGACAGGTATGATTACTACACATCATAAAATACACTTTTATTTTTCTATGTCATAAAACTATATTATATAACTAAATATTACAAAAAAAATATGGCTTGGATGTGCAATCCACTTAGACGGGAGTGTTGATGGCGATTATTCGAGACTGAAAAATAAGGATTTAGCCACAACTTTCGCCGCTCACTGCCAGGAATCAAGAGTGGCGAAACCAAAGTCCCTAGACTCACATCGTGCGAGTTTCAGACCAACCATTAGCAAAGTCACCAAACCTCAATGCGGCGTAGACTCCTTACTTTTGTTGTTCTAAGCCGACTCGGGGGAGGCAACAGGAAATCGGAGAAATGGCGAGATGAGAGGCACAATTAGGTTTTTGACAGGAAATCAGCAAAGTGCCGAAGCCTGATTGAATTAAGTCTCGAGATGGATTGCAAACCAATGCCTAAGTGGGGAATCCATTTTGGAGAATTACTCCAGAGCAGACGTTCATATGTATAAACATTGCCTACAGTGTGATACAATACAGCACTATGTCAAAAGCTCGACTAGTGCAATTTAACCAATTCTTTTCTCCCTACTATGATACATTTTAGACTTACAAAAAAAATCATTTGCTTAAACATCTTGTACAAGATAATACATTTTTCCAATGATAAAGAAACTCAGAAAAATCAGGTGACAGGTTAATAACATGCTGGTGGCTCTGATGTGAATGTGCTATATTAAGTTAATTAATTGGTTGCTGTTGACAGTTCTAGACAAACCGGATCTGAAAAAGAACTGTTTTTAAATTGACCACAGTAACTTACCCATTGAAAAATGGAATGGCAACTTTTCTAATGTCTTCATGGTTTTAAAGTTACAGTAATCCCTCGATTATCGCGAATTCACTACTTTGCCACTATTAATTATTATTTTTTTTTTAATTCATTTTTTAAAAGTTCATAAAATTCTGAAAATCTACGCCGAAACTCTTAAGCGGTAGCCCTTTTTGCTACTAGGACCCTACTCAGTGATTTTTCTGTCTGGTCTGCATTACCCGTGATATTCGAGGGATTACTGTATTTCAGAAATCAACTTACTGGCTGCCAATGATGGCAGTTGAACTAAATTTGCTTAAAAAATGAGTTGTTTTTACCCAAGTTAACTCCAGTTTTACATCCTGCCTGAAAGTAATTCAATTTTATTTTTATTTTTTGTCTTTGTGTTGACAGAGTGAATATAACAACGCTGGAGAGCGCCCCCTCCCCCCAAAATGGGTCGCGAGAAGCCTTGCTGCAATGATTTTCACACTGTCTGACTTCAGAGAAGGTTGTCTGGTTAATATTGTTTATGTTTTTCCTTCATTATCCCCCACCTCCCCTCCATCTCTGGCGGGGTGCAAAACCAATCATTAAAAGCAGCTGCTGGAATCAGCCGAAGCCACGCCCACTCTCCACCAACCCATCTCAAGGCTGCAGTGAGTTTTTACCCTTTAGTCGGCCTAAGTTCATTTAAGACACCGTTTTTATACTCCTTTTCATCACTGTGGAGGAAATATTACAATTGTTTGACTTATGACTGTTGTATAGTCATGCGTCCATTATAAATGTAAGAGAAAGGCTGCATTTTTACCGTCCTTTAATTTGTCGTTTTGACGGTTTATTGCAATTCATGTCATTGAATAAGTTGCTACTCGGAGTAGATCATTTAAATGGGCAGGAAAATTATTTACAATAAAGTTAATTGAACTTTGGGATGCAAGATTTATTGTTCAGTAGTGCTTTGTATTGGCTCCTATCTGGCAATGGAATCAATTTGATCGCGATTAATCCCGATAAAACACTTTAAGATGATGATACCTCGTACAGGAATCGTGCAATGTAATATCACGATATATCGTCCACCAGTTTTATTAATTTTTTGTCATTTAGCATTCCATCATGACGAGAAGGCGCTTTGTTTCCTTGTCATCAATTAAAAAGCAAGACCTGATCGGCATATTAAATCCATATTTGAAAGCGCCACGTCACTAACCGTTAATCCATCGCGCTGACAATTTTAAAGCCGCTGCCGGTGTCCCGTTTCGACCTTGCAGGAAAGTGAATCATCAGTGCAAGGGTGTTGATTTATTTATTAATTTTTACCAAAGGCACAATGTTGTTTTTGTCACTGCTTTGCAGGTTTCACGAGGAAAAGACAAAATATGACCCTTTTTTGTCTGCTTATGTCAGGGGTGTCAAATTCGGGTTGGTTCGCGGGCCGCATTAACGTCAACTCTATTTCATGTGGACCGGACCATTTTACATCTAATATCTAGATTTTTTTTATTTTTTGAAATTGGATTAAAAGAACTGGATCGAAAGCCATAAAGAGTCAGTTTTTATAGATCTAAAACAATGATTATTTGAGCTTTTTTTCTTCTTAGTATTGGAAAATGTCTTTTAATCATGTTTTTTTTAATTTCAAATGGAAACAAAATATTTTTTTAAAGTGGAAAATGGAAAATATTTGTGTATTTATTTTTAGATTTTACAAAACAAAAGAAAAATGGATTGAAAAATTGCAATGATTGATTTTAAAAAGGAGAAAATTAGGAAATATATTGTACATCATCTATAATCATTTGAATTTGATCCTAAAACAGAAAGTCGGCACTCATGATTTACTTTCTTGGGCTGCACAAAATGATGCGGTGGGCCAGATTTGGCCCCCGGGCCGCCACTTTGACACCTGTGGTTTATGTGAACACATTATTACCCAAGTAATGTTGACCACAGGAGTGAATCATTAAACTGCGGTTAAGTGATAATATGTGAAGAAAATGTCTAAAATACCACAAATCGAAGAAAATCAAAACCACCCACAGCACGAAAATGAAAGCATAGTACTGAAAAAGACAGATTTGAAATGAAACTGATTATGTGTCAAAAGACTCATTCAAGGTATTAAAACTCCACTTAGGACTACAGCAGAACCCAAAATACACGCTCGTGAGAAGGATTCATTTAACAAAATCCCAATTATGAATGACGCCTTCCATTTCCCGGACTTCCTTTTACTTTGAAACACTGCTTTTAATGTTGAAACCCAAACCGGAAACCATTGCTCCGCCCAAGAGCTAACTTAACAGCGTCCCGTCCCGCGCTAGGAGGACCTACTTGAGTGGACTTGTTCGCCCGCTAACACGCAGAGGACGAGCGACAAAAAAAGCACACACGCGCAGAAAACCCCCTTCACGTCGCCCCAAGCCAATCAACGCCCGTCTTCGCAAGACCCTAGGAATTGGGCTCCCCGACCCGTCCCTCCTCAAATGAGCTCCTTGCCGGTGGAAGAAGCGACTCCGCTCGCGAGATGAAATCAACCGACGGCGGGGCCAGCATCACCGTGGACAAGCTGAACGCCTCGGGCGCCGTCGGCGACCCCAAGCGGAGGCCCAGCTACCCGGGGGAACCTCGCGCCAAGCAAGCCAGCATGTCCGCCAAGGTGTGGGTCAAAGTGGCCATGGCCATCGCTTATTTCCTCTGCGTGTCCGTGGCCGCTTTCATCCTGGTCATTTACTACGTCTTTTTCTGGACGCCCGGCCCGCACAACAACAACAGCACCGCCAGCCTGGCCGGGTCGCACAACCGCACTGACTGCGGGTCCAAATTGGGATGACCGCATGCCGGAAGATGGAGGAAGACGGGGAGGATGGACCGTGTTTGTGAGGAGATGGGAAGCTGACGGATGGATGGATGCATGCGCCTAAAAGACCCCCAAGTGCCCTCTACACCTTTTTTTCTTCTTCTCGCTGTCCTTGAAGGACGTCCGGGATTCAATATCGACAACCTCATAACTACTTTATTTTCCTTTAAGGACCACCCAGAACGGTTTCCATTGGAGTTGTGTTCAAAATTCACCCATCCTGACTCGTCCACTATGTGATCTCGCTTGAATGCTTGTTAAAGACTTTATTTACCTTGAAGGACTTAACTCATTGGCTGCCATTGATGGCGCTAAATGTCCAACCTGGCGACTGTTAGGCCACCTAGTCAAAATGTATTGGTTGTCTATCATCGTCAATACCTGACAAATCGACAACTAATCTGTCAAATGAATCGATTACAGTCCAAAAAGATGAAACATTTGAGTGAATGTTGGCCCTCGACGCTAAATATGCTTGATTCAAGTCAAAATGACATTTCATTGCCATATTTTGGGAGGTACATTTGTGATCAGAAATGATCAATACTGGTAGAGGATGTACAAAAGACCCTAAAAGTGCCCTGAACTTTTTACTGTCCTCTTCAACTGCAAATATATGACCTTATATTACGACATGTACTTCACAGACTTTGCTGTAATATATTCTTATTCAGCACCTGCAATATTTAGACCCTGCCCTTAAAGCATGTTAAACATTTTATAGACCTTCAAGGCCCTTCTTATCACCCCTTACCACTACCTCTGCACTAGTGTAACATTAAGAATGAATTAAGTAGATGTTCCCTAATGTTCTAAGCTTCCTGGGTCCAAACTCCATTAAAAAAAGGTCTAATTTTGACATCAATTTGTCACATGAACGTTTTCAAATTGAACTCCTGTCTGGGAAAATCTAAGACTTTATTTATTGTGATTAAATCACATCGCATGAATCAGATGCCTGTTAAAAAAAAATGGACCCGGGACCCCCAGTTTGGACAACATGCCCCCCTTTTCTCAAGGAAGATCTTTAGCTTTTTCTCTTGTGAGCCAACGTCTCACTTTGTGCACTGACTTTGAGACTTGTTGGTGGTACTATTCAGGTAATATCGCTAATGTAGCAGAATATGTAGCCTCAGTATAACATGTAGTACATTAGTATGTACCTTTTTAGCGCTGGGGGTCGGACCCCCAAGGACCCCCGGCTGGAGCTTCACTGTATGATGCGATGTTGCTTCCTGGAATGGAGTGACTGATGTGATGATAAACTATGCATTTATTCTGATGTGGGTGTGATTATTTTCATGTTAATTTTTTTCTCGGTTGACTGTTAAATGAAATATTAAATATTATGATTTTAAAAGGGTGCAAAAAAGGATTACTGTACACCCAAGACTAAACTTGATGTGATTAATAATACTACTATTACTACAAAAAAAATTTAATATTTAGAAATATACATAAGAAAAATTACTAACATTTAAAATATATATAAAAACTAAATCAACACAATTTGACATATCCGTAAATTAGTCATATCTGATTTCTTTTTCTAGTACTACTTCACAGAAATTTAAAAATATCGTGGTTGTCATGGTCCTGAATTAAAAATAGAATTCTGAAATTAATTTCAGAAATTAGACTTTATTTGATTAAATAAAGACTTATGCAGTACTTGTTTGGGCCACTGCATGGCGTTGTTTCACAATGACTTTAACTTGGAAAAATAACCATTTTTTTGTTCAGTAAGCCTCAAATTAGCACACATTTGTTCCAGTACTAATTCTTAACCCTTAATTTATGACTGTTTTTTATCATGCTTTTTTTCTGACTTATAGCAAAGAATATAATGGAATTCCAGCAAAAGCAGTCGCATGTTTGAAGAGTAGATGAAAGTGTAATCGAACTGTAAATCAAACAAAAGGTCACGTTGGGCCTCTTTTTCCGGCCCTTCTTATGCAATGATGTTTAGTTTCCTGCGTGTGCGCTTGATGTTTTTCATGTATCCTATCTGGAGCTTTGCAGGCTTATGTAAGAGCAAAAAGCATGCTGGAACAAGACGGAACTCAAAGTAGCCCGAACAGACATCCAAATCTCACATGAGTTTGGTGAACACTGCATGGCAAAAACACTGGGAAGGGAATTTTGCAGCAAAAGTAAGCAAGATTTAATTCCAGATTTTTCCTTTTCACTTTGATACATTTTCTAATATTTGCATTTCTTTCCTATGTGTGTCGTAATCCAAATAAAATAGTGTTGCCCTCATTATCAATTATTTATTATTCAAATATATTAGTTTTTTTGTCTATGTAAATTCGCAGCATCTAATAGATCAGTGTAGTATTTTTCATATTATTTACACTATTTTTGTCTAGTGTTTTACTATATTTTTAAAATTTGGGTATTCTTTGAATATTTTTCTATGCTTTCAGTATTTTTCCAGATGTTTTTTTCTGTCCCAGGTTTTCACAGAATATTTTGGTATTCCATTGTGTTTTATGTTTTAAAAATATATATGAGTAATATTTAGTTTTGCTAAAATACCTCTTTATGGTATATTCGTGTATTTTATCCACTGTTTGGAATGTAAATTTGTATGAACGTTGTAGTAGTAAGCTTCAGTATTTTTCTTTAATTTAATATATAAAATATAACCTATTATTTTCCTCTCGTGCAATTTTTCCTGCAATATAGTGTTGCTGTCGTTTTTGATGACGAAGTGTCGTAAACTCGAAACGTCGTATATCGATCCCGACATCCTAATCACTGCTCCGTTGCCATGACAGCAGCCTTACAGTTTCCCGGATGTAGTCTCTCCTGCCCCCTCCTGACGTTTCCAACATGGCGTCGGCAAAGTGAGACTTTGGGCTAATAGTTTGTTCTCGGCTCTTTAAAAACTCTCCGCGGGGCTCTTTCGCACTTTTTGCGGGGCCACGGACGGTTCAACGGGAATCTTTCGTGGTGAGTAAGCTATTTTTTTCTTGTGAAAACCGCAACTTTATCTTCTTGTTGTGTCCTCGTTTGATTTGAGAGGGAGGGGGGCGCTTTTCTCGATCTACCTGCTAGCTTTTGCTAACGCTAGCTTTCCACTTCGAGAAGAACACTTCCTCCCTTACTTTTCCGTAGTTTATGCCCAGGTATAATATCACAAAAGTGCTATAGAAACGACTTCATAATGTTCCTAGGTGGCTTCAAGCTATTTCATAAAATAGACGAAACACTTCCTGGTAGGAAGAGTTGTCGGACCAATAGAATTGCAACCTTTCATTTCGACGATGGCTAAGAGCTAGGCTAAATGCTAAAATCTCTTCCTGTTTATGCGCGTGCGTGTGTGACGCATTATTGGGATAACATAGAATCACGAAATAGGGGTGTATCGCCCTCAATTATTTTGGCGTTTTTGTATGATGCTGTTCTTACCAAAATGGCACAACGGGGGGTTTCAGAAGTCAGGAAAGTTGGCAAAGCCCACCCAAATTGTCTTGCTTCCAAGTTGACCCAACACTTTTCGGCCTTAGAAGATAGTTTTGGTTCTAAACTAGAAATTGGCAGGAATCTGAAGCCTGTCTAGCAAATCTCTTTTGTTTTCTACATACACTTGTGCTACTACGCTTCAATGGCTAGTCTATTACCCAATAAAATTTGGAAGGAAAATGCCCTCAGTGTTTAAGAGTAGACAATTTACTTTCTACCACATTAACCACAGAAAACTTATGCGTCACGTAATACGTCAATACTTGAGCTATGGCAGTCCAAAATGGCGCACTGGCCCTCAATATACTGAGTGCTTACCAGGAGCCAAGTACAGCAAAAATGGTGCCAATTTTTAATAGCTACCTGACAAAATTACCCCAGATTAATATAATTATCAACTTTGTAAGTCTTGTACTTATAATTCTGATAGAATTTTTACAGTTCGGATACATGGCTGATTTTGGCCGATGTTGATGCTGTACCAATAAATACCATGGCTTTAGATTTAAAAAAAAATACAAACAAGTTATGGCCAATAACATTGTTAATTGTACAAAACTGGCAACCCATTTTGACATGATTAAACCTGCATGATGTATTTGTGATCTGAAACAGAAGCGGTGATTACGTATTGGGGTGATTAGGGTCAAAGGTCATAGAGGCCCGAAAAGAAATTTGTGTGAACTTTTGTGTGGATTAGCCTATTTTACTCAAATTTGTAAGGTAGGTGATATGATTGGAAGACAAGGGATCACTTTGTTTTTGTTTTTTTCCCTAATGACAGAGTCATGGCCGCTGTAATTTTTATCCCTGTTTTGATATTTATATTTAGAACAGTCTGAAAATCTTCAGATTTTATTTTAAAGCCATACCGCCCAAACTTTTGTAAATGTGCACAGATTTTTCTGGATCGACTCATCCATCGAATGCCATTAACAAGGAATTCATTTATCTGGCAATCATTCGCTGCTAGCTTCCCTAGACGCCTAGCGCTATCGCCGACAGCTAAAAAGTTTCTCGTTGCTGCCAATCCTAAAGTTTTTGGGGTGCCCTGCAGCACCGTGGAGGCGTGACGCGGCAAGTTAAGCTCATGAAATAAACACAATCTGTACGAAAGCCACGCAAAGCCAGGGAGGGACGGCCCGTTTCATTGCTTTTGAAGGGTCGATTGGGTGGGGGGGGGTCTTCGCTGTAATGAACGCACGCTAGCCAACATCAACACCCCCCCTTTCATATCCAAGAGTGGGGGTTGTTCAGGAACAGAGGCAAAAATACACAAAAGCCTGAGAAAAACATTTGAGGGTGAGAGCAAAGCTCTTATCAAGGACGCTCCCGCCGCATTCCTGCGCGTTGCCGTCAGGCCTTTTTCCTCCTCGACTTTCACGTGCGTCAAAACTGCTCATGATTCTGAAAGTACTGGTTTTAGGTTTAACGGCAGTTGGAAAAACGACAAGGGAAGACGTCGATTTTGACGGAAACGGAATGTTCTAGATGGCTAACCCTGCTGTTGCAACAGTAAAGAGTAAATAAGGCTGCTTTTTAGCTTGGAACTTTTTGGGGCAGGAATATTCGGTCTGGATTTTAATTGTAAATGTACTACATTGTGTCATTGGTTGACTGGAAAAGCCTGGCAACAATTGCAACAGTGTTTGTAATACGAATATAAGGAGAATACAATCATGCAATTTCAGCGAATAGCCGTTCCATTTTCGTTTTCTTAAAAAAAAAAAGCCTTTTTTTTTTTTTGTGTACGTCGAAGATCCCAGAGGTGAATAGACTAATTGCTGATTGCACCAATTAAGGTCAGTGACCAACAAAATTCAGGGGAGGGTCAAGTGCATGAGAGATGGTTTGAGGGCAATGTCTCAAATGGCACACACTCATTTTTTTTTTAGTTTTGAACTACTTGAAATGGAGCACTTTGAGAAAGCAAACTTCCACCTAAGAAGCCAAATTCAAAGCATCTCAATATTTGGTGAAGTGGGCACTCAATTCTAAAAATGTGAAACTTGATCTCGAGGAGAAAAATTAAAATGTCATTATTTATGGGCAAATATCATGATAATCCCTTTATTTGTTCTCAATGCATCCCAAAGACAAACTAACTTAGAAATACTGAACCAAATACATCATTTTTAGTTCCATAGATGTCATCATAATTGTTTATTATTGTGCTTGTCAAAATACAGTGCATAAAAATAACACTTAGAGCAAGTTGTCCTTGGTTGTATTTAACAAAGGGGAGTTGTTTGGACTTCCTGCCCTCAGGTGTGTTGACTTTGTCAGATGCCGACACGCTACCTGCTCCAACATATTTTCCCAAATAGACATGTTGTTCTTTGGAGTCGCTTTCACGCCAACGGGCACCTTTTCCCTCCATTTTAAAATTCCAGTTCTGGCGTTCAGACGGCAAGATATTCCAACGTACGCTTCCGTCATGTTCTGTCATGGACGTTTGTTTCCCAGTTCTGGATGATGGATCGCTGTATGGGAAAACTGGCTAATGTTGTGGTGTGCTTGGCTGCCTTATCTAGCTGTCCGTCCATGTATAGAATTGGAATGAGGTCAGTGGACGCGTCGGAGAATTTTCCACAGCCTTTTCTAACTGTTCAGCCAGGCGGATGTGCGATGGTTCTGGCTCGTCGGGAGGGGCGCATTTTTGCTCATTTTTGGGGAAATGGCCCAATGTTCACTCAATTTTTCAATGTCATAAAATGAATTCAAGCAAAAGAAGAGGGATGAAGGCAAATGAGTGTCGTAGGCTGTATGCATTTTGCGCAGGGAATTTTATATGATTTTTTTGTGTTTAATGAATCTCGTGACCTCACTTAGCTTAGCCAAAGCCGCATCATGTCAAAAATGCTATTTCGTAGTGGGTAAAAATATTTTTTTAGATTTTCCAATCCTTTTTTTAGTGGCATTTATCAGCGACGTGTACAAAAATAAAGCTATTATGTTTGCTTTCCAAATCCTTTTAAGTAGTTAATTCTTACAAAAAACACAAACAGAAAATCAATGATTACTTTTTTCATGTGAACATTTTTGTGTGTGTAATTTTTGGAGTTTTGATACAAAATGCGTATTTAGTAAAACTACGTGAAATTAGTAGAATTTGGGCAGCTCTCCTTAAGTCTTTTTGGCATTTTTTTTTTTAAATATTAGCTTGGGAATGACAAAGTTTCATCGCCTGGTTGTTAGCTGTCGACAGCCATTCACCGAGAAGGGAGGCATTTAACACAAAAGTTAGCATAGCCTTTTCACAGTCAACTGCTAAGTCTTAAATGTAGCGCAAGAAGCCCCCCGCTTACTTAAACGTCATCCTGTCAAAATGCCGAGGTGTCCTCAGAAGGCGGCTAAGCTAAGCTAACCTAAGCTAACCTCCAAAAGAACCGTAGCATGTTGAGCGCGTTCCACGCCATGACATCATCCCGCCTTCTCCCCCACCGCAGCTCTGATGCTGGAGCGTTCGCCGCCCCGGCCGCCGCCATGTTCACCAAGAAGAAGAAGCAGCCACGTGTGCTGATCTCGGGGCCGTCCAACTTCGAGCACCGCGTGCACACCGACTTTGACGAGCAGGAGCAGAAGTTCGTGGGCCTGCCGCGTCAATGGCAGTCGCTCATCGAGGACACGGCCAAAAGGCCCAAGCCCTTCATCGACGTCACCGTCATCACCGCCGTGGAGCCGGGCAAGGTGCGACCCCCGGGAGACCCCCGGCGGCCCCCTTCCGCTCTTAACGGTCCAATTCTTGTGTCCTCAGAGCATCGTGCGCGGCAACAAGCTGGCGTCGGACGGCTCTCTGACCTGGCTGCTGGACGAGTTCGACACCATGTCGGTGACCCGCTCCAATTCGCTGCGACGAGGAAGCCCCCCCGTGCAGCCTCGCCAGGAGAACGGGGATCCCCACCAGCGGCATCCCTCGCAGTCTGAGAGGTGAGTCGGGAGAAGAAAAGACGTAAAAACCCAGAAACATTTGGTTTTTTTTTTCCAGAGAACGGCCCAGGCCGGAGCACCAGAGCGCTCAACAAGCCTTCCGGGGCTCCCAGCGGGACGACGGGATCCACGTCCGGGCTCAGCAGCAGCCTCGAGGCCAAGAACCCGGACGGGGAAACAGGGACAGGCCGGGTTCCGGGCCCCCGCCGCCGCCTCCCCACAGAGACCGAGAGCATCGAAACCAGAACCAGGTCCGACACGATTATTGTACAATGTTAAAAGTCAATCAAATGAATAAGAACAGACACACTAAAGTTGTATCCTTTGTACCGTCGGCCATCTTCAGAATCCGGCGTCCCGCCGCGATCCCCACGCTGAGCACCGACCAAAGTCCAGCTACCAGGCTCGGGACGGCAGCCCGCAGTCTCCCAGGGAAAAGCGGCCCCTTTCCGGTCCCAACATCCGCACGCCCAATCCGCCGCCGACCGACGTGGCAACCAAGACGGTGCAACCGGCGGCGCGGCCGTTCAACACGTACCCCCGGTCGGAGAGCGACGGCGGCGGTAGCGGAGGACGCAGCCCCACCGGCCCGGTATGCCAAGCCACCCCGACGAGCGAACCAGCGCGACGTGCCTGACGTGCCCTTCTCTTCCTCCTTCCTAGGTGGCGCGCCAGCACGAGGCGTCCCCTCAAAACGGCCCCGCCGTCGCCCGGCGAGGTTCTTCCGGGTCCAAGCCCCCCGCGGGGCCCCCTCACCACGCCTCGTCGCATCCCAGCTTGACGGCGGAGGCCGGGCGGCACCCGGACGCGGCGGCCCCGCGGGTGCCCGACGCCCGCTCCCCGCAGAGGGAGCCCCAGCGCGTTTCCCACGAGCAGTTCCGGACGGCCCTTCAGATGGTGGTGGACCCCGGCGACCCGCGCACCTACTTGGACCACTACATTAAGATCGGCGAGGGCTCCACGGGCATCGTGTGCATCGCCACCGTCAAGACCACGGGAAAACTGGTGGCCGTCAAGAAGATGGACCTGAGGAAGCAGCAACGCAGAGAGCTGCTTTTCAACGAGGTATACCGCCCGTCGGGCTTAAGACCGCACGTTTCCCCGCTTTAAACGGTCGCCCCGTGTCCACTCCAGGTGGTGATCATGCGCGACTACCACCACGACAACGTGGTGGAGATGTACAACAGCTACCTGGTGGGCGACGAGCTGTGGGTGGTGATGGAGTTCCTGGAGGGAGGTGCGCTTACCGACATCGTGACGCACACCAGGTGAGAGCAGCGCCAGAAGTTCTAGACCAAGGGTGTCAAACTCGGGTTGGTTCGCGGGCCGCATTAACGTTAACTCCGTTTCATGTGGGCCGGACCATTTTAGATCTAATATCTAGATTGTTTTTTTGATTTTTCTAAATTGGATTAAAAGAACTGGATCAAAAGCCCTATATAGTCCGTTTTTATAGCTCTAAAGCAATGTTTATTTGAGCTTTTTTTCTTAGTATTGGAAAATGTCTTTTAATCATGTTTTTTTTTTATTTCAAATGGAAACAAAATATATTTTTTAAAGTGGAAAAAGGAAAATATTTGTAGATTTAAACTAAAAACACAAAAGAAAAAAAATGGATGAAAAAATTGCAATGATTGATTTTAAAAAGGGGAAAATCAGGAAATGCAATGTACATCTATAACCATTTGAATTCGATCCTAAAACAGAAAGTCATGATTTACTTTCTCGGGACGCACAAAATGATGCAGCGGGCCAGATTTGGCCCCCGAGCCTCCACTTTGATACTGTGCTCTAGACGCTCGCCGTTCCCCGGCCAATCCCATCTCCTTTTTCCAGGATGAACGAGGAGCAGATCGCCGCCGTGTGCCTCTCCGTCCTCAAGGCCCTGTCGGTGCTTCACACGCAGGGCGTCATCCACCGCGACATTAAAAGCGACTCCATCTTGCTCACGCACGACGGCCGGGTACGACTTCTCGTCGATGGCCGTAGATATTGCAACAAAAGTCAGATTTAAATGTGCAAAATATGACTTGAACTCGGTGGTCTGATGTGCGTCCAGGTGAAGCTGTCCGACTTTGGTTTCTGCGCTCAAGTGTCAAAGGAGGTGCAGCGCAGGAAGTCTTTGGTGGGTACGCCGTACTGGATGGCGCCCGAGCTCATATCGCGACTTCCCTACGGACCCGAGGTACTGTTGGCGTTCGCTTTTTTTTAAATGTTATTTTTCACGCTTGCGTCACACTCGGTCGTTTGCGGTCGTCCCCCTGCAGGTGGACATTTGGTCCTTGGGCATCATGGTGATCGAGATGGTGGACGGGGAGCCGCCGTACTTCAACGAGCCGCCGCTCAAGGCCATGAAGATGATCCGGGATAACCTGCCGCCCAAACTCAAGAACCTGCACAAGGTAGCTTACTCGCATATAAGCCCCCCACGTATAAACCGCACCCTTACAATGGCCTTAAAATCGTAGAATTTAACAATTTCTCGCGTATAAGCCGCCCCCTGATTCACAATTTTCACCTCCATGTTTATGGTTTTAATATAGAGTACAAATGTTACTTTTATGGGAAAATCTTCAGAAAAATCATCACACATGGTATTTCTGAGATACTGTATGGATGAAAAGCACATTATTAGGGTCAACAGTTGTTTTCTTACTGCAAAACAGAAAATAACCAACAAATAATAAATGTTACTTTGCTGACATCTACTGGTGCAAAAGAGTACAGCCAGTCTTGTACTCCACACCCCTGATTCAGTCATTTTCTTTAGTTACAAATACGACTTATATGCAAGAACATACTGTAGTTTTTGTATATAGGGCCTGCTTGCACACTTTAAATTGCCTAACCGCATGTCTGATTGGTTGTCATCGTGGTCTCATGGTGCCCTGCTCCAGCGACCCCGGTAAGGATAAGCTCTTTGTAAAATGAATGTCCATTTTTCCTTTTTCCTGTGAAGGTCTCGCCATTGCTGAAGGGCTTCCTGGACCGCATGTTGGTGCGCGAGCCGTCCCAGCGCGCCTCCGCCGGGGAGCTGCTGAAACACAGCTTCCTGAGCAAGGCGGGTCCCCCGTCCTGCATCGTGCCCCTCATGAGGCACAACCGCATCCGATGAGGACCACGCGGACGTACTTTGGGCTTTTCTACTACTGTGTGCGTGGCTGCTTCCTCCCTTCTTACCAAGCAATAATTTGGGCCTAGCGTGCGATGCGATGCCAGCGACTCCAGCGCGAGTCTTACTGTTAACGGAAAAGAAAGGAACACTTACTGTAACCTGCCTAACCTGGAACTTTTATTCTTATTCTTCCAACCCGGTTTGGATTTTAAGAGCAAGGGGGGGGAGGGCCAACCTTTTCCCCTACCGGACTTTTTGACTACTGACGGACGGACGCACGTCGACGGGAAAACCAGCAAAACATGAAGTCAAGGTAAACACTGGAGTTGATTTTCTTGCTGTTTTTTTTTCGTGCGAAAGAATGATTGGATTACCACAGTTAGGATTTGACTTGTTCACTCGCTTCGCCATGGACGTTCATCGCCGTGCATGGCGATGTAAGTTAATCATGAGTGATTCTTCTTTTTTTATGATTTTTTTTTTCTAGCACTGTCAACCTTAGGAGCATATCTACACACAACAACGCAAACAAACACTGGTTGTCATGTTGTGGCTGCTTGATGTACAAACATACTTTTTTTTTTAAATGAACTTTTTAGATCGCATTTTGTACAAGAAAGAAAATAGATTTGTGACTTTTTTTTTCAAAGGGTGCTTTCTTCTCCCTCGTGATTTGATACCCATCAGAAACAAGCGTGGCTTTGGCGTGTAGCACAGAACATGTTTTATTTTTGTAGAATAATGAGCTTCCCGTGTAGCACGACTAGCTGGTACGTTGCAGTTCAGCTCCCACACAGCAGGGGGCAGCGCCGCGCACGGATGTCTTTTTATAGTTTTTTTCCTCCTGGCTGGAATATATGATGGGGATCTGTGTCATGCAAAGAGAAAAAAAATAGGCCAACGAGAATAAAGTTGTGATGATGTAATTAAATAAATATCACCAGAATGAAGTTGCAATAATTCAAGATTTAAAAATTATGAGATTTTAAACCTTAATTGGAGCCGCGATCAATCCTGTAATATTACCACCCATAATTTAAGTTTGAAATATGACGACTTTACTCTCGTGGGCCTCTTTTAATTATTATTTTTTGTTTGTGTGGCCCCAATATTCCGTCATCTTAAGATGAATATTACGACTGTTTTCCATTTTTTTCTTCTTTCTTTGTGTGGCCTTTATACTTCATTTTAGGATTGCAATAGAAGGTCACGTTTAGATTTTTAGCCCAAAACACTAACAATCAGCAAGTCGGCAAGTTAGAACGATTATTTCTCGGCTCGCAAGTGAAGCGACAATCAACGTGCACTTGAAATTGGTAACACTAAAAATAAAGAAAAAACACTATTCCAATGCCAAACGTTTTCAATGTTTATTTAAATCTTATGTCAAAAACATTCATATCATTCCCTCTTAGAAAATGGAAGGCGCTAAATGGATAGAAATGTTATTTTTTAGAGGTCAGCGTGCCTTTAACTTCGCACGTGGACGCTTTGAGGTCATGATGGTTCAGCCTGTGTGAAAATAGAAAGCGTCGCTCGCTGATGATGTCACTGGGATGATTGACGAGTAAATAAAAACACTGCTTGAAAGGCTGTTTTCTTTTTAAACTTTTAAACAGTGCTGATCAAGTAGCTAGTTATGTTTTCTCAAAATTATGTGAAATACATCAACCGGGGTGTTAATGACGTCCTTGTCAAATATGCTTTTTTATTAGTAAAATAAAATGTCAGGTTTTCTCTGTTTATTGTTTTTTGTTTATCTACATAAACATGTGAAAAACAATTGTCTTTTTATTTTATCATTGTAATTCATTTAAAAACTACAAATTCTGTTATTATGCGATTTGGATAAAATGTCGATATTCCCCTAGGTTTTTTATTGAGCCATATAAAAATGTGTTCACAATTTAAAATTTAGCAAGTAAGATCGCAAAATTCATGAGACCGGTCCCGTTGAAAAGATGTTGGACTGACGTCATTGCTGCCCTCGTGTGGTCATGTAAAGAAGGGCAGCGAGTACTGACTGAGCATTTGAATAATACGGTACTATCAAAACAAGTATGATTCCGTTTTAAAAGTAATAATTGAGGCGATAACAATATGTTGTTGTTTTTTGTGTGTAACGCAAAGGTTGGTTTTTCATTTTCCCTAATTGTCAAATAGCAACGCGTGTAAATAATTAACTTGTGACGTCACCATCAGGCTTGCGCTTCTTGGTGTTGGAAATCGAATTTCCGTCACGTGACACGTTTCCCCTCAACCATTGAACTTGAGAAGGCTGTTGTTGCCATGGAAACAGAGCGACCATCCTACACGAGGCAGATGGACGCGACAGGGATTCTTCAAGCAGCAGAGGAGTCGCACCAGAACCTAATCATGCTGGATTTTCACATTTAAAGTGCACACTTATGATCGGAAAGACGTACTGAGCATAAATGTACGATTTCATATCCTTTTTACGGCTTAAAACACGTTTCTAAACCACTTTTACCGAACACTCGTTTATATTATTTATATTTCCCGAGTTTATATTATTAACTTCTCTTACTCTGATAGTTTCTTAACGGAAACGTGGCTACGTGAGTTCGCTTAACTTGGAATCAGACCGAGAAGGCTGCTTGCTTGAGACGGCGGCCGCAGGTAAAGGGTAAAGGTGAGAGAAAAGAAAGGAACGAAAGGAAAAAATGGACGGAAGAAGAGTCTCGGACAAGAGGACGTTGATGTCTTCGTGTGGGAGCTTGTACGACAGCAACAACCTGCTGGCGCAATACTGCAACAACGGTCAGCACGCACCTAAACACACACTTGCACACACTTACACACGATACGCTACAATCAGCACATCTGTGGCTTGTATTTTGAATTTCCCACTCACGCGTCGGAACAAAAAGCCCCGAAAATACTCAAAACGTTCTTTAAATAATTACAAAGTAGGTTAAATGGACACCCGGGACATAATGGTGTTACTCGTTATCAACAAGTGTTGATTGTATGCCTTTAAAATCAACATTTGTATCACGTAATTAATTTGTTAAGCTAACCGTGTTAGCCAAAATTGTTGTATTTTGAATATGGTTGCTTCAGCTACAATAGGTAAATTGTATGAGGAGATGACACTCAACATGGTAACCAAAAGAAAAAAATATAAGCATTCATTAAAACATAAACTAGCCACCTGTTAATTTTTTTTTTTACTGTGAATCAGTCAAACAATTTTTTGTGTTTTATTTTTTCCCAGTTTATTAACTATAATTCATTCCGTTGTTATAAGGGCTCAACAATTTTTGGGGAAAAGCGGACATTTATTCTTGGGATTTTGCAATTATATCGCATTATCTACCGCTTAATCATTTTCACCAAGCTCTGTTTGGGAAGACTTTGGTTGGGGCTGGGCAATATGGTTTAAATTTGAATATTTGAATCATAATCTGAATTTTGGTCACAATTGTTTTTTTTTTAGATGGTTTATTTCAGTGTTTCCGAACCGTCTGAAAGATGCTGCAGTGGAAATGATTTCCTAAGAAGTCATTCATTGTAATATTCATATAAAAAAGTATTATTGCAATGGTTGGTTTAGGATCAGCCCCCCAGTCAAACCGGATTAAACTGTCATTGAAAGTGAAACCTTAAATTGAAATGAATTTGGTGTCTATAACTTCCAATCCCAGCCACAAAATTATCCTGAGGTATATTGCAAAAAATAATCGTACAGTACTATACTATATATTTACACGAGTGAACCATTTTTTTGTAGTTGGGGTCATTGATTTTGCGGTTCCGACCGGCGACAGGGTGACGGAGGCAGGAAGTGGGCGTGGTTAAAAGCAAGAGTGAGTTAGCAGAGTGGGGGGGAGGGCGGGACTTGTGCGACGCCTCCTTGACTGTTGCTCTGCGGACTCTTTGATGAAGGACGGCCAGCAAGCGGGCAAAATGGCAGGTAGGCCGGACCGGCCCATCTTCATCCTCATCTTCATCATCATTATCATGATCTATGTTCACCATCTTTTATGGAAATTTAGATGCTCCATGTGACCTCTCAAAAGATCACTTTGTTGCGATCCGGGGTGCCGGAGGAATAGCCAGAAAATGTGTGTGTGGGTGGGTGTGTGTTTCTAGGTGATATTGATCAGCAGTCTAGGTCACTAGTTTTTATTTTTTTCAAATCTGCATTGTTAACTAATTTTCTGCTATGTATGTTCAATCTGTACTGTATAAAAATACAGTAAAATAAAATAGGAACATTGTAAAAGCAAAAATGTTACTGTATTGGATACATTGAATGACAGTTTAAAAAAAAAGACAAAGCTTTCCAATGGAAACAATGACATCAGAAAATAGGGTTATGTTAAGAAAAAGGGGAAAACTTGCATTTTAAAATGAATAAATACATTTATAAATGACTAAAATACAGATGAGACAAATAAAATCACACATAAATGGATTTTAATTTTAAAAAAGTATTTGAAGAGTTGGCTACTTGTCTTTGATACGAAGCCGTTTCATGAGGTTTATGCAAAAGAGACTCGCGCATTATCGCTGGCTTGTGATTGGACCACGATGCGGCGGTGAAGGAGGTCACTTGTTTTGGAGTCTAATCTGATTGAAAACATCACTTTTTGGTTTTGTTAATCCTCTCTGTCATCGTTAAAGAGTCCCTTTGTCCTCTCACGTCTGAATGATTTATTTAACACAATGGCGTATCCTCTAAAGTTCTTTTTGTCCGTGAGAAAATGGTAACGTTTGCCATTTTCAAATCGATTTTTACAGAAGTTCATCACATTTTTAAAAAAGAATTCATGCTCCCAGAATAGCAACGTGGCCAGTCACATTTATGATGGAGAGACCCACAAAATGTGACTTAGACCAGACTTGAGATGGAAAATCCACCATTTTGTATTTGAAGCGGCCATTTTAGGTTCGCTAAAATCTGACGTTTTTTCAAAAAAAATGTCCTTACTCAAACACGTTTGATGCGAAATTTGATGCTCGTTTCTAGCCCGGGGAGACCCACAAAATGTTTGAATGGCTTAGACCTGACTTGACATGGAAAATGCACCATTTTGGATTTGAAGTGGCCATTTTAGGCTCACGAGAATCTGCCTTTTTTCCTTCCTCAAACACTTCAGACGACACATTGTCGGCGGGAAGCAACTTAGACGTGGACGACCGCGTCTCCCACTTGGAGCAGAAGCTTCAGCTTCAGGAGGACGACATCCAGCTCCTGAAGGCGGCGCTGGCCGACGCCCTGCGCCGCCTGGGCCTCTGCGAGGAGCGAGGCCCGGTCTCGCGGCAGCCCGGCGGGAGATGCCTGCCCGCCGCGGCCCCGCCCGCCAAGGGTGAGTCCCACGCTTTCCATTTGGAGAACGACGGGCATGTAATTTATGTATTTGTGGCCCCCTTTCCCGTACGACGCCGTCCCTCCCCGCCTCCCGTTCAGTGCGTCAGCTGCTTCAAGCGCTCCCGTCCAAGCCGACGAGCGAGGGATACGTTCAACAAAAACGCCTCCTCTCGTCGCCGTCGTCGCCCAAGAAGGACGTGTTGAACTCCATCAAGAGGTAAAAGGGTGCCGACGTCGACGGGAGAACGCGCATTCATTTCCTCGTGTGCGCTTACTCAGGAAGAGCATGTCGACAGAGCGCCTCACCCTGGTGAGGAGGGAAGCCGCGGCCGCCGAGAGTCGGAATCGGACCACTTCATCCGGCAGCTCCACCGGCGGCAAAAGGTCAACTTTTTACTTTTTTTTTTTTAAATAGATTTTTTTATGTATTTATTTTTTACACTTGAGAGTTCGTTAGTTAGTTGGTTGGGTAGCTGGTATGTCGGTTGGTTAGTTGGTTGGTTAGTTGGTCGGCTAGTTAGTCGTTGGTTGGTTAGTTGGTCGGCTAGTTAGTCATTAGTGGGTCAGCTAGTTAGTCGTCAGTTAGTTAGTTGGTCGGCTAGTTAGTTGGTTGGTTAGTAGATTAGCGGGTCAGTTGGTTAGTGGGTTAGTTAGTTGGCCATTAGTTAGTCAGTTGGTTAGCGGGTTAGTTGGTTAGCGGGTTAGTTAGTTCGTCAGCGGGTTAGTTGGTCAGTTGGCTAGTGGGTTGGTTGGTTAGGGTTAGTTGGTTAGTTGGCTAATTCGTTTGTTAGTTAGTTTTGACCATCTTTAATTTCATATTAGAAAACATAGCCTGTATTATTAAGTTGTGTGTGGCTAAATGTATGGCAAAAAATGAGTTAACAGACACTATTTGAGGGAAAAATGTTGCTAGCGACCTAAATTGAATTGGACGTCTCTCGCTGTCGATGGCAGCCAGTGAGCTTACTGATACTTTTCTATTGAGAAATGTTGCTAGCAACCTGTGGGTTTCTTGACACCCTTTTAAAGGGATATATCCATTCTTGGCCACATCATATTGATAACATTTTGGTAAACAAAGTATCGCGATATCACCATCTTGCTACACCCCTAATTTGCACCAGGGGGGCTGGCATCCGGCCTTCCGTTTATTGTCAATGGCAGGCAAAGACTTTGGATTTGAGGAAAATATATTCTAGTAAATGGCAGAGAAAATTTGGCTGGTGAAGCAAACAAATAACAATTCCCACATTGGATGGTGCAGTGGAATCACGCTTGTCATTTGATCCGAGGCGCTTGTGGTGGGGCTGGATTCAGGAAGTGTCTCCTGATTGGTCGAGGGGAAGCATATGAGTTGGCAGGATAGAGAAGGAAGTGCTGCAAAACACTCGCACTCGCACGCACTCGCAGTCGCACTCAGTCAACTGTCACAGTTCCTTCTAACGGACGCGAGCAGCTATGAAGAAAGCTAGCAGGTAAATTTA
This sequence comes from Stigmatopora argus, assembly GCF_051989625.1. NCBI lineage: Eukaryota > Metazoa > Chordata > Actinopteri > Syngnathiformes > Syngnathidae > Stigmatopora > Stigmatopora argus. The sequence continues at coordinate 3,216,897 of NC_135396.1, read as the reverse complement.
ACTGTCTTTTGGAAAGTTGACTTCAAACTCCAATCCAAAGAGTAGAAGTCAAGTTATTCCTTCTTATGTTTTTGAGTTTTCTTCGAGGTAATTTGAACTTTTAATTAGCACTTTGTGTGGCCGAGTCAACTCACGATACGCCTTGCGGTCTCCATAGAAGTCTATTTTTCGTGTCTTTGCATTATTTACACGCACTGCAGCCGACGCCGGACACGCACGCTGGCAAAAATGGATCTTGGTCATTTTAAGGGCTCTGTTGTGTTGCGTTCAAGTACTCTTGGCTTGGGTTTGCTTCAGGCACGCGGCAATAATTCTTTTATCCGGCATCTTTAAACGAGTGGATTGTGTTGAGTTTGCATTTGGTTTTGTCAGAATAAATGCTGCGTTTGGTGCACTGTTTCTGCGTTGAAATGGAGTTAAGGTAGGAAAATGGATGACGGCATCACTCAGTCGGACGCCACGAAAAAAGTCGCTAATGGAATGCCGTGTGCGGTTTTGAAGTCCATTAGGCGCAAAGTGACGACGCATTACTTGCATCTTTCAAGTATGACATCAATCAAAAGCATGTTTTTTTTTGCAAACATGTTGTTTAAACATTTAACAGATGGTCTAAAGTCAGGGAAAAAAGCATGTACAGTGTTTCTCCGTGTGAGGTTGGTTACGTGGTGATGATGATGATGTACAGCATACATGAGTGATTATTGAGGGCACTCATCACCGATTGGCTGATAGAGGCGCTGGTTAAAGTCGGCGCTGTCGTTGGTTCCGCCCACCTGCGCTAGAAACCCATGGTAACAAAACCAGTCTTTGTGAGACTTTGGAGGTCCTGTTTTTCCTCGTTCGCTGGCGTCCCGTCAACGTTGCCGCGGAAACCGTCGGGAAAAAAGTCAAACATTTTAGGACTCATCCAGAAAAACAAGGTCATTTAAGGGACATTGGATTTTAGGCTAATGAGTTAAAAATGAAATTCTTTTTTTCTTCCATTTCAGCAAATCCAAAGAATGCAGCTTCAATGCAGGTAAGAAGTTTTACTATTATTTATTTATTCTTTTTTTTACATGGGATTTTGGTTATTTATTTTGAAAAGTAATGGCTAAACATTACGAACTAGTATAACTGAGACTTGGCTGTTTGGCAAAGTTAGCCAAAGCGAATTAGCGACTGGCTAAAGCACACATGCTTGCGAGGCTAATTTTTACAACCGTGTGAATGGCATATTCCATTCTATTTTAGCATTCAGCTAGTCAGTGTGTTCAGGAGAGGAAACCCTTTTTGGAATTTTATGCGCAAAATGTCTGTAACTATCACAAAATCTGTCAAACGAGACAGTTGACATCTTATACCACGTGTCAAAGTGGCGGCCCGGGGGCCAAATCTGGCCCGCCAGATCATTTTATGTGGCCCGGGAAAGTAAATCACAACTGCCGACTTTCTGTTTTAGGATCAAATTAAAATGAAGAGTATAGATGTATATAAAATTTCCTGATTTCCCCCTTTTAAATCAATTATTGTAAATTTTTAATCATTTTTTTCTGTGTTTTTAGTTCAAAAATCATTTTGGAAAATCTAAAAATATATTTTAAAAAAAGCTAAAATAAACATTGTTTTAGATCTATAAAAAACTGAATATTCAGGGCTTTTAATCCATTTATAAAAAAATAATCTAAATATTATATCTAAAATGGTCCGGCCCACATGAAATCAGGTTGACGTTAACGCGGCCCGCGGACCAACCCGAGTCTGACACCCCTGTCTTATACGTCTCAAAAATGTTAACGAGTCTGCTATTTTTGACCGCTCCAAACTTTGCCGTCAGAGGACGGCTACGTGAGGATGTTCCTCCGCGGCCGTCCCGTCACCATGCACGTCCCCGAGGGACAGAAGGACGGCTACAGCCTGGACCGCAAGGGGGCGCTCCCCAACCGCAAGCTCAAACTGGAGTGGGTGTATCCTTTCCCCGCCGACGAGCGGCAGCACGCGTATACGGGCCGCCGTGGCGTTTGTTTGCCCTGACGCCGCGAACACAGCTACGGCTACCGAGGGCGCGACTGCCGCTCCAATTTGTACCTGTTGCCCACCGGGGAGATCGTTTACTTCAACGCCTCCGTGGTGGTCTTGTACAACACCGACGAGCAGCAGCAGCGACACTACTTGGGCCACGATGACGACGTCAAGTGGTAAGCCGCCATTGACAAATGGACAAATCGATTATCCTATTTTGCTAGAATCATTCGCAAACATTGTTCAGGCTAATATTGTCCAAATTTGCCCATTTGAACCTGCCATTAGCAAATATTCTTTTTTTCTCAATATACAGTCAATATTGATGTTAACTGTATTTTGTTTGTTTTGATTTATGGTTAAAATAGGAACCAATAATTAAATATTGTTTATAATTGTTTCCCCCTTATTTTCTATTTAACAGACGTTACTTTGAAATGCAATAGAACAGCAACTATTTTTGTCATTTTTTTGTTTTTTTTTACTTTAAAACAATTAATGTCATTTTTATTCAGATGTACCTAATTTTATTATTAAAAAAAATCTTTTAATTCGTCCCTATTTTTTTTATCCAGGACAATAGAAATTTTAATTTGGCAGAAAATTATGTACACATCATTGACTTTGGCGGGCCGGATTTGGCCCCCGGGCCATGAGTTGGACACCAGCGGACTAGCGCTTTAGCGATTTAGTTCAAACCATATAAAACTATCATACTTCAAACTATACTTTTTTTCCTCCCATAGTTTGAGCGTGCATCCTGATATGGTTACCATAGCAACCGGACAAGTGGCAGGAAACACTCGAGATGGAAAGGTAACCAAGCGCACGCTAGCGAAAAACCAAGGGCGCGGTGTGGCCGCTAACGGCGTTTTTGCGCATTCAGCTGCTGCCGCCTCACGTCCGAGTGTGGGATTCGGTCAGCCTCAACACGCTTCACGTGCTCGGCATGGGCTCGTTCGAGCGAGCCGTCACCTGCGTGTCCTTCTCCAAATCGGTGAGTTCCGCCGCCGTTAGCGCCGTTAGCGCCGTTGCTTCGGGGCAAAGTAGCAAAAGTGGCGTGTCCCCTTAGAACGGCGGCAGCTTCCTGTGCGCCGTGGACGACGCCAACGACCACATCCTGTCGGTGTGGAATTGGCAGAAGGAGAAGCGGCTGGCCGACGTCAAGGCAGGCGCCTCGAGGCGGTCCGTCTCGTCGGCGACCCGTTCCCAACGCGTTTTCACCCCCGGCAGTGCTCCAACGACTCGGTGTTGGGCGCCGCCTTCCACCCGATGGACGCCGAGCTGATCGTCACTTGCGGAAAGTCGCACATCAACTTTTGGAGTCTGGAAGGAAACACGCTGAGCAAGAAGCAAGGACTTTTCGAGGTGACCACCGTCAAATTCTGCTTGCTTTGAACCTTGTACTACTCCAAATCCAAATATTATTATTATTATTTTCCCGATAGAAACACGAGAAGCCCAAGTACGTCTTGTGCGTGGCGTTTGCCGAAAACGGAGACGCCATCACCGGAGACTCCAGCGGAAATATTTACGTGTGGGCCAAAGGTAGCGCCGCGCCCTCCGGATGCGTCCACCAATAGATGAAGAGGACCGCCGAGCTGTGATTGGCTGTCCATGTCCGTACCAAAAACAGGCGGCAATCGCATCAGCCAGGTGTTGGCGGGCGCCCACGAGGGCGGCATCTTCTCCATCTGCGTCTTGAAAGACGGCACCTTGGTGTCGGGGGGCGGGAAAGACCGCAAGGTCGCGCTGTGGGACCGGGAATACCGCAAGCAGGCGGAAATGGAGGTGGGTTTGACCTTGACCCGGCGAATAGGATCCACCGTAACGTTTTTTTTTCTATGGCTGTCAGGTGGGCGACGCTCTTGGTCCGATCCGGGCCATCGCGGAAGGCAAAGCGGGGCAACTCTTCATCGGGACCACCAAGAACGCCATCCTCAAAGCGGCCTTCCCCGACACCGCGACGGCCATCGTGCAGGGTCATACGGGCGAGCTTTGGGGTCTGGCGGCGCACGCGGCTCTAGATCGCTTCGTCACCTGCTGTCAGGACAAGCTGGTTCACCTGTGGGACGCCAAATCCCATCAGCCCATCTGGACCAAGACCGTGGAGGTGGTGTGGAAACCGAGTTGAAAGGATCCAAAATTGATTCCTTTTTTTGGGGTGCGGCTCTTACAATTGTTGCTTTTAGGATCCTGCCAGGTGTGCGGGATTTCATCCCAACGGAGAAGTTCTGGCCATTGGCACCATGACTGGAAGGTATACTTCTGAATTATTATTATTATCATTTTAGGAATACAGTAATCCCTCGAATATCGCGGTCAATGTAGACCAGATATGGCCGCGATAATCGAAAAATCGGAAAGTAGGGTCACACCTATTATAACTTTTATTTTTTTTCAGTGTGGACTCCTAGTAGCAAGAGTGGCTTCCGCTTATCGTGGATTTTAACATTTTTATGAAAAAATAATAATTAAAAAAAAAAATTAATAGTGGAAAAATATCGCTAAGTAATGAATTTGCGATAATTGAGGGATTACTGTAATGTATGTTGTTCTCGCGTGCAATGTCTTGTTTTTTTAAATATAATTTTAATTTTTATATTATATTTTGAAGTTTTTTTTTAAACTTGTTTTTACTTTACGTGTTTTTGTATTTTTCTGTATGTAAACATTTCGTTGATTTTGTGGATTTGTTGTTTTGGGATTTCGGTGTGTAACGTTATTTTTGTTGTATTCGTATGATTTATATACTTGCATCTTTCTATATGCGCGCCTTCATTTTTATCCGTCTTTTGATTGTCAGATGGTTGGTGTTGGACACGGACACCCGCGACCTGGTTTCCATGCACACGGACGGCAACGAGATCATCTCCAACGTGGCGTATTCTCCAGGTTCCACACTGGCCGAGCCCGTCGCCTTTTAGCATTCGGCGCTAACCGCCACGCCTTCCGCCAGACGGCAACTTCCTGGCGGTGTCTTCACACGACAACTTTGTTTACGTCTACGCCGTGACGGAGAACGGACGGAAGTACGCCCGCGTGGGAAAATGCACCGTGAGTACCAACAATCCGCCTCTCCACCTCGCCACCTTGCCACTGATATGACCGCTAATCCTTCTCCAGGGTCACTCCAGCTTCGTGACGCACGTGGACTGGTCCTCCGATAGCGCCTTCTTGGTCACCAATTCGGGCGACTACGAGATCCTTTTCTGTCGGTGCGCTCGTCCGGTTGTCCGCTTCCTCCGCACATGGACTGCGAATCTGTCCCAAAGACATTCCGTTCACCTTTTTTAGGGGAGGCGCCCAGCGGCAAACACGTGACCAACATGGACGCCGTGCGAAACCTCACCTGGGCCACGTCCACCTGCGTGCTGAGCTTTAACACGTTCGGTAAGTTTTTGGCCGGCTCGCCGTCGACGCCGCGGTGGCATTCCAGAAGCGAGCATTTTAGCGGCGGATGTTTTCAGGTATTTGGCCGGACGGCGCCGACGGCACGGACATCAACGGCGTGTGCCGGTCCCACGACGACTCCCTGCTGGCGTCGGCCGACGATTTCGGCAAAGTGCACTTGCTCTCGTACCCGAGCTCCCAACCTCGGGTGAGTACTCGCCATCGGCCGTAGTAGGATTTGCAAATGGTCGCCGTCCGTTGCCACCAATGGCGGCCGAGGCTTTGAGAATGCGACCCGTCTTGCAGGCGGCGGGCCACGAGTACGGCGGTCACAGCAGTCACGTGACCAACGTGGCCTTCCTCCACGACGACAGCTGCCTCATCTCCACCGGAGGAAAAGACGCCAGCGTCCTGCAGTGGCTACTCGTGTAGGTAAAGGCCGCCAAGCGGCCTCCTGTCCACCGGGTGGCGACACATTTTTTTTCTCTCTTTACCCACATACCTGCACGCACTCGCGCGTACGCTGGATGAAATGAATGTTTACCAAGATGCAGTTCATTGTGTTTAGTGTTTTAAAAAGCTGCAGGACTTAAAAAAATAACAAAAATGATTAGCATAAGCGTGCTAACCGTGCCGGTTTGAAATCCTAACATTTAGACTCGGGACTGTTGCTATTGTAAGCGAGTTCTAGCTTGTATGGGTTCCTTGTAGAACATCTTTTATGCTAATGCTAACGGTGTTTAGCGAGCTGAATGTCACAAATGACACACATGCACACTAATGTGAATGTAAACAAACACCGTCCCTTTAAGAGCAGCCAGTTGCCTTTCGCCATGGAAATGTTTCCTGGTCATCATCCTCCTTTCCACCAGGTGGTGCTACAGCGCAACAAGTGCATGAGCGAGTGGCTTCGACAGAGTTCGATAGATTAAATTAATATATATACATCAACTCTATATATAACCATGCTTAATTCAGTATATCTGAGTGGCTGTGCTATTTTACTATGAAAGCATTTAATATATGTAGTGAATCTTGGGCGTGTCATGTCGTGATTGAGAAGCAGCTTAACTGTGTTTATTGGCTTTTTCATTTGTTAATAAAGTTTTTATCCAACCACGATTGGCATTTTGTCTCTCGCTTTAGCAACAACATTTCAAATACTAATATATTTAGTGTCACACTAATCAAACGTGTCGTGAAAAAAGTTCATAATCTATTTGACGTTTTAAAAAAAAGTTTATTTTAGGAAAATACGTTTTTTGGGGGCATACGAGGTTTCGTCTGATGCAATCTTAAGCATTCTATCTTTAAAAAAACCCGACTTTTCCGGATGTGGAAAGACATTTTCAGCACAAATAAATTTGATATGAGTCACAATGGACTAACAAAAAAAAATCCCACTCTCTTTGAGTTTGTCTTCTCAGGAAGTTATTTCTACCCATTTAATGACATGCATGTGTCAATACATTTGCCCACTCAGTTTTCAGGAGGATGATGATGACGACGATGATGACGACGATGATGATGATGATCGTGAGAACTCCAAACAATACGGAACATTTCATTTAATTAGAATATTGACATTGCCCGAGGCTCTGACCAGCGTTTTAGAACTCAACACACGCACAGAGAGAGGCTTCATGGGTACAGTATTTGTTTTAATCTTCATTATTTGTAGTTAGTTCCATGTGTTAGTGCTTTATAATTTGGGTGGACTAAAAACACAACAACGTGGTAACATAGAAACGATATTTGCACTTCAGCGGAAAGAAAAGGGGAAATAAAACGTCTTTTATTTACACATAAAATGTGTCCGAAACATGATAGAAATTCGGAAATAGCGTACGGCACTACGACTTGTGGCTAGCTTGCTAGCAAGCTAGCACAACGAGAATGAAATGCTAATCATTATCAGGTGTATCTTGCATCGTATATTTATAACAATGACTTTTTTTGGTTTGTTTGCGACATTCCATGTCAGTAGTATGTTGTCGGCAAAGACTTGTTGGACTGCATTTGTGCGTTAAAATGTCTCATTGCATGTGTTGAAAGCAAAACTCGTTCAACTTGACATTTCCTCGTATTTTTTCCACACACCTGCTCCATTCTAATCAATTCTAGTGTGTTTACAGAAGGTGCATACTAGGGATGCCCCGATTTTTTTAATTTAACATCCGATACCTGTATTTTTAACCAGTGTGAATTATCTAAGCAGTAAATTACAAATCATTTTTTAAGTCAACCTTCAAGTAATGCTCCATTTTGGAATATTATACATTACAGGGGTGTCAGACTCCATTTGGTTGGCGGGCCACATTCATGCCAACTAGATCTCGTTGTTACTGGTCCACCATTGACGACGCAGGATGTCCAATCCGTTTTGACTGGAAGGGGCGAATAAATATGTTCAGTCTAGCGCAGGGGTGTCAGACTTGGGTTGGTTCGCGGGCCGCGTTAACGTCAACTCCATTTCAAGTGGGCCGGGTCATTTTAGATATAATATTTAGATTTTTTTTAATATAAATTGATTAAAAGAACTGGATTAAAATCCCTGAATATTCAGTTTCTTATAGATCTAAAACAATGTTTATTGTAGCTTTTTTTTAAATATATTTTTAGATTTTACAAAATGATTTTTTAACTAAAAACACAGAAAAATGGATTAAAAATTACAGTTATTGATTTAAAAGGGGGAAAATCAGGAAATGTAATATACATCTATACTCTTCATTTGAATTTGATCCTAAAACAGAAAGTCGGCACTCATGATTGACTTTCCCGGGCCGCACAAAATGATGCGGCGGGCCAGATTTGGCCCCTGGGCCGCCACTTTGACACATGTGGTCTAGCGCCATCAATGAGTTCAAGATGAGTTTCTGTTATTTCCCTCGAAAATAGAGAAATGACTCAATACATATGTAAATGTTTTCAACATAAAAAACTAGAACGATGACTAAAACTAATAACTAAAACATTTCTCAAAATGGGAAAAACCCAAAAAATACTACCAAATCCACTCTACTTAAAATGAATTAATATTAGTCTACTCTCTCTCAATATATATTCACGTTCATATTTGTTTATCTAGTCTATTATCATAATTTTCCCAAGAAAAAAAAATGCAATAGCAAAACGATGTCAAGTAATGTGTTTTCCAATGGAAACGTGGCACGTGCATGTAGCAAAAAAAAACCCGCTTTCATACGGAGGTGGAACAGGAAGTGGCCCTCGAGTAGCAGCTGCGTTCCGCCGCCGCCGCCGCCTCCGCCTCCTTCATTCACTCGCTCACTCCCCCTCTCTCTTTTCACTCCACTTTAGTGTGCAGGGCGCTCACCACCGACCGGACTCACCTCACTTCAACTATTGTGGCTTCCTCTTATTTTTCCCTCCCCAAAAAGATTTGCCTCCTTATTTTCATCTTTCTTGGATATCGCCTGATGAAAACGTGAATGTAAGTACATACACACTAATAACTGACTGCTCATGTGATACTGTTGACCCCCCCCCCCCAAAAAAAAATTAGAATGGATCATCATCTGTATTTGTTTTTAATAATCTTCTCCGCCTTGTTTTCATGACGCTTTGACTCAGAACGACAACATGTTTGTTTTTTGTTTTCATTGTGTTTGATGCCGGCAAACAATTGTTCAGCGGGCTATTTATTGTAGCATTTCAGTGACTGGTTCTGTGTTGAAAGTGGCTTTAAGTCTTGGGGCTTGAGGACACAAATCCTCCTGACGGAGAAAACTGTCCGCACAACAAACAGTGTTGTTGTTGTTAGCGCCCCAAGCCGACGACGCCACTTTAAACACCTGCCGTGGAGCTCAATAACTTGGACTCCCGCTTCCTTTCCTTCATCCTTAAATTTGTCTCGCCTTCCTTCCCTTAACCATTTATAGGGCAAGTGACTATTTTTGGCCATTGACATACATTTAAACCTTGTTGACATCAGATTTTGGTTCATGAAAATGGATTTTCCGAGGTGCTGTCCACAGATCAGTATTGGTATTATTGAAAACAAACAGTATTTAAAAGAAGAAGAAAAAAAACAAGACTATCAAAATGCCTTTAAATGTGCTTTTAAACAGGAATCATGTTAAATATCAAAACAACAGAAATGCTCTTATTTACAATCGCCTTGTAAATTGTTCTTATTATGAAATAGGACATGCCGTTATATTTGTTTTAAATGATTAATCATGATTGTGTTAGTTATAATATTATCCTTATGAATTTACAAAGGCGACCTATTTCGGCCTAAGCCAGGGGTGTCAGACTCGGGTTGGTTAGCCGTGAATATTCAGTTTTTTATAGATCTAAAACAATGTTTATTTTAGCTTTTTTAAATATAATTTTAGATTTTACAAAATGATTTTTGAACTAAAAACACAGAAAAAATGGATTAAAAAAATTACAATTATTGATTTAAAAGGGGGAAAATCAGGAAATGTGATATACTTCTATACTCTTCATTTTAATTTGATCCTAAAACAGAAAGTTGGCACTCATGATTGACTTTGCCGGGCTACACAAAATGATGCGGCGGGCCAGATTTGGCCCCCGGGCCGCCACTTTGACACATGTGGCCTAAGCAGTCAAATTCAAAGCATCAGGCAGAATGGACACCCTCGTTCAATATGTAACAAGTAATCAACCCATTTCATATGACAAACACTGCCAATTGGATAATAATTATTGTATCCATTATTGAGCCATGGTAAAACTCCCTTTTGACCTGTGCGACCTTCGACCTTATTCCTCCAAAAAGTCTAATCTCCTCTACGGTACCAGCATATTCTCCAAATGTGATCATCCTTCACCACCTTCTAATTTAATAGTATTTTTCCTTCAATTCATTCGACCCAGACGGGTAGTCGCTCATCTTGGTAGCAGCGTTGACGGAACTGGTCGTCCAATCCCTTTTGAGTGGGAGGGGTGAACGAAGGAAGGCTTTTTGGCCCCCACCGAGTGTAGGTGGTAATCCGGCGACACCACAAACACAATACGATGTGTGTCTAGTAATCTGAAAAGTTTCCTGACGCACCCAACAATCAACAATGCGTCCTAAATTCCTCCTCCAGAATTCCTGCATTTTTTCCAATGTCCTCTACGCGTCCTCGTCCTCAGCTCCACATATTTCACTTTGTAAATATTAGCCATATTAGCCATAGCCAGGAATGCTAAATCAATGCTAATAGTCGATGATGGCCATTTTGAGTTACAGTAATCCCTCGATTATTGTAAATTCACTACAGCACTGAAGTTAAAAAACATGTTAATGACCATATATGTGTCAATATGTAAGATTGTAGCCGAGGGCTAATGTAACAATTAATAATTAATTAATTATTATTGTTATTATGGCAGTGTTTGTCAAATGAAATAGTAGAAGCCGTTGAATTTTGGGCAGGGGGGTCAAAGGTCACAAAAAAGAATTTCACAATAACTCAAGAATGGATCAAGGAATTTTGTTCTTTTGAATATAAAATGGTAGATGTGATTAAATTATTGTTACTATTATTATTATTATTATTAATTAAACCCAATATCATTGTTTTGCTTAAAAAACAATTATTTATCATAAATTTTGGTTCCTATGCACACTTGCAGCTAAAATGTTGAATCCAGAGGTGTTTGTAAATGTAGCCTGTATATAAATGTATATAAATATGTATATAAATAATTGTTTGAAAATAGCATACGCCACAGGTGTCAAAGTGGTGGCCCGGGGGCCAAATCTGGCCCGCTGCATCAATTTCTGTGGCCCGAGAAAGTAAATCATGAGTGCCGACTTTCTATTTTAGGATCAAATTTAAATGAAGAGTATAGATGTATATTATATTTCCTGATTTTCCCCCTTCTAAATGAATAATTGTAATTTTTTAATCCATTTTTTCTGTGTTTTTAGTTCAAAAATCATTTTGTAAAATCTAAAAATATATTAAAAAAAGAGCTAAAATAAACATTGTTTTAGATCTATAAAAACTGAATATTCAGGGCTTTTAATCCAGTTCATTTAATCCATTTATTTAAAAAAATAATCTAAATATTATATCTAAAATGGTCCGGCCCACGTGAAATCGAGTTGACATTATAGTGGCCCGTGAACCAACCCGAGTCTGACACCCTTGACATACGCCATAACTGCGATCCCACCGATCGAGGCGGGAGTTTAATATGGCTTTCAAGTGGAGGAGAGAGGGTGGGTGGTCCTTAAAAGTGGCTTCTGTCTGATTTTCCAGCACTATCGCTATGGCCTCTGAACCCCGCTTGCGTAAGTGTCCAGTCGCGGGTCTGTCAAAATTTGAAATGGAGACGCTACGACTCCCGTGATGCAGCATGGGGAAATTCCTGACGGACAATGTTATGCTTCTGCTCTTTGAAAAGCTTTGCTGATGATTCAATGAAACTTTAATGAGCCTCTTGAAGAAACAAAACAAACCATTTTAATGGGCTTTATTTATAGCGGGGACAAATGTATCCGGCGGGCGGGAATGCTCGGAAACTCCGCTTGTCAGTCACGGGACAACTTGCTTTCAAATTGACTACGTTGGACTTTGGAAGAAGTCTTGCTTTGTTATCGGGCGTGATGCCCCGCAGGGAAGGGTTCTCGGGCCCCAAAATGTCGGGCCCTGAAGACCGTTTAACTTTGCAACAGGGATTTTTGGGGTGCCGGACGGACTCCAATTGCCAAGACCAAATTGCCCGAGAGATTTAGTCAGATATTTTGTCGCATATGGTAGACATTTGTTTGTTTATTCATACTTTGGCGGTCATTGACGGCAAATTGGAACCATGTGAATCATATGATGGATGTTTCATTCAATGGTTTTAGTCATTGTGTCGAAAAAAGCTAATTATTGACAAGACTAGTGACGGAAGAAATATGAACAGGACCTGAAGAAGGGCTCAGAATTTTGACAACTTTTCTCAAAATTATGAGTATAAGGGTGGCCAATATTGTAACTTTGTTCTCACAAATCTGAGAATAATGTCAGAATTTTGGGTTGCCAGAAGAAAGTCGGAATTCTGACACATTCCGACAATGAAGAACCCCAAAAAATCTGGCCAAGTTTCTAACTTTGAAGACATTTTTTAAATTTTATTCTCAGTACGATGAGAAAAAAATGCTGACTTCATTCTCCGAATATTGGATTGGATTGGATAACTTTTTCATCCCGTATTTGGGAAATTTCATTGTGGCAGTAGCAAGAGGGTGGGTGATTAGACAGAACAACAAAGCAAAAGCACAAAGTACAAAGCAAATCAAAGTAAATGGGATCATTAAGAATCACCAAAACAAATCATTAAGACAGAAAAGCAGCAAAAACACAAAACCAGCAAGAGTGGATGGAGCTACCACCGAATATGGACTTTTTCCTCCAAAAAGTCCAAATCCTGACTTTAATCTCCAACAGAATTGCGATTCCAATCAGTATCAGGCGCCAACCTTTATGTTAATACTAACTCACTGTTCCATTCTACCAATTGTACATTTAAATTAATTGAAAAATCCACAACACCAAAAATCCCATCCTAATAATTAGCCGACCCGCTTGTCACTCAAAACCAAAACGGGGGACGATCCAGTCCATAAAAGGCCTGCGGTCGACTTTGTGCTGCGAGCGTGTTATTGTTTGGCCGCCAAAGGGAGAAAAAAAAAGGCCACCTCTGTCGTCGCTCATAACCACAACACCAGCGACCAATCAGGCGAAAAGACAGAACACAGGATGTCGGACGGGAAGCGCGCCGACAAACAAGAACGGAACGCTATTGTAGCGCATACTTTTGTATGGTTTCGCCGTGAGTAGAAAAGAGGATCAGCACATCTTGTGTTCTGGCTTGCATGAAGTTTTTTTTGTGTAAAAAGGCTCACATTTCTCCCGCTGTTGTGAATCCAAACATTGCGTAACCTTCCATCAGGTTCGCCTTCTTTGTTTTCAGCCGCGGCCTCCCTTCCCGTGGATCGGTCGCTTCGTTTTGCTCGCGAAAAAACGGGCGCTAGGCGCCAAACGGAATGAGCCTCTGGATATCGTGCATCATCTGGCGGTTATCCGATGCCAGTGAAATGAGATCAATAAAGCAGAAGGCGCACGTTTATTCCAGTCGGGCCTTTTGGCGTGGGCCAGAAGTGGAATGAGTCATCCAGCTGAGCGTTAAATGATATTTACCAGCTGCGCGCCAACGTGCTCTTTGGAATGCGGGAGGGACATTTTGTTCAGAAATATCAATTTTTTTCTGCATCCTCTTTTGATAATAATTTCCCCATTGGAGTTCAGCAGTAAAAGAAATGGCACTAATCCTTCTTTTTGTTTTCTTTTTCAAGCCCGTCCCGTCAAATTGGTTGATTTGTCACCGAACAGCGTCTTCCCGACCACATCTTTGGAACCACCGGCCGGCCAGTAAGAAGACGCAGATGCCGCCGAGGATACCGGGAAACGGATTGGATGTAATTCGAGACTTGTAGGTACGTCACTTTCTGAAGTTTTGCTCGCAAAATAAGCAAAGAAATGTCACAAAGAGTTCATTTTTTTCCTCTGGCGTCACGATTGAGTTTTTACAAACGATTAAAATGATAAGATCTTGTCAAAAGGTATCCAAAAAAAAAAGATAATTGTTGAAATTGCACGATAAAATTATTCATGTCACGGTTTGCCTCTGCATGGTTGAAACCGACGACGTCGTGGAAGATAAGGATTCCGGCGAAGGGTGTCACACTCGGGTTGGTTCGTGGACCGCTTTAACATCAACTTGATTGCACGTGGGCCGGACCATTTTAGATATAATATTTAGATTTTTTTTAAATAAATGGATTAAAAGAACTGGATTAAAATCCCTGAATATTCAGTTTTTTTATAGATCTAAAACAATGTTTATTTTAGCTTTTTTTTTAAATATATTTTTAGATTTAACAAAATGATTTTTGAACTAAAAACACAGAAAAAATGGATTAAAAAATGACAATTATTGATTTAAAAGGGGGGAAAATCAGGAAATTTAATATACATCTATATATATCATTTTAATTTGATCCTAAAACAGAAAGTCGGCACTCATGATTTAATTTCCCGGGCCGCCACTTTGACACCTTTTTTCAGATGGACACAAAAAAAATACTTAAAAATCTTACTACTAATGTCAGAATTTATTAAAAGATAAAAGTATGTGACACATATTGGGAAAATGACAGGAGAAGTAAGTCTACTGGCCTTTGGGGTCATTATTTTTATTATTTGAGCTTTCTGCTGGTGGAAACGCATGACGCCACATTGGCTAAGTGTTTGTTTTGACTTACACCAGCATTGGATCAGATGATGATCATCTGTTTTACATGAAAAAAAAACATTACAGCCGAGTTGCCATTATTTCAAGACAGGACGAGTGCACACTTATGGATGATCTATGATTTTTTTTTAAATACCGTATTTACTCGCATATAATTCGCTTTTGTCGGACAAAAAAATGATGACTGAATCGAGGTACGGCTTATATGTGCATAAAAATTTGAACTGCAAGTTGACAACGCCATAACATCAATTGGAGTAATAGAATTGAGATATTTTGACATTAGAAGCAATATGGCTGCCACAACTTAAACTTCTGGTAAGAAAATTGTCATTTCTGTCATTACAAAGCATCAAGATAGACTTCATTCTTTTTTCAAATGGAATAATTTGATATTTTGCATTTTCAAAGACAGACATATTAACTTCCTTATGATATTGACCCTAATAATGTACTTTTGATTCTTACAGTATCTCAGAAATACCAATGGTGATGATTTTTCTGAAGATTTTCAAAGTAACACATTTGTACTCCCTATTAAAACCATGCATATGGAGGTGAAAATTGTGAATCAATTGTAAAATTGTAAAATGTAACCATTTTAAGGCAATTTTAAGGGTGCAGCTTATATGCGAGTAAATACGGTCGTTTTTTTCCATTGCTAGATAGAAATTTGAATGCCAATTAAGTGGATTATACTTGTTTGTTTTGTAGGCGGCCTGTGCAGCTGGGTTAAGTCATCACTGTGTTTATCAACTAACAAGAGCATCACTTTAGACACACACACACACACACACACACACACACACATTGAGATCACGAATCTCTGAAAGATTGATGAGGCCCGAGCGGGCCCCGCCAGGCCTGGTCCGCCGTCGATAAGGCGTCTTCCATTTCACCTCCATTCAAGCGTCCTATCGGACGCCCGGCCTCGGCCAAGGGGGGGGCGTCTGGCCGCAACCGGATGATGACGAAGATAAACTCAGGTCCCGCGAAGGAGGACCGGACGTCATGACGGGCCGCGGCCAGGACGCCTCGGCCGGGTCCGGTCGGAAGGAGGAGGCCGTGTTGTCAAAATGGCGGACGAGCAGGAAAGCGCAGAGCTGAGACCAACATAAGCCAAAAGAAAAACCAAAATCGGAGCGCAACATGTGCAACATCTCCTTCTGCAACGTGGACAGCAAGGTGGATCAGTTCTTTCAGCCCACGCTCTATATCATCGTCATGGTGCTGGGACTGCCCACCAACTGCTTGGCATTGTGGGCCGCCTACTTGCAGGTGAGCCGGACGACGTGGAGGTGGGCGGGGCCACTGTGATCACATTTCAATAGCTTTGACCTCAACTGCTTTTTGGTCTGTTTCGTACCCGAATTTGCCGTAACGATGGCGTTCAGGTGCGGCAACACAACGAACTGGGCATCTACTTGATGAACCTGTCGGTGGCGGACCTCCTGTACATCGGCACGCTGCCCCCGTGGATCGATTACTTCCTGCAGCGCGACGATTGGATCCACGGCCAGGGCAGCTGCAAGCTCTTCGGCTTCGTCTTCTACACCAACATCTACGTCAGCATCGCCTTCCTCTGCTGCATCTCGCTGGACCGCTACCTGGCCGTGGCCCACCCGCTCCGATTCGTCAAAGTGCGGCGAGTCAAGACCGGTAAGTCCCGCCGCGCGCCAACCTCAACTCTGGAAAACGGGAGTTTTATGTGTAAACTGGCTAATGCACATGTGTCAAAGTGGCGGCCCGGGGGCCAAATCTGGCCCTGCCACATCATTTTGTGTGGCCCGAGAAAGTAAATCTGATAGATCTGTAAAAACAGCTTCAAGAGCAGGTTAAGAAAGAGTGAGATCAATTTAATAGGAAATAGGTTTATTAGCAGACTGCAGGATGGAGAGAGAGATCTAAGAGTGGAGAACCGCTCAGCCTGGTGTCCTTTGCAACTCTCTCTCCAATGAACAGTGGGTCAGTCTTTATATAGGAAAACAGAGTATAGTATAGTTTCTATGACAACAACCAAACTTTGGGCAAAGTCTGATGAATCATTTCTATGATTACGATGTTTCTATACTTACAAAAACTGATACAATATGAACAAGCAATTGCCAAGTGTCTTTGTCATCTTATCTTACAATCTTCTCTTACAAAATCATGAGTGCCGACTTTCTGTTTTAGGATCAAATTAAAATGAAGATTATAGATGTATATTATATTTCCTGATTTTCCCCCATTTAAATCAATAATTGTAATTTTTTAATCATTTTTTCTGTGTTTTTAGTTCAAAAATCATTTTGTAAAATCTAAAAATATATATATATATTTATTAAATATATATATATTATATATATATATAAATATTAAATCAGATTAAAAGAAATGGATCAAAAGCCCTAAATATTCCGTTTTTTTAATAGATATAAAACTGTTTATTTAGCTTTTTTTATTTCAAAGGGAAACAAAATATTTTTTTATCATGTTCAATATTAAAATGGTAAACAGAAAATATTTGTGTTTATTTTATTTTTTAGATTTTACAATGCTTTTTGAACTAAAAACACAAAATTGGATTACAAAATTGCAATTATTGATTTAAAAAAGGGGAAAATTAGGAAATATAATATACATCGATAATCTTCATTTGAATTTGATCCTAAAACAGAAAGTTGGCACTCATGATATACTTTCTCGGGCCACATAAAATGATGTGGCGGGCCACATTTGGCTCCGGGCTGCTTTTTTGACACCTGTGGGCTAACGGCTGCTCTCTTTGTCCCGCTCAGCCATTTTGGTGAGCGCCACCGTGTGGCTGACGGAGATCGTGGCCAATTCGGCGCCGCTCTTCCACGACGAGCTCTTCCAGGGCCGCTTCAACCACACCTTCTGCTTCGAGAAGTTCCCCATGCAGGACTGGGTGGCGGGCATGAACCTGTACCGGGTCTTCCTGGGTTTCCTGGCGCCGTGGAGCGCCATGCTGGCGGCCTACCGCGGCATCCTGGTGGCCGTGCGCCGCAACGTCTCCACCGAGCGCCAGGAGAAGGCCAAGATCCAGCGGCTGGCCTTGAGCCTGATCCTCATCGTGTTGTTCTGCTTCGGGCCGTACCACGTCCTCCTCCTGGTGCGGAGCGTCATGTTTCTCCGAAAACCCTGCGACTGCGGTTCCGAGGAGCGCCTGTTTCCCGCCTACCACGTGGCGCTGGCGCTCACCAGCCTCAACTGCGTGGCCGACCCCATTTTGTACTGCTTCGTCAACGAGGGCGCCAGGCACGACGTGGGCCGGGCCCTGGCCGGGCTGATGACGGCGTCCCGCCGCGGGGGCTCGGCTCCTTCGCCGTCGCAGGCCGACGTGCTGGACGGCGCCTCGCTCACTTTGGAAACGCCGCTGGCAGCCAAGAAGCAGCCGTGCGCCGACCCGCGCCAGATCGCCGGCTACAAGACGGAAGCGGGGGCGCCGAAAGAGGAATGTCTACAGATGAGCGCACTCACGGGTAGGAAGTGAAGCCACGCGTTTTTGCTAACGTCTTAAGAGAGGATTTGATTGGCGAACAAAGAATGGGGATTTTAAAGTCGCTGTAAAAAAAAACGGGATGAATTTACGGTTGCCTGAATTTGACCATTTACCGTAAGATACACATAGAAACTCATTTTGTTTTGTGGAATTGGGATAAAAAAAACATGGTACTCGGACGTTTCGTCGAAAGACACTTGGTCCCCGGACGTTTGGTCGACCGAACGTTTGGTCGCCGGGTTGTTACTGTTGAAAGCAGCTCTCAAAATTATAATCATGAGAGAGAGAGTGAGTTTAATATCTAAATATCTAATATCAAAATATCAACAGTAAATTTTCTGTCATAATTTGACAGCGAGCAAATCCGGCGACCAAACGTCCGTTCGACCAAACGTCCGGTCGACCAAACGTCCGGTCGACCAAACGTCCGGTCACGAAAAAACACACACACCATCATCTTGGCAGTCGAGCGTACTGACTACCGAGCTACTGAAGGTTAGCTCCAGTATTAACCCAGTAAATTGGAGGAGAATTTAGTAACTTCCAGAGACAGTAAACGGAAGACAGAGCCAGATTTGGCTATTGACACAGTGGTCAGCACGATCGACTACCGCAGTGAGGGCTGAAAAGTCATCGGACAGACCGTTTGCTTTAGAACAGGTCAAATGTAGTTAGTTGGAGAGTCATTTGTCGTCCATTTGACTGTAAACTTAGCCTTTTCCTATTTATAATGGGTACAATTCTAACATAGTCGATAGCTGCCAGTATTTTAGTCTAAATGTACCCTTTTGGGGGTTTTATTTTTATTGTTTTTATAGTATTGTGCAAGAATTTCACTTTAGGATTGGGATCTCGGACAAAGGTGAATGTTTGAAATGATCATTTCCGACCGTTTCAGATATTGGGGTTAAGGTTTTGTTCAATTGATTAACATTTTAAATTGGGGATCAACATTTCAAAACAAGGTTGGAATTTTAAACAAGGTTTTATTCTAGGGTTAGCTTATCAAATTTTCTCATCGGTTCAAATCAAGGTTTCGGGTTTCAAAGTAGGCGTTCCTGCCATGTTTTTTTCCCCCATAAATTGTGAAGGGTACTGAGATAAATCCAGATTTAGCACCAATGGTAGCGACCCATTTACAAACAGCAACGTGGGCTAGACTTTTTGCTGAAAAAACATGACTGAGGAGCCCCCACTTCCTGTTGTAGAGGAAGTCAAATTGTGATGAATCAACACTTTTGACAACAAGGAATCAGGAAGCATCATCAGTGTCTTCTGTGCAGAGATTCCGCTGGGAATTATTCGGTCGTGAACTTTCGTTTTCCTCCCGTTTAATGTTCTGTCTGCTTTTTAGATGTCGAACGTTTGTAAGTTATTCCTTGTTTTGTTTCTAAACAGAATAAACCGTATTATCACCTCGCCGACTCATTCTCAAACCTTCTTCTGGTAAGAAATTTAGAAAATGATCTTAGTCGCACGCCTACTATACTCATTTGTTTTGGAGTAAATGTTGTTCCAGTTACAGAATAGGCCCCATTTATTCCGCCTCCAAGCATGACCAATGTGACCCAGAATCCATTTAGAGATAAAAAGCAGAAAAACAACACTGCAAATTGCCAGTGCTCAGAGCACTAATTCCAAAGCAAAAGCCACAAAATATTAGCAAATCTGTACTTTTCAACCAATAAACATCCTCACTTCAATGACACACTGGAAGAATGAATGTGACTACAAATAGGAAATTGAGCAAAGTGCAATAGTGCACTCACTCAATCACACAACTCACCAAATTCTGGTTCGCAAAAAAACTAAGTGGGATCGTCGGTCATTCGATAGCCATGATAGACATTAAAACAAATCAGATCACCCTTGTCACTTCCTGTTTGTCCGTGAATATGTTTCTGTTTAGGGCCAACACAGGAACAAAACTTTCTCACGGACCTCGGGTGGCTTACGAGCCGGACAAACAAACGTCTGCCATAAAGAATATTAGTTACGTGACTATCAGTGTTTACCTTACCCCCAGCAGTATAATGACGTGCTCGACAAGATGGCTGAAATTAAAATAGCTTTTAAAGAACAAACTTTGAACTCAGTTACCAATATAAGCTATACAAAACAAAAACAAAATAAACAATCAATTAGGAGTATCTACAGATCATGTCTTATCTTTCATGTATTATATTTGAATGTCATGTATTATATTCTCATCTCATTTTCTGAACTGCTTTATCCTCACTAGGGTCGCGGGGGGTGTTGGAGCCTATCCCACCTGACTTCGGTTGCCAGCCAATCGCAGGGCACAAGGAGACAATACCATTCACTCTCAGCCTTTACTAAATGTCCAATACTGCCATCTTGTGTCTAAATAACGCAATGCCACCAAACGGACGTGACGAAGCATCCATTATTTTTTTTGCAGGGTTTCAACCAAGCTATACATAATTTATATTTACAATCATATTTATGATGCAACGTGAATTACGGCCCCAATAATGAGTCTCGTTGTAATATCAAAATAACAACAACAGGTGCAACTACTTTAGCGAGAAACAGCTGCCATGCTAATTGTTCCTCCTTCACTTGATTGTCGGCTGTGGATGACGTCACTACCTCCAATATTCTTCGAAATCAAACTTTATTGACATCGTAACAGTGACAACACAATTAGCGCACTTGTTCACTTTCTACGTACTTCCTTAGCTACTCGAGCTCCAAAAAGCACACTAGCCGACATATCTTAATAGTTTTCATTTGATATAGGAATACATGAGTCGAGTGAATTATTAGCATAACTCGGCAACAAAGATGTCAACGTGGTGGCTTTGTGGTCACTACCGAAAAGTTTGTATTTTTAAAAGGTAAGCAATGAACACGAAATGGTGCCCTCCATACATGAAATATTTCGTACACGAGACGCTAGTGAAGACGAATACCTGCGTATTTTAGAGCAAACGTTTATTTAATAACATGAACAGACATGAAATTATATCGTTGATGTGATATACTTCGTTGTCGAATTGTGCTGTAGCACGTTTTTCTGGTACAAATCAGAGCAAACAAATATGCTAGCTTAAACTTCCACATGGAGAAAGCCGTGCTAGCATCAATTGAACATCACCAAACAAATTATGAATTAAGGTTTCTATTGTGGTTGAGGGCTTCTGTTTGATCATGTTGTGGTTTAACAGATGAGAAAATCTAGATTTTAAATATATACTTCAAGAATTATAGACCCTTTTAGAGTATGTATAATTCAAATATTTCTTAAAAGTTATTGAGGATCGATCTGTTACAGTGTGTTAAATGAAAGTCCAAAGCCATTTAGGTATTGTTCCAACCAAGCATGATTTGAATAATCGATAAGGTTTTCATCAATGATGTTGTGACTGTAATGACGTTCTCCTTTCAATTTCACAGAGTGCTCCTTCATCCTTCATCCTTCCCTTCTCTTCTCTCTCCTTGCCATCGACTTTGCCATCGATTTTTGAGTGCATACCAGGGAGGACAATCATGTAAATGTGAAGTGGGGGAAGGGACACACTGGACAGCACGTCAATGTCTTCCACTTTGATTATTAAAACGTCCCATCGGTGAGTGGAAATAGGAAACCTTCTCATTTGAGTTAACCAATTCATTCGTCTCTCATTTTGATTGACAACACGACACGATCATATTTTGTTTCCAAATCAGGAAAAGGAAATGGAAGCAGGTTGTTGATGACATGGTTTGGAACAAAGATTATTCAGAATTTTTTTTAAAGAATATGTCAAAATGTAAACGGAAGATAAAAACGCTAATGCTGAGGTATAGAAAATCATTAGATGGGGAAAAATGCAGAAAAATTGGCAACACCAACAAATTATATATAATATAGCTTCAAGCCAAAATATAATACAGAATATTTTAAAATACACAAACATTAATAACTTAAATAATAGATGAAAATTCTACAAAAACGAAAATTACCATAAAAAATATCGGCACAATACTAAAAAGATCATTTACTACATCCCAAAAGCCAAAGTTTAATGTATAGTTTAAAAAAGTACAAACATAATAATTGAATCCCATATATCAATTTTTAACTAGTTTCGATTATAACATTACAATTATAAAACATAAATTATTATATTTTCAGTAGTCATATTACACTAATATTAGAGTAATACAAATTAGAAAAAAGGCTAAAATGTAATGACTCTATTCACCTAAAAAGAAAACTAGTTGTGTACATAAAAACACATCTTTACCGCCAGAGGGCGCCAGAGGATGACCTGCTAAGAAGAGCGTTTACGTATAAACATTACCTGCACAGATGTTATTGGTCTGCAAATTAAAACGCTTGCTATCACATTCAGCGATGACGAAACAGTTAATTCCTCTTCTTCTTCTCCTTAGATATGCTGCAGTGTTATTTGGACTGTCCTTGGCGTGGCGCCGTTGGTGGACCAGGTAACAAACGGGAGCTCCAAACATCACATCTGCTCGTAAAGAGCCCAAATTGCACCGGTTGGTCGGGGTGTGTTTTTACTGCCCATCGTCCCGCTTGAATTTTCCCACATGGCGGTGGCGTTGGCCGGCGGGAGCGTCTGGCGAAACATCTGGATGGGGCATGGGAAGTCAAATGGTGCCCGCTACCCCCAAACAAGCTGCCACATAGACAGTTTTCAATGGCTAATTGATTCGTTTTTTGTAGGTTTTCCCAAAATATTTGGTGCTGATAATTTTGAGGAGCTTCAACTTTTTGCCTGGCTTTTGACCGTGTCTATTTTTAGTTGGGAGCGATTATTTCCAGACAAAAAGCAGGGGGAAAAATAGGTCGTTATTATGCACAATCAATTTTGTTTAATAATTTGAAGAAAAAAACACAATTAGATTTTTCCCTTGTCTTTGTGAAGAAAAACATAAAAAACCCAGTATTGCAGGAATGGCCACCTGACATTTTATCAATGCTAGCATTATTTTAGCTAATGATACGCACGTATTCCGGATTAATACCCACTATTACACAAACCTGCGCTTGAATCTATCGTACTTTTAACGCCTTAAATATTTTATAATTAATCATAATTTCTATGTTGAAGTCCTACACCTATCTTAAACATATCTTCTCATTATCACAATTATTAGCAGGTTATCATGAGATTTTATAATCTTGAGCTATGCTGAAATGTATCCAACCTATGTGACTTTTGACCTCATTACCCCAAAATTGAATGAACCCTTCCGTGTTATATTCTGAAATTATGCTGTAAATTTGATGATGATCCTTTATTCCTTCTTCAATCATTACAAAATTAATTTCCTGACATCGTTGACCTTTAACCTCACTTCCCCAAAATTGGATCAAATTTGCAGTTCCATACTACAAACATATCCTGAATATTTATTTGATGCTAATCCCTTTATTCCTTATCAAGTTATCGCAAAACTCACTTCGGACCTCTGTGACCTTTGACCTCACTATACCAAAATTTAATCTCCTTTCACAATTCATATTACAAACACATTCTCCAAATTTGATGTTTTTTTTTTACTCATTGCCTGTCATTGATGACGAAAAAAACAAACTAATTCCTTTAAACTGGAATTGCGAATGCTCAAATTCAATAAGTGCAAAGGAACATTTTGTGTTTTGTGTGTGACATTTTGTTGGTGTGCACGTAGGCAGTGTCACCTTGACTACATGCAATGAGTGTGCATCCGAGCACTGGACAGATGAGAGAGCGAAAGAGAGAGAGACAGAGAGAGACTGATTACCCTGTCGGTCTAATACAGTGTGTGTGTGTGTGTGTGTGTGTGCGTGTGGCAAACAGCCGTCGAGGAAGAGCGAGGAGGCGAGGGTGCTACCACGAAGATTGAGCAGCGACCGGAGAGTCACCTCTCTTCACGGCGGCGCCGACATGTCAACGCACTCAGGTAGGTCACGTGACCGGTCACATGGCGTCCATTTTCCGTCACCGCATCCCATCTGATGGGAGTAGAGTGCTTATGCCACTTTAGGGAACTTTCTTGAGGGTTCTGAAGGTCATGCTTGGGTTGGTTTGGTTGGGAGAAGCACGCAAGTCTAGGAAAAAGGGTTCTAGTTGAACGAGGTTGAGTTTGGTTGATGTAAATTCTGATTTTAGGAAATGTTTGGATATCGCCAAAAGATAAATGGTAGGTGAATTGAATGCTCCAAATTAGAGTTTGTGTTTTTTGGGCCCTTGTGATTTGGCAACAAATTTAGGGTGTGTCTTCTCCCTCCAATCAGCTTCAGCACCCCCACAACCCTTGAGAATAAGAATTAGGGAAATTAAACGACTATATAAAAACGACACAAATTATACGTCAGGGAAATAAATAATAGTTGAAAAATGCCAAAACTATAAACTTAAGGTTTATTTTTTATATTACTAATCTGTATTGGGTTTACAATCCACCAATTTGATCAACCTATCATTAATGAAGAATGTATAAACTAAATAATATTGTTTAGAAGTTGGCTTAACCATATGTTATAATAATTACAAAATGTCTGGGTATTGTATTCTGAGTAGTTAAAGATGTGTCAACATTATTTAAATAAATTAGCATTTTTTTTTTGTAAATTAACGTCTAAAAAAATCTTAAATAGGTTCGAAATCGTTTACTTTTCCGCTACAAGGTATCAGTGAAATGCTGCCAGCTCTGAGTTCATCATTGATTGCCAGCTATAATAGTACAAAATAGACTTGCTAACTATCGTTGTCAAGAGGATTAGTTTTATAGTTTTTTAACGGCTGCATAAAGGCAAAAAGAAACGCGACATGATTCTTCACAGTATCTATCCATTTATCTTCTAACGAGTTCTCCCTCGCGCGAAGTCGATATTTCCGGGAATCCCGTGAAGGCACCGCGAGGGCTTGTGACGTCAGCGCGCTTTCTCCCAACCCCGCCCCCTCTGCAAGCAGCGAGCTAGCGAGAGTGAGTGAGCGAGTGAGCGAGCGAGCGAGTAGGGATGCTCTCCGAACGCGAGAGCGACTGCAGCATCTTCAGCGAGACGACGCACAGCACCACGTCCACTCCGCGCGCACGCACCAACCTTTTGTCCCCCCCTCGACTGCGCATGCCCGCTTTTTGCATCCCTTTTCGCCCGGATTTCGTCGCACTGACACGCGCGTGATGGAAGACTGACGCGAACGCGCTTGCAGGAGCCAGCCAACCAACCAGTCAGCCAGCCAGTCCGTCTCTCCTGGAATCTTCTTGTCTTCTCCCGACCCCCCTCCCTCGTCCACCTTGTCCTCCTTACACCCACCCTCCCTCCCGGCGCGCACAGCATCTCCCAGGCGCGTGCGCGAGAGCCCCACACAGCTCTCCTTTTTTTTTCTTTCTTCGTGTGTGTGTGTCTCTATACTGCGGACACGCGCGCGCGCGCCACCCTCCCTCGGACTCGCCCGCGCAGCCACGCTGCGTCAAGAAGAGAAAAAGAGGAGGGAAAAAAGAAGAAGAAGAGGAAGGAGGGGGATTCGAAGCGGACCCAGGCAACATCCGAGAGAGCGCAAACATGATGGCCGGCGGAGCAGTGCAGCAGAACGGCCTCTTCGCCACCCCGCACCACCACGGCCAGCCACCGCACATGGAGGCCGACCCACCGGACTCGCGCAAAAGACCCCTGGAGACCCCCACCGAGGCTAGCAGCACCAAGCGCACCAACACGGGAGGTAAGAGATGCGCCAGGCCGTGAGGGGGGGAGAGGAGCCACGACGGACGGATGCACAGGCTGGCTGGCTGGCTGGCTGCCCTGGTTGGCTGCCTCGCTGCGGTCCCTTCTCGGCCTTCGGAGTCGCGTGGCGACGCTTTGACGATCACGCCGATTATCATGATTAGCACTCGGGAGCGTTCGCTTTTGCTTAACGGAGCGTTTTATCGGCCTCACGACGGGAACGAGACGCGCAGGCGCGTAGGCACGATCGGGCCGATGCGGAGGCGAGGCGAGGCAGGCGAGGCGAAGTGGCCGCGTTAGCCTCGCCTCCGGTCGGGCTCTCATTTTTTTTTGTGGGACGTAAACAAGTGAAATCCGGATGCGGCTGGCGCGTGAAGGCATCATGACCTTGTGTGTGTGCGTGTGTGAGAGCGACTGAGATAATCTCACACATCAGACGCCATCAGCCGAGTACCGAGCAAGTGCGTCAGTGTGCACTACTCGCTCGCTCACTCACTCACACGCCAGCGAGGTGGTCCCTTCTTGTTGTGATCCTGCTGCTGCTGCTTATGAATATTCCGATGCTGCGTCCACATTTCGTCATGGCAATCTCCATACTTGTTTTCTTTTTTGTGTTTACATGCTGTCATGCATCCCATCGCAGCATTTCAACCATCATGCAAAAAAACACCTGCCAAAACTATTGTACACTTTGGAGTATATTTTTTGGCAGTAAAAACACAGAAAAGAATGTCAGTCATGCAGATTTGAAATGACTTGCCTTAGATCGGTAGTCGTTGTTTTGGGAGTTTAAAAACAACGTCGAAAAGTTCATATTTGTCCTTCAATTATGCTGTAGCTTTTTAACAGAAGGATTCTTTACTTTCTGCCATTCAACGCAATAACTGACATGTTACTATTTACAAGATGGACACAAAATTCTTACTGTTTCAACCGAGCCTGTTTTTTTTTGTATATTAACGCGTTAGATGCCATTGATGACAATAGATGTCCGATCTATTTTATTTTAGATGAGATTAGATAAACTATTCATCCCGTACTCGGGAAATTCGCTGTTGCAGTAGCAAGAAGGTGAGAACACAGACACAGGAAAAGACATTGTAGATATAAATAAATAGGTAATAAATAACAAAAAAAATAAGTGTAACATGAAATATGCCTTTTCTTGCTACTGTCACAATGAAATTTCCCGAATACGGGATGAATAAAGTTATCCAATCCAATCCAATATATGTATATGTTTCCATATATATCTGTATGTATACACAGTGAATTTGATTGGTAGGATTAGTAGGGAATTGGACGTCTATCATTGTCAATGGCACAGAAAAATGGCAATTGAATAGCCAGATCTGTTGATGTCAATGGCAGTGAATGAGTTAAGATTTCAATATTCAGTCCAAATGTGTTTGCGTTATGCTGATGGTGGAAAAGACAAGACTTTAAACTAGCAAAGCTACTATTTTTAATCATTTTCTAACGTGCGGTATGTTTCAATCGTTTTGAATCCGCAGCAAAACATCTGCGTGACCTACTTAACTTAAAACTAGCAGAAGAACACAAAGGCGACGACTTTGATCGGCGGGTTAACGGCGTCGTGTTTAGGCCCGCTTCGTTTACGGTCGCTCGTGTTTACGTTTGGTGGGACGCTTCTCATTGGTCAATTTGAGCTGCCACGTTTGAGTTAGCCAGGCAGTATTCTGTTAAATGCGTCATATTTTTAATAGTAACTCCAATTGGCCTTGTTTGTCTCCTGAGTTAAGTCAGTCACGTACGTACGTATTTTGGTGTTAATTCTGATCATAGTAGTAGTGACCTAATGTTAGCGTTTAACTCACTGCGGTTTAGTTTGTGGCTTTAATAATTTACCTAGTTGAATTAATGTTTCATTTGCTGATGCTTTGAGGGCTCAGTATTTTGATTTGTGACTTAAGTTAGCTGTCATTTTGAATGGTGAGTTAAATAAATGATGTTTGATAAGTAATTGTTGAGATGCGTGTCTTAAAAAAAGGAAAATCAATGCATTGGATGTTATATTTAATCATCGATTATTGTGAGGAGAAAGTTAAATGTTTCCATTTTGATGAGTGCTCAAAATGAGCAATATTTTAAAATCCATTTTGCAGTCCAAGCTGATGTTCTGCTTTGTAAATTGAATCTCTGGAGTTAAGTTTAATGATTTGATTCATAACTTAAATGAATGATATTCTGACTTGTAAGTTTACAAAGCAGATACTTCAGTTTGGACTTTGAAGTTGCAATGTTTTGATAATGGTATTTTTTTTACTATTGAATTCCATTGGTTTTATTGTGATGAGTAAGTTTACCCCAAAATATTTCGTTTGGGTCCCCGCCATGGATTTTCAGACGTTGGTTAAATTCCATGGATGAGCGAAAGCAGCGCGCCACTTGAATTGTTGACGTTTTGACGTCTGACTTAAACCAGTGACGCGTTAGCGCAGCTTATAGCCGCACGTAAAAGCCCCTCTCCCCGGGGACGTCGGCGGGCAGGCTCGTCCATTTACGCAAATGAAAAGCTCGGGATGACGATGATGATGATGATGATGATGATGAAGGGGAGGACCAGAAGCGACTTAACCTGAGCCGGCGGACCCAAAACCAAAGCTCATAACATAGCGTTGAGAAAAAAATGTCCTCAGATCCCAAACGCCCAAATCTAGTAAAACCAAGTGCGCTTACTAAAGCGAGCTGTTTGAGACTTTAGCTTGGTTGTTTCTGTGAACAAATTAGTTGACGCCACACAACCCCCGACCCTCCCTTTCTGCTTCCTCTCTCTGTAGTGGCCTTCCTGCAGCCTCTTTTTGAAAGCGAAGGCATTGTTTTCCCACACCAAGACACTGAAAGCCATGGTAAGACTGCTTCTTTATACCAATTGATAACTTTTACACACTCACACACACACACACACACTCACAAACGCATGCTAATGTGCTTTCCAATGAATCCATGACATCCATTTTTTTTCAATTCCACGTGTTTCCTTTTTCCAAACTGGTGAGTCCTCATGACCTTTGACCTCATGCCAGCCATGCCATCCTTTAGGCTTGATTTTGATTTCTCATGTGCAATTTTAATGCTGTTTTCATCGCGAGGTTGGGGATTTGAGCTTTTTAAAATTAAACAAACGACCTAAAAAGTGTAGATCGCAAAAAAACTGGATATTAGAAGAATAAAAAAAAGTAATAAAGAGCAAAAGTAAGAGTTATAGTACGTTTTGACCTTCAAAAATGAACAAAAACTAATAAGTACAATGCATTTGGAGTTTTTACTTATAGTAGAGAGATCAAAAATAGTCGTGACAAAAATATAAACTTAAAAATAAATATTGTAAAGGAAATATAATTTCAGCTTTGATTTACAAGTGTGATCATGAAATAAATCCACCTCACAAGTCAAAACGCCATTCTACTTTTCATTCAGGCTTCATCCGAACTTTCCAACCTAATGTTTGTCACTCGATAACCTTTGGGAACTATCAAAAATAGGATACAAACTATAAAATCGGAGCGCCCCTGCCGAGTTGCCATTAAAAAAAAGTCAGAGCCATTTTTAGTTACCTTACAGGCGTTCGTTCGCGCGTGTGTGTTAATATACGGACGCTACAGTCGTTTGCTATCCGGTGGACTCGACGCCATCCAAACGGCCGCCTGCCGCTCGTAAATTACGGCTAATGTCTCGTAAAAAATTGAGCCCAAGGTCCGGGAAAGATCAATGAGTGCAGAGAAAATGAATTGGACGTCTATGGCCGTCAACGGCAGCCCATATTTGGATTCCGGTTGGCGCCGGATTGTTGTCGGCGGCATTGACATTTGCGCTGGACGCTAACAAGTTGGAGGGAATAGGCTTGGGTTGCTCGGGCTGGTTCTGGTGGATGTGTTGGAGGAGCGTTTAGGGCCTCCTGAGGAAGGTCTGAACTTTGAGTTGCCATGGCAACCCAACTGGATCAGCGCTGCTTTCATCTGCCTGGGCTTTTTCCGTCCTTGCTTTCTTTTTTCTCTCGTAATGTCTTGCTTTTTCCTTTGTATATATTGATATGCATCTTTTTTATTTTCCAATTGTGCTTGTCTTTTTTTTATTTGACATCATTTTCCTCATGTTCTTCTCGTCTTTTTCTTTTCACTTTACGAAAGATGCCTTGTTTGTTTTACGCTTGATCTTTCCTTCCTGGTTTTCTTCTCATTTCCATTTCTACTTTTTCTAATCTGTCTTTCACTTCTTGTCTGTCTTCCTTTTGTATTCTTTGAGTGCACTCCAACTTTTTATTCCCGGCTTTGCCTTTCCCCCCGCATCTCTTCATTTTCATTGACTTTTTTCCTTCTCTACGCAGTTTCTTCTCTTCTGTTCTTACTATAATATACATTTTCTTGACTCCTACTTTGTATTTTCTTTTCTTTTTAAATCTTCCATTCCAGTCCTGTCACTCTTCCTACATTTCATTCCTCCTAATCATTAGTTTTTGTATTCCCTCCTGTTCATTTTTTTGTTTTGTATTCATTTTCCTACTTTCCCTTTTATATTTTTTTTAGGAAGGGGGCGGAGTTTGTTTCCATAATCCCTTTTGTCTTCCGCCCTTTTCACTTTCCTTGACTTTCCACTCTCGACTGCGCAAGGCTTTCCAATTCAATCTGTAAATTGTCGGACTGACGCAGCATTTTTTTTTCCTTTTCCCCGGAAGGTCGGGACGGGGAACACACACACACACACACACCCTCACATACGCACACATACACACACACCTCTGCACAATAGTGTTGTCTTCCTTTTTTTAACTCTTCAGAATGCGTTGAAAAGTGACAAACAGGAAGCAGGAAGTCAGATGAACCGGTGCGGACTACGTCGCAGAACGCGGCGTTCCGGACTAGCGTTTTCCTTTCCTTCGTCTTCCTGGTGCATTCTAATCAGGCTGCGCTCCTTCATTCTCCTCCTCTTCCTCCATCCATCCATCCATCCACCGCTCGGCAACCGCCGCCCGCCGCCAATCGATCGGGAAGGGCGGCGAAGCCAATCGCTTCGACCTCTTCCACTCCTACGCCTTCTATTTTTTTCCCGAAATACTGCATCAATGTAAAAAAAAAAAAATGAAGAGCCAAGAGGCGGCGACATTGCAGCTAAACGAGGCGGGCGATTGGCTGTTGAGCGTGGCCATGAATATGGATGAGAGGGGGTGATGAAAAAAGGCTGAGCCTAGCAAGGAAGACAACTACGCACCTCCCCCTCATCCCACAACAACACACACAAACACACACACACACGACAGGGAAAATGGCTGTTAGCGTTAGTAGCGTAGCGGTTTCATTTCATCTGAAGTTAGCTAAAAAATGTGTAACTATGGACAATAAAATATCCATGAATGCTTTCCTAAATATGCAACTCCAAATAGGCAATTTACTGTTAGCATTGTTAGCTTAGCTGCTTCCATATTGAATCAAATTGAATGCTTTTATTATCATTATACAAGCATAATAAGATTTAAAGCTTTCACCACATAGTGCACAAATAACAAAAATAATAAATAAATTATCAATAAATAATAAATGTGATCTGACATTAGTATAAAATATAAATACATGGACAAAAAAAGGTCAGAAGTGATTTTAATGGTAATTTTAAGCCGGAAAAAAACATGTAATATTTAAAACAAGGGTCATTATCCAGTCACAATGAATTGGCTGTCTAGCGCCAATAAATTGATAACAATCACATTTTCAGTTTGACAACATTCTTTGATAATGTAAACATTTTCAGCGCGACGCCTCAAACGTCGGACGCCGCCTTGAACTGTCGACAAATCACAAACGGCGTCCAAAAAAATCCCCCGACGAGCCCTTGATGTGCTCCCAGTGTATTTTGGCCTATATTTCCTGGCGTAGACAGCTGGTGGAGCCTCACTGTTGTTTGCCGTATGCGTCTACGTCCAAACCCCCCCAACAAAAGACCCCCAGCACCAGGGGGGTGTTAGACAAAGCGCGTACCCCCATCACTCCCTTAAAGGAGATGAATATTTGAATCCCCCAGAGGTCCCCCACCCACCCCCAAGGTCCCCTACATCACGTCCGTCCGTCCGTCCTTCTGACAAACAACCCCCACCCCCCCAATCCATCACAATAGTACGCGGCTTTCAAAATCCGTCGTAGAAACGCGAGCGAAGCGGCGAGCATTAACGAGCTCGTAAAGCGTTGCGAGGGCCCGTCTGCTCCCGCACGTTACGAGCCGAGCGCACGTTTAATCCGCTTGTAATCCGAGAGCCGGGTGGACGGCGCAAGAATTTAGCCCAAAATGATTCTCGCCGTTGCAGATTGATTGAAAGTAATGAGGCCTCCACGTAAATGAAGCCAAGCCGCTAGTTTACGTTTGTTTTAAAAATAGTTTTACGGGATAACTTAGTCAAAGGTTGCCATGTTAACCCCTTGAATAGAGTTCATCCGTAGTTAGCTTTTATTTTGCAGGGCCGTTTTTGTCTGGCAACTATGGCTACCGTATTTTCCGGACTATAAATCACACTTTTTTCGTAGCTTGGCTGGGATGAATACAATTTGTCTTTTTTAAATCTGTAAAACTGTTAACAGATGTCCTTTTTAGATTTACATTTTCTGGACTATAAATCGCACCTTTTCGTAGTTTGGCTGGGACGAATACTCAAGTACAATTTATGTCTTTTTTTAAAACTGTAAAACTGTTAACAAATGCCCTTTTTAAGAAATATCCCTTAATTTTAATATAAAAAATATAATATATATATATATATACACATTTTACATAACTTGTACAAAACTCAAAATTTTCTTCTAGTTTTTACCTATTGTTTATATTGTTTATATATTTCTATTAATTCCCATTTCTTAATTGAAACCAAAGGTAAACATTAAATGTTATTTTATTATCTTGTATTTATTTTAAATTTTTATATTTAAGAAAATAAAAATAAAAAATAGTAAATACTCTTATCTTTAAAATAAAAATATTGGAAATTTAACGTTATTAATATCTATTATTTTTAGTTTTCAACAAAAAAAGTCCATAGCGTAATTTTGAAAAATACCTTATATTTTTAAACAAATAAATGGGGGAAAAAACAGTAATTAAAAAAAAAAATGAAATCACGCACGCGCTCTCCCCTCATTGGCTCCATTGACAGCAATGGAACAACATGTGTAACGTATTCAAAGCAAATCTCCAAATGGACTTTACGGGCACTTTGAGTTTATTATCCGGGCGGTGTCGAGGATGAGGAACCTGTGAGCGTGGGGGGGGGGGGGAGAAAGTGGAGCCCCTTTTCCTTTGCCCCGGGGACACTAGATCCCCAGGATTTAAGCCCTCAATCCCGCAGCATGTGGCGCCTATTCTGGGCCCGCCGGGTCGGTGCGGGCCTTAGCAACAGATTGCGCTGTTTACTAGCCCCGTGATGGTCTATTATTTATGATGGCGCGCCCGCAAACACGTCGAGCAGCGCTTATGAAACCTCCAAATAGCACACGCTCACGACAGGGGGGGTTAAGTTGACCCGTACGGCGGGGTCGGCGCTCGCCGTCATCAGGGAAATCCTAACCTTTGGAACAATGAACGTACCCCCCAAAATTATCGCACTGTGACTTTAAAAATAGCATTTTTTAGCCCCCTTTTTAATCTGAATGGGCCGTATTTTTCGGACTGTCATTCGAAAAAGCAAGATATGAGGGAGGGTGATTTTTATTTTTATTTTGGCAGAAACGAGGAATGCATTATGTTAAAGTGAGAATTTTAAAAGGGAGAATAACTGGCTAATATATCAGTTTTTTAGATGACTTTAGCCTGAAAAAACACAACGGGCTGAAAAAAAATGCATTTATATGTCGCACTTGAGTATGAAACAGTGCCACTTATAGTCCGGAAAATACGGTAAGTGTCAGAGTAGGGGGCTTGTAAAATCTCTCAAAAATAATGTGTTAAGCAACCCTAATACTGAGTAAAATCACAAAATCAACAGAGAATTCTAATAACAAAATAAAAACAAAGTAATGAAATACCTGAGGTGGGATAAAATAGTCCTATAATTTCATGTAAAATTTCCCTAGAAGCCCCTTTTTGCCAAAATAAAATGACAACATTCCTCATGTAAAATCCTAAGTGTGCAAAATGTCTTTCACATGCTAAATTATTCAATTTCAATTTTTAAGTAATGCTCTGAAGATAAACAAATAAGCATAAGAAAATCCCAAAATATAAAAAAAAAAAAAAATTCTCATCATTCCTATTTAGCTGCTTTGTTAGCTAGCGCGCGCCGTTTATAATTAGCCATCCTCCATGTAGAGCGGGTCAGCGCCGAGGCTTTGTGCGGCGCGCAAGTGGGTCACCACGGCCAGGAGACGAGGGACAAGTGCATGATGGGAAGCGCCGTGGGGAGAGTTGCAAAAAAAAAAAAAAAGAAGTGCTTCTTACATCAGAGCTTCAATAACGCGTAAGCTTAGCGTCGAGTTTAGCGGGACCTTTCGCCGTCGCTCCGCTCGTCCTGGTCGATGAAAAGACCCTCGTCACGCCGTACCATGACGACGGTTTCTTTTTTTTTTAAATACGCGGTCGTCACGAAGGCTTTTGTTAGCGGAGGGTGGACGGGAAGTGGCTGGCTCCCAGCGCCGCTGCCGCTGCCGCTGGCCTTCCTCTTGGGATGGCGGGCGGGCGGGCGGGCGGGCCAAGGGAAACACCTGTGGCCAGCCGGACTAAGCGGGGCTTTATTTTTAGAAGATGATACGGGACAATAAAAAGTCAACCGCCGCATGAAAATGACTCCAGAGGCAGGCTTGGTCGCACCACCTTTTCTTTCCAACTTGCTTTTGGAGACTATGTTTTTCTGGCCTTACGTGCAAATGTTTAGTTTAACATAATATATATATATATATATATATATGTGTGTGTATATATATGTGTGTATATATGTGTGTATATGTATATATGTGTGTATATATATGTGTATATATATATGTATGTATATATATATATGTATATATATATATATATATATATATATATATATATATATATATATATATATATATATATATATATATATGTATATATATATGTATATGTGTATGTGTATGTATGGTAACTTTAAAATTTAACTGCAGCGATCATTTGCATATTCCTATTTGTAATATTCCTGTGCCTGCTTGGGTTTTCTCCGGGTACTCCACTTTTCTCCCACTTCCCCAAATTCACAGTCAGTAGGTTGAACACTAGATCACTTGTGTCAAAGTGGCGGCCCGGGGGCCAAATCTGGCCCACCGCATCATTTTGTGTGGCCCAGGAAAGTAAATGATGAGTGCCGACTTTCTGTTTTAGGATCAAATTAAAATGAAGAGTATAGATGTATATTAAATTTCCTGATTTTCCCCCTTTTAAATCAATAATTGTGATTTTTTAATCCATTTTTTCTGTGTTTTTAGTTCCAAAATCTTTTTGTAAAATCTGAAAATATATAAAAAAGCTAAAATAATCATTGTTTTATAAAAAACTGAATATTCAGGGTTTTTAATCCATTTATTTAAAAAAATGACCCAGACTTTTTAACCCGAAAAATCAAGCTCGATTTCCGTTGACTTGATGGAACCCTGATTGTCAACCCAAATAATGTCATGTTAAAATGATGGAATTTTTCAGATTGCATTCCACTTGCCAGGAAGTTTGGTCCTGAAATAATAATCCTATTTTAATCTGCCCCCCCCCTCCCCCGAGGTTATGTGGCCCGGATTATCAAACATGAGGACGGCACATGGACTCAAATCTGACGTGATGCGCTCATTCGCTAAAAAAGCATGTCTTTATTTTGCTTTCTCTTTAAAGGTTAGATGTTAAAATGACATCATAGCTGAGAGTGTTTTCCACTCGGAGCGTTTGTTTCACACCTCGTGTGGGAAAGTGTTACGTACTGCTACTTACTACGGGTGGCGCCATAAAAAAGTAAACAGCATTTCTTTGGTATAAACACCAATTGAAGCAAAATAAAGAAAGTACTTGGAAAATAAAAGATTGCCCTCCCAAAAATGCAGCACGGTTTACACATATTTTTTTCTCTTCGTTCCATTTCATGTGGGCCGGACCATTTTAGATATAATATTTCTTTTTTTTTTTAAATCACATTTAAAGAAATGTATCAAAAGCCCTAAATATTCCCGTTTTTTTATTGATCTAAAACAATGTTTATTTGAGATTTTTTTAGTACGGGAAAACGTCTTTTAATCTTTTGTTTTCCATTTCAATAGGAAACATTTTTTAATTATGTTCAATATTAAAGTGGAAAACAATTTTTTTTCATGTTTATTTTTAGATTTGACAACATGCTATTTGAACTAAAACATGCAAAAAATGGATTAAAAAATTGCAATTATTGATTTAAAAAGGGGAAAATCTTATCTATCATCTTTTGAATTTGATCCTAAAACAGAAAGTATTTTTATTATGTTCAATATTAAAGTGGAAAACAAAAAATATTTTTAAATATTTATTTTTAGATTTTACAAAATGCTTTTTGTACTAAAAACACAAAAAAATGGATTAAAAAATTGCAATTATTGATTTAAAAGGGGAAAATCAGGAAATATTTGTCTATAATCTTTTGAATTTGATCCTAAAACAGAAAGTCGGCACTCGTGATTTACTTTCTAGGGCCGCACAAATTGATGTGGCGGGCCAGATTTGGCCCCAGGGCCACCACTTTGAGGGCCGTGATGTATTCTTTGGCCGGTGCGACTTATAGTCCAAAAAATACTGTACTTGATTCCCTTTCATTTTGGCCGCGTTCCAATTGAAACGGGTTTGGACCCCTGGCTTTCGGCCGCCGCGCCAACGCTCTGACGAGGACCAGATTCCCCGGCCGGGCCCGACAGCGAAATTAGATCAGCGGCGCGCCACGTTCAAAGGCTTGGCGGCAAAAGAGGCGGCAGGGAATCCTCACATTATGGAAATAACGACCCGTGGTGGTTATCGGTCGTTGTTTGTTTGTCGCTCGGGTCCCGACGGGAAATCCCAGTCAATTTCCTTGCAAAGTAATTGAAGGGCCATGAGGTTTGAGTGACAAACAACATCTACCCTGCAAATTTAGAACAAATATAAATCGAGACAGATTTTTTTTCCATCTTTTTTTCAGATTATGCCACTAATTTGAAGTCAATACTTTTTGATAATTGCACTTGTGTACCGTATTTTTCGGATTCTAAATCGTATTTCTTTCATGCGATTTTAAATTGTCTTTCAAGATGACATGTATGTTTTTGGTTTTCCATTTTATAAAATAAATTTCCCCCAAAAATGCCACTTATACTCTCCAGTGCGACTTATATATGTGTTTTTTTCCTTCTTAATTATGCATTTTTTGGCTGGTGCGACTTATACTAGGGTGCTACTTATAGTCCAGAAAATACGGTAGCAAAACACATATATTGTGGGAATAATGGGGGTGATCCTACTTGGCGTTTTTTCCGTTTATAGTGGCCATGGCTGGTCTACATTAATGGCGATATTTGAGGGATTACTGTACTACTTTTTATCCTTAATGCTTATTAACAAAAGTCTGTCAAGCTTGTTTTTAGATGAATAATGAGTCTATTTTTCTTATTTTAAGAAATGTTAGTTCAGTAGTGTCAGTTAGATTATATATATATCACTTGTTTCTAGTAGCTTTAAACTGAAAACAAGGGAATTAAACTAGTCTTAAGTCAATATGTTTTGGCAGCGTATCCACATAGATGTCCAATTCATTTAAACTGGGAGGCAGCGATGTCAATCAAATAAATTGAATCAAAATAGACTGACCGTCAATGAAATTTAAAGATGAAAAAGGATCTGGCATGAGGAAAAAAAAGGTATAATCGAACCCCAGGCTGTTTTTTTTGGGGGGGGCGCTTTAAGGGAAAGTTTGCCTCCTCCTCACTTCCTGTTTCCTGTTTTTCCCGGCGCAGAGGAAGGAGAGTACTTCCTGAAGGTTTTGATCCCCAGCTACGCGGCCGGCTCCATCATCGGCAAGGGCGGACAGACCATAGTCCAGCTGCAGAAGGAGACCGGAGCCACCATCAAACTGTCCAAATCCAAAGACTTCTATCCCGGTAGGAACATTTTTTTCATGATCTGCGCTGATGCTCGGGTTCAAATGGTGATGATGATGATGATGATGATGATGACAGACAAAAAGAATCCATTTAGTGCTGAAATGATGAATTTCGGGTGGCTTGATAGGTTGTTGTATTTGATCAAAATGGTGCAATGATGAGTTTCAGGATAGAAAATGGATGAAAAATAAGATTTTTTTTCCATAACTGATAATCCCTCGATTATCCCGGTTAATGTAGACCGGATAAGGCCGCGATAAACAAAAAAAACTCCAACTAAGGTCACTCCTATTAAAAAATATAATAATGCAAGTTTCAGCATGGATTTTCCCATTTTCTGAACAATTTTACAAAAAAAATTTGATTAAGATCCCCTAAAAATTACCCAGGAAAAAACAACGTAATGTAGTGAAACCACGATATTCGAGGGATTACTGTACATTGGCTTCTGTTATTGTATTCAGCATTTAGCATTAAGCTAGCAGGCATATAGTGTTCATTTTGGTGTAGTGTAGACTTGAAGACGCAATGGGATCAATTATAACTTTTGGATTTATAGGTGGATTAAGGGTTGGATTTTTAGGGATTGATCAACAGATGCATGCAGTGTATTAAAAATGGTTTGTTGGTTCCCATGTTTGATTTATAGCTTTATTTTAGTGGAATTTTAATAGATTGGTGGCTGAATGGGTGAAAGAGGTTGCTTTGTTGGAAATTGGAACTGGAATATTATTAGATTTCTGTTGGATTAAAGGCGGCGTTGAAAATTGATATTAGTGCTTTGGCGGGATTAAGAATGATTTAAATGTTCGCAAAATCAATGTACCAAGAAAAGTATCTTTAAAAACAACAATAACAGAAATATATTCTTATCCTGCATAAAACATTCGTAAAAAAATAAATGTACATCCTAACTCCTGCCGCGTGCTACATTTTGCTGCCCTGTTGTCACGGCAACGGCCCGTGTGTATCCGTCTCTGTTTGCCCGGCCAATC
The DNA here is from genome assembly GCF_051989625.1 of Stigmatopora argus. NCBI lineage: Eukaryota > Metazoa > Chordata > Actinopteri > Syngnathiformes > Syngnathidae > Stigmatopora > Stigmatopora argus. Next base: position 3,177,930 of record NC_135396.1, on the reverse strand, counting down.
ACAGCGGCGGAATGTGTGCCCATTTTTTTTTCTCCCTGCTACCACACATTTCTATTTGTTTACCGCTCACACGGGTGGCCATTTTGTTTGTTTGATGGGCCGAACAAGGCGCCGCTGTCGTCGCCGCCACGTACACACAAATTGCGGCAGGTGGGCCTTTTGATTTGTCACCCAGGAAGAACCTTGTCTCATTTGCATACAGATGCCCCCTGAAGGGGACACACAGCTCCTTCAGTGGAGACCTGACAAGGGGGACAAGCGTCTCTTTCTTTCTTTCTCTCTTTTCTTTCACCCGTCGTCCGTCTTTCACCCGCGTCGGCTCGTTCGCCATCGACGGCGACGGACGTCGACGGGAGCCCACGAGTTAACCGGCGTTTGATGTGGACGAAAAAAGTCTTTTTACCGCAGTGTTTTTGGCCAGGGCGTCTCATTCCTGTCCTCGCTCGCTCCGAGGAAGACATTAGTCACTTTCCTTCCTTAAAGCCCCGCCCCCCACTTCGCCCCCCCCCCCCTAAATTGGACCATACCACTTTTTCTCCTTTGTGAGAGACAGTGAGGCTCGAGCATAACCTTGGTTGTCAATGAGGAGATGTACTTGTGCTGTTGCCATGGCAACAGTGGAACATCTACGTTTGGTACACCTTCTATTGCTGCATCCTTTCATTTGACTTTCTGCTGCCATTGCATAAAAAGTGGCTTGAGGGGGTGTCCAAATTTTTTTTTTTTATCCCAGGGTCCCTTTCAGAGAAATTAAAGGATGATAGATAGAAAAACAATAGAAAAAATTGTTTTTTTTTTTTAAAGGTTTTTATGTTAAAGTATTCACTCATTGGCTTTCACTGACCGGTTAAAGTCATGTTTTTGCACCCGAATCATTGTTATTAGTCTATAAGTTAGTCATTCACCTTTTCATACATGAATTATGATTTTAAAATTTTTTATTTAGATTATTATTCTTTTAAAACCCTTCCAGGGCTTTCATTGGCTGCTGTTGGAGGCTCTAGATCACACGTGTCAAAGTGGCGGCCCGAGGGCCAAATCTGGCCCGCCGCATCATTTTGTGTGGCCCGGGAAAGTAAATCATGAGTGCCGACTTTCTGTTTTAGGATCAAATTAAAATGAAGAGTATAGATGTATATTACATTTCCTGATGTTCCCCCTTTTAAATCGATAATTGCTATTTTTTAATCCATTTTTTCTGTGTTTTTAGTTAAAAAATCATTGTGTAAAATCTAAAAATATATTTAAAAAAAGCTAAAATAAACATTGTTTTAGATCTATAAAAAACGGAATATTCAGGGCTTTTAATCCATTTATTAAAAAATAATCTAAATATATCTAAAATGGTCCGGCCCACGTGATATCAAGTTGACGTTAAAGCGGCCCGCGAACCAACCCGAGTCTGACATCCTTGCTCTAGATGGCCGATTTTGATTAGGAGAGTGACACGAAGGGACGTTTCTCTCAAAATAGATTTAGACGTCTATTGTCGTCACTGGTGGTGAAACATAAATAACTCAATGCCAGCCAGATTGGATCACTGTCAAAAGGCAGTGAATTGAAATTTGACTGTGCTATGAAAACAAACAAAACAAAACGATCAAAGCATAACAGAGCAGGCAACTAGTCATATAACCTTGTGCGCCCCAAATAGATTGCACCCTAGCCGGTCGCCCACATTGCCCTTTGCAAAAACTGGCCCTGGGTGGGACTTAGTCTTAATACATTTCCTTCCCTCATCCTTCAGACATTCTTTCCCCTTAACTCCTTCCTTCCGTATCCATCCTTCGCCGTTTCCTCTTCTCATCCACCGAACCCCAAAAGTGCAGCATCGACACTTGGGGACGTGTCGGCCAATTAGAAGTTGGCACAATGCGAGCACGGGACGCGGCGCCATTCATCCTCACATGCACACACACTCGCACCGTGGCAGAATGACAGCTTTATTACAGCGTGAGTTGACGCTATTCCAAATATAACCGCGTCGGCGTCTCAAAGGACAAACCCGCCATCGCAAAGGAACCGAGCAGCCGACAGTAGCGACGACTCCCGTAACGAGGGGAAATTTCATTTCACCTCCCCATCGTTTGTCTTTCCAACTTTGCCGCCTCATGACATCGTTACTAACGAAGCCGGCCGGGGCCTCTCCGCATTAAATATTCATCCCTTACACCTGTTTTCTTATAATGACAATCGACCCGCTCGCCGGCACCCCGCCGCATCGAGCTTACGCGCACTCACGAGGAGGAAAAGTCACGAACTCCCACTAAAAGCAGCAAATGAATTAATATCGACCAGCGCACACAAAATGACGCCCACGTACTTCATTTAAAAGGCTGACTTTGCGTCGTTACGTCACCAAAACACTCCGATGATCATATGTCACTTTGTGAAAAATAGCTCTTCAGTTAGTGGTCTACTTAATGAAGTTGTTTTTCGTTCTACGATAAAGCACGACTGGTTTCTCAACCGCAACTCAACGCCCTGCCGTCGACGGCCATTGACGTCTGTTCCCTAGGAACTCAAACGTACGGAAGCGGCTCGCTAGGAGGTCCGATCTCACGTTCTTTTGTCCCTTACAGATGTTTTTATTTTTTATTTTTAGCTCCATACTACACAGACTCGGGTTGGTTCGCGGGCTGCATTAACGTCAACTCGATTTTATGTGGGCCAGACCATTTTAGATATAATATTTAGATTTTTTATATATAAATGGATTAAAAGAACTGGATTAAAATCCCTGAATATTCATTTTTTATAGATCTAAAACAATGTTTATTTGAGCTTTTTTAAAATATATTTTTAGATTTTACAAAATGATTTTTGAACTAAAAACACAGAAAAAAATGATTAAAAAATTACAATTATTGATTTAAAAAGGGGAAAATCAGGAAATTTAATATACAGCTATACTCTTCATTTTAATTTGATCCTAAAACAGAAAGTCGGGACTCCTGATTTACTTTCTCGGGCCGCACAAAATGATGCGGCGGGCCAGATTTGGCCCCGGGCCGCCACTTTGACACACATACACATACTCGTGGTCCAGTCAAAATGGATTGGACGTCTAGTGGCTCATTGGCTGCCAGTAAGTCACTTTTTTTTTTTGACAAAAATAAACTGTGTATGACTGTGTCCAGTGTATGAGTGGTTGGCACGTTGGCCTCACATCTTTGGGGTCCTGGGTTAAAATCCAGGTCGGTCTACTTGTGTGGAGTTTGCATGTTCTCCCCAGGCCTGCGTGGGTTTTTGCCGGTTTCTCCGGTTTCCTCCCACATTCCAAAGACATGCATGGTCGGCTGATTGGACACTCTAAAATGCCCCTAGCTATGAGTGATTGGTTGTTTGTCTCATTGTGGCCTGTGATTGGCTGGCCAACAATTCAGGGTGTCCCCCGCCTCTGGCCCGGAGTCAGCTGGGATAGGCTCCAGCACCCCCCGCGACCGTAAAGCGGTTCAGAAAATGAGATGAGATGTTTGTGGATCGCCAACCAAACAGTTTGAAATTCTTGATTTTGTCTTTATTAAAGTTTTCCATAAATGCCGTAAATTGTCACATTTGTCAGGTGGAGGATTAAAAAAGAATGCCAAAACTCAAGAAAATAATCTTTTTAAAAATGACTTCAGTCAAAAAGGATTTCATATTTCTTGAGGTTAATGAAATGTTTATTCTCTTGGTTTTCGTTAAGGATTCTAATCTTGCAATCTATAATCTCCCAATCTACGCCACTTTATGACCACAACGCTTTTAGCAATTTTGAAGAAATGCGATGCCAAAATGAACATCATCAGACAGTTTTCCAATCTGTAAAAAAAAAATCTTTACTTAATCTACATACAGAGCAGGAACAGCTAGCCACAGCGCTACCTAGCATCTACACCTGAGAAACAGCTAACAATAGAACCGACTTGTTAGCAAGTATTGTAAATATCAAATAAATCATGCCATAGACATTTCACCATCACTGCGTCAAATGAAGTCATCAGGCTTTTGATCATTTATTATTATTATTTCTGAATATGTTGCAGAATACCAAAAATAAAAGCAAAATTTCAATCAAAAAATGGTCTCCAATCCTCCGGCAGGAAGTTAACGCGGCGTTATTTTGAACCACGATGTACCTTTCATCCCCTCGTGTTAGCGGCAGGTTATCTCGCGCCGCAGTCGCAGCACGCCACCATTTTAGAACGTTGCCTCTAATCCCGCGCCATGATTGCAGCGCACGAGCACATCTGTCAAACGCACACACGCACATGCACACTCCGACGCAGTGACGCACACACACACATGCACGCACGCCGCCGTAAGCCTCTTATATCGCCCCTAAGCTGCCGCGATGCGCAAACATCACAGAGCGAGGCAAACATGGCCGCCGTTCGATGTATTCAGGAGACATTTTTCCCTTCACCTCCGTCATTTTCACGCCACGTGGCGTCCAGATGTCGGACGGGACAGGTGCGCCCCGCGCCGCCCTCCTGGCTGGCGGGGCACATCGGTCGGCGCCCCGCCGCTCCGCCGACAGGCGCGACTAATCGATCCGTGCGCGGCATCTGCCTCCTCGCCGGGGTCGGGACCGAAGGCGGCCGCTTCTTTCTCCTCGTTTTCGTGGCGGGCGCGGCTGGCCAGGGCGGAAGAGTGACGGATGGGCCTCGGTGCTCGTTATTATTGGCCTTTTAATGAGGAAGTGTTGAGGGTCCCAGAGAGGCCCGAGCGTAAATAGAACGGCGGGGCGGCAGCCTGCCAATCGATCCTACTGCGTAAGTGCAAGTGTGTGCGTGTGTGTGCATTTTACATGGTGTGTGTGTGTGTGTGTGTGTGGTGGGATAATGTATTCTTTCAATGAAATAGGACTGTTGTAAAAGCTCAAACACTTTGTCTGCCTCTCGCCACCCTCTGACACACCAACATTTGCTCAAAACAAAACAAAGGCTGATCCAAAGAGTGGTGAAATGCTGCCGCCATCGCTACGCTACATGATTGCTCTTATGAAATAGCAGTGAAATATTCACACAGCTGCAACCGAGTGATTTTACAGTCACTCAGAGCACAAAAATGTTGTCACACACCACTCCAACAGTCACTGACACTACAAAAATGCTCTCACACACACACACACACACAGACACACACACACACACACACACACACACACACACTGAAACAAAACATATTGGCTACGTATTACCTCTTCTAACAGTGGAAAAACTTTCAGAGAAAATACGGAAACGCTAATGAAATACATCACTAAAAATCTCAAATTCTCCCATGAAAATATTGGAACTGGTCTACTCCAGATCTACACACAGATTGCCAAACACATTTTCTGTCATTAACACACTTTAGTGAAATTCTTCTTCTTAAAACTGAAGCACTTCTACTGAAAAAAATCTGACTTTTCCTCAACTCTAAAACACTTACACTTCAAAAACACCAAACACAAATCTGAGTCCCTCTCAACTTTCATGCAGAACTTTAACGAACATGTTCACATACCAAAACACTCCCATATAAACCACTAAAAGTGCTATCTTTCACATCTGAACCACTCTGCGCTCTGATTGGTAGTTTTAGAGTGATTACCTCTACTAACAGTGGAAAAACTGTCAGAGAAAATACGGAAACGCTAATGAAATACATCACTAACATTCTCAAATTCTCCCGTGAAAATATTGGAACTGGTCTACTACAGATCTACACACAGATTGCCAAACACATTTTCACTTATTAACACACTTAAGTGCAATACTTCTGCTGAAACAATCTCACTTTTACTCCTGGAAATAGTTTTCCTCAACTCTAAAACACTACAAAAACACCAAACACAAATCTGAGTCCCCCCATCTTTCACGCAGAACTTTAACGAACATGTTCACATACCATAACACTCCCATATAAACCACCAAAAGTGCTATCTTTCACATTTGAAGCCCTCCTAAACACTACAATAACACTCAAAATCACTAAACCATTTTTTCAACCACTCTGTGCTCTGATTGGTTGTTTTTAGAGTGACAGAAAGCTTTTTAATGAAGACATCTTGCCACTATGAAATTGTGATAAAAAGGCATCATGTCTCCATTAATGCTGTAAAATAATTATGGCATCGTTTGATGCTCTTGATAGTTTAGCGCTTCGCTTATTCGTGAAAACAGACACAGATCCCACACACACACACACACACACACACACACACAGCTCGTCAAAATGTTGGCGTGCGCACCACAGACATGAAAAGTGTAGCACATGTTGGAAATAAAAGTCAAAACGTAAGCGTGATCACACACACACACACACTTAAACACAAACTTACACACACGTTGAAGCTGACATTATGATTCATGAGTGTGCGGTAAGAAAAGTCATGGGATGCTATTAAAGACTTCCAGCTTGAGTACAGCGTGCACCAAAAAGTAGAAGGTGAAGAAAGATCTTCCACGTCTTGTATTGTTTATTATAAAGTCACTAGATGTCCAAGCCCAGGTGGGAATGATCATCTTTAGAAGTCCAAACCCTTTTAGTTGACATCATTTCAATTGCGATTTCCGTCTGACAACTTTATTGGTGGCCCCATTTCCGGAATATACTATAAACTGGGGTGGGGGGGTCCAAACTTTTCTCCCCGGGGTCTGCTTTTCCGAAAAATCAAAGGACCAACTTGAAGTCCTTCAAGGTTCATTTGTTTTGATAAAAGTTTAGTTATAATAATAATCAGCATTTTAAAATCAGAATTTATTTTGCCAATATGTCCAATAGGGGCATTATATTTTTCAGAAAAAAAATCTCATCTCATTTTCTGAACCGCTTTATCCTCGTTAGGCTTGCGGGGGGTGCTGGAGCCTATCCCGGCAGAGTCCGGGTGGACAGCCGATCGCAGGGCGCAATGAGACAAACGACCAATCACTCAGCTAGGGGCAATTTAGAGTGTCCAATCAGCTTACTGTGCATGTTTTTTGGTATGTGGGAGGAAACCGAACAGAAAAAAAAATGTAAATAATTATAAGAAAGTAATCAAAACTGCAAATTAAAGAATAGTTTATCAGAGTATATAAGTATAGTAATATCGATTTAAAAATACGAACATTTTTAAAAAAGTGCTTTGCCCTGAAAATTTTGCATTCATAAGATACATGATTTTTTCAGGAAAAAAAAAGTAAATATTATAAGTAATCAAAAAATGAAAATTAAAGTATGGTAATACCTAAAAAAATGGATTTAAAAATGCAAACCATTTGAAAAAATCTGGTCTTCTTTTATGTTTTCTTTTCTTTCTTGATTTTTTTTGTCTTATCGCTAGCCTGACATTGCTCTAGCTAACGCTAACTCTTGGTGATATTTTTGCTAACGAATTAGCCAAAAGAAATATCGCATTTTGGCAATCTTTGATATAATCTTAACAGACTTCTTTCCAGCCGCGCTCTCACTAACCGAGTTTGATACGCCAAATCTATCTATCCATATCAAGTAATCAAATACATATTGCATTTTTTTCTTCTTCTTGTGTGTGCGTATTTGGCCACATCAAGCCTTAGCACATTGTTGTCAACGGTGCAAACCCATAAAATGTTTGAAACAGGACAAGATTTTTTTTCCCTCATTCCAGCTGTGCACGTGACGATGACGGGTAGTAGAAAGGCCAAGTGAAAGGAGGGCCGGCATATAAAAAAAAAGGAGAAAGGAGAAAGGAGAAAGGAGAGGAAAGTTGAATGTGCAGAGGTTTCTCAGAGCTTCAATGACCACCAACTGCCAGGGACAATAGAGGGGGCGCGGCACCCCGTATGACAATGGCGCCTTTGACCCCGGTCATAAGGAGGATAGGGGGGATTGGGGGGGGGTGGTCCCCATCTGCCGTGGTGCAAAGGAGAAAGTGTCTTACTAGAATAGGACGCAAACTAGTAAATTAGAACCCCCCCTTTTAGCTTGAAAAGATGATGTGTACGTTTTTCAAATTCAGTCCCGACGGTGGCTTTTATTTGGCAACAAGAAATTTGTGTACACCTCGAAAAAAGCCAAGTCGCCAGGCCCTAAAAGGTACATGTCAGCCATTTTGGTTCGAAGAGCCTATTTCTGCTAATGATTCGCAGATTAACTTCTAAAATTCAGCCCCTGAAGCCACTTTAGCGTAGCCGCGTGAAATTTGGTGCACTGAAAAAAAGTCTTAGGAAACCGGGCCTTAAAATTCGTGCATCCTCACCCTCTTGCCACTGGAACAACGAAATTTCCCGAATACGGGATGAATAAAGTTATCCAATCCAATCCAAAACACACAGGATGTCAGCCATTTTGGTTCGAAGAGGGATTTTGCAAGCTAACTCTGTTCTGAAGCTACTTTAGCCACGTTAAATTTGGTGGACTGGTCCACCGTGAGCAGATGCACAAAAACAGTCTTAGGAAACTGGGCCCTAAAACACACAGGATGTCAGCCATTTTGGTTCAAAGAGGAAATTTGCAGACTAACTCGCTTCTGAAGCTACTTTAGCCACGTTCAATTTGGTGGACAACAAAACTAGCTCCAAAGGGCACAGAATGTCAGCCATTTTGATTTGTTCAAAGTCATTTCCCAGGGTTCTTTGCAAACTACATGATGATCCTCAAACTGAAGTTGCTGGACCCAATTTGACATACAGCAGCAATGTAAAATTTGGCAGACTTCACCAGCTAACCATCCAAAACGTTTCAAGAAGCTAAGCCTGAAAAACACAGGTGTCTGACGTTCAGCAGCCGACCAGTCATTTCCAGGAACAATCCCCCATCCTAAGTCCACCCCAAGATTTTTTGGGGAAAAAAAACAGCCCCCAAAGCTTGTCACTTACCGGAAATTCGGTAGACGTGCCCATTATGAATTGACCTTCCCAAAACGTCCCGTGAGGCTTTAATAGAAAAAACACACACGCGAAGTCAACCATTTTGACTTGAAAGGCACATTTAAAAACTCCTTTCTCCCCCTGGACTATTTTTGGAACATTCATCCACGTCACTTGGCCACAGAAAAATTTCGTAGGCACGCAAAAAAGCGCTCAAAAAGCGACAACAAAAAAAACATTGGGTCATCTTTCGTTTTTTTTGCACACACCTTGACTGCTGTTGACACCACTAGCTAGACAAGGAACATTTTTAACGTAGCTCCGCCCCCCCTCCTGGCCCCGGCGAAACCGTCGCCACGGGCCACGCGGAGTCCGCCGCTTCTAAAGTGACAAGCGCCGTCGTGATGTCACTTCTCGTGGCGACGCTGCATTTTACGACTTGCTAAGCTATGTGAACGTCGCTACTTGTTAGTGTCAACCGCACAGGAGCGAGCGAGTAGCGCTGAGCACGCGTGCCGCCATTTGTTGCCGTGTTGCCACGGAAACATGCGCACGCCAGCTTTCTCCTGTCACTAACGTCCAATCCATTGAACTTTTAGAAATATCGTATTCGTATACAGCATTTCAGTATCCATTTTTAGATTTGATACTTTGAACCCTACTTCCTGTTGTTTTTGCGGCATTCTGAGTCATTTCCTGGTTATCTCCAGTCACTCTATGTTGGTTTTGAGGAAATTCTGGGTCAATTTTTATCGATTTTGGGCCTCTTTCTTTAGATATTGGGACATTTATGGGTTACAATTCCTGCTCATTTTTTTGTCTGGCATTTCTTATTCATTTTGGGTGTCTTCCCATTGATTGTGGGGCATTTCTAGTTAGCTTCCTATTCAATTTGAGGCCTTTCTGAGTCACTTAAGTAGATTTTTGTGGTATTTACGGGTTCCTTCCTGTGGTTGATTTTGGCTCACTTATTGATTTTGAGGCATTTTTTGGAGTACAATTCTATTGCTCAGCATTTGGGATATTGCCATCTCACTTCCTGTTGATTTCTGGTGTTTTGCTATCATTTCCGGTTGATGTTGTGGCATTTACGGGTTGCTTTATGTCCATTTTAGTCACTTCCTATTGCTTTTTAGGCAATTCTGGGTCTATTTTTAAATTTTGGACACATCCATGTCACTTGCTCTTAATTTGGACGCATTTCCCGCTCAGGAACAATTTAATCGTCTACGTAGCTTATTTAAGACGATCGCTGTCGGCCTTCCCATTTGAAATGGCTTGGACGTCTATTTGCAGACGTCCAATCCACTCTCACCCTCTCCAGTTTGCTGCTAATAACACACATACTTTGATTTGTTCTTGCGTTTCTGCGGTGACACACACACACACACACACACACTCGTTCACCTCAATTGGACAAAGCAGAGGATTGTGGGACGGCCATCGCCGTGGTGATGGAAATTAAAGTGACAAGCACCGTGCCGCCAGCCCCCACCCCCTCCCCGCCCCCTCCCTGCACTCCACTTCACTCCTTCCTCAGAGTGGCCCCCTTCCCCCAACGGTCCCCCCTAGCAGGTGTAAGAGCGACAGAAAGAGAGAGACGTCTTTCTTCACATCTTGAGCTGTGTCCAGACCCCCCCCTAGAACCACCCCCCCACGCATTGCTTTTATGTGTTCCTACTTTATAAGATTCTTTCATTTTAATTCTTTAAATGGGACACTTTTGAGCAGCACTTGAACGCAACCCAAACCTATTTGTTAGCTCATTGACAGCAATAATCACTAAATGCATCTTAACCGGGATGAGGATTGTTTCGGCACCATTGACAGCCTCGGCCGTCCAAGTCGTTTTGACTGGGAGGGTCTGCCTTCCATCATTTGATTGATTACAACCCCTATAACAGAAATTACAGAACAATAACTCTATGTTGCATTCTTTTAATAAAAACAATGAGTATACTTTATGTCATCAATATAGCAAAGAGCAATCTCAGACGTCAGAGTGTATACCCGATGTCCCGATTGGCCGACGACGACAATGACGGTCGCCGACCTGCCGCAAAGGGGTCACGTTTAAAATGTCCTAATGGGCCGCTAACGTCTCCCTTTGTGATTATACTACTTTTAGTCAGGCTCGCTCGCAGGCTGGCTGGACACAGATGTGTGCTCTTAAAGGGCCAGCGGCAGCTCGAAAACGGGGTCCCGGCAACAAAGCCGCACATTGAGGGAGGCTTTTTTTTCCCGTTCCCTGGTGAACGAAGGCACACAAGCACACGACAATAGAGCTACTTCCACAGCTGCCCCTCCCTCCCTCCCTCCTCCCTTTCTCACCCCCTTTCTCCCTTTCTCCGTCCCAGCCCTTCTTTTATTAATTCTCCCCCAGTGAACGCCCCCAATGTCCTACTCCAGCACCCCACCCCCTTCCTTCCCTTCTTGATGATTAATCCCCCCCTCAAATACCGCCCCCTACCCTTTATGATTAAGCCCCCCCGCCCCCCGCCCCTTCTTGGTCTGGGACCCCACAAAGCCGTCAGCTGTCGTGACTGCTGGACTTTCCCTTTAATTGCGAGTGCGTCTGTCTGTGGTGTGTTTAAGGACAGTCGGGAGTGCACGGACACGCCACGCAAAGCCTTCTTTTTCCTCTTTTCTTTTGTTGCCTTCTTGTTCTCCTTCCTGTCGCTCTCACTTTCTTTCCGTTTATCCCTTTTCCCATTTCCATATTTCCTTTTGCACCTTTTAATTTTCTTTCCGTCAGCCGTGTCCTTATTTACATTTGATCTTTTGACGACCGGATCGCTCACCTTTCCCCATCCTTCCTTTTTTCCTTTGGCCTTCTTACTTAACTCTTTTTTTTTCCCACTTCCATCCTGTTCTCTTGTCCTCATTTTCTCATCCTACTTTCCTTTCCTTCTTTACTTGACAGTCAGTCAGTCAAGTTACCTTTTTCCTTTCCTCCTTATCTCTTTTCCCTTTTCCACTGATGCCATTTCCATTGTTTCTTTCCCTCCCTCCTCCTCCTCCTCCTCCTCCTCCCAAGTTGCTTTTCTTCACTTTCACCTCTTCAAGTCTTTTTTGCTGACAACTTAAAGGGGGGGAAAAAACGTCTTTTTTCCGTCTGTTTTTTTTGCACGTGTTGTTGTTTGTCTTGACACAAATCAAACGTAATGGCCTTCCATGTGCTTTTCATTGACGACGATGAGCTCACGCACAAACTGAGCTCATGTAGCTGACTTGGCTCAAATTGATTAACAAAATGTCATTCTTCATTCTTTGTGTATTTGGAGGAAAAAAAAAAACCTTCCGCAAACATGTAATTATCAGTGTTGTAAATATGTCGAAACAAAGAGCTAGGATCATGGAAAATAAGCACAGTTTGGAGATTTCTTCTTGTATCAAGAAGACAAACTACCAGTTATTCTTGTGAAAAAAAAACGTTTGTTTTTGGTGCATTTAGGGTCAAAACCGACATCGTTTTTTTCTGTATAACGCCCTTTTTTTAACCGTAAAATCCCTGGTGTCCTCAAAATGTGAACACGACTGCACACAACACGTGAAAGTCCGTGTTTTGATGAATATTAAGTTATTGGCTGTCATTGACTGTGATAGATGTCCAATCCCATTGGTTTGACAACCAATCCAAATGAATTGGATGGCGCCAACAAGGTGTCATTTCAAATGGATTTTCTGTCTAACAAAGGGCAGGCATGCCTGTTTCTTTAAGGCTTCTCTATTATTTATGATTTTTTTATCGCTTAATGACTTTTCAGATAACTTTCCAATTTTGTTGGGTCAGCACCCAAATGCAATTCCAAAGGAATTTGCTTTCAACCCGTTCCACCCATGTTGATGTTTTGAAAAAAAAATCCACTTTCTTGAGGCAAGAAAAATGCAAGAGACCCCAAATGTTACGTTTCTGCCAACATGACAGCAAAGTCTTGAAAACGCACCGGCCGTCTTGTAGCGGCGTCCGTCGACATCACCCCGTTGGCCGCGTGGTCACCGGCGTCGATGACATCACCCCCGAAAAAGTTGTTGGCGACGTGGAGGCCCGATGATTCAGACAAAGTGAAACAAGATGGTTTCTTTCGCTCTCGCAGATTGGCCGACTCCAAAGCAAGCGCCGCCAAAGTTTTTGTTTTTCTTGGGGCGGCGTTGGGAATGTCATGTCGGACTGTTTTCATTTTTATTTATTTTTTTTGTTGAAGGAAGGGGCAATGTTGCGACATTGTGCGTGGGTGTCCGTGTTATAACGACACACACACACACAGTGGAACAAATTCAGAGCAGATTGCGAGTGCAGATGATGTAAAGGAGCAAGCACGCCGGCCGACGTTCACAGCCAACAAGCAAATGTCGCTGCTGTCAGGAGGTCAGCCAATCAGAACGCGCGCCAAAGACGCAACCCGTTACTTTTGGACCCGCGCGCCATTTTTTGGACATGTTACGTTAAACAAACCTTTCTTATGCAACTGAAAGGTGACGTCTTTGTTGGAGGGTGTGCGCATGTTTGTGTATGTGTGTTGCATTGTCGTCATGGCAACACATTTTCTAAGTTAGATTCTTTTAAATTGATACCATGCACACCACAGTTTGGAAATAGGAATATATGGTTTTTAATCGTTTTTTATGGTGCCTAATATACAATTTGAAAGTCTAGCGCCGTCAAGGGTAGCCAATCTGTGATGGTCAGGAAGGTCATATTCACCGCCAGTTGTTGCAGTTTATCTGAATTGGACGTCTATTGTTGTCACTGGCCCGAATGAGTTGAATACTATGAAGTAAAACAATCCACAATAGGTTGATATTTAGGGCTTGTTTAAAAAAAGAAAAAAAAACATTCTATTGCTGATAATTTATCCTCATCCTGATGGTCATTTTGTTCACGAAAAAAAGCCTTACTGTAAATGGTCATTTTTAATGGAAAAAAAAAACCTTACTACACATTGTCATTTTTTTCAAGAAAAAAGCCTTACTAAACATGGTCATTTTTTCAAGGAAAAAATGCCTTACTATACATGGTCTTTTTTTTTCAAGAAAAAAGCCTTACTATACATGGTCATTTTTTTCAAGAAAAAAGCCTTACTATACATGGTCATTTTTAAAAAAATGCCTTACTATACATGGTCATTTTTTTCAAGAAAAAAGCCTTAATATACATGGTCATTTTTTCAAGAAAAAAATGCCTTACTATACATGGTCATTTTTTTCAAGAAAAAAGCCTTACTATACATGGTCATTTTTTCAAGAAAAAATGCCTTACTATACATGGTCATTTTTTTCAAGAAAAAAGCCTTACTATACATGGTCATTTTTTTCAAGAAAAAAGCCTTACTATACATGGTCATTTTTTCAAGAAAAAATGCCTTACTATACATGGTCATTTTTTTTCAAGAAAAAAAGCCTTACTATACATGGTCATTTTTTCAAGAAAAAATGCCTTACTATACATGGTCATTTTTTCAAGAAAAAAGGGTTATTGTAGACTCTACAGTAACCCTTTTTTCTTGAAAAAATGACCATAACGATAAGATTAAAAAAAATCAAGAAAGAAAAGAAAACATAAAAGAAGACCAGATTTTTTCAAATGGTTTGCATTTTTAAATCCATTTTTTAGATATTACCATACTTTAATTTTCATTTTTGATGACTTATAATTATTTACATTTTTGTTTTTCTAAAAAAAATCATGTATCTAATGAACGCAAAATTCCCAGAGCAAAGCACTTTTTTTAAAATGTTTGTATTTTTAAATCGATATTACTATACTTATATACTTTGATAAACTATTCTTTAATTTTCATTTTTGATTACTTTGTTATAATTTTTGACATTTTTTTTTCCTGTCCAGTTTCCTCCCACATACCAAAAACATGCACGCTAAGCTACAGTGTAGAGGTTTGTTCTGTGGGCAGGTGTGCTTCGGATCGCGGTTAGGAAACATTTTCCCTTAATTATTTCTCTCTCTATATATATATGTGTGTGTGTAGTCAACACTTTCCAATAATGTCTAGGTAAAGTGTGGCCACCTCATGGTGTAGTGGTTCTGTTACCTGCCTGCCATGTGGGCAGACAGGGTTCAAATCCCAGTTGGTAATCATTTTTCCCTTAAATAAAAACAACCGTGTGTAGTCAAGACTTTCCAATAATGACAAAGTTAAGTGTGGCCACTTCATGGTGTAGAGGTTTGTTCACCTGACTGCTGTCTGGGCAGGCAGGGTTCGAATCCCGGTGGACGATGAACCATTTTGCCATTAAAAAAGACTAAGTCATTCAGTCTTTCCTTAAATAAAAGCACCAAATGACCATGTATAGGCGGGCCGCCTCGTGGTGTAGTGGGTAAGTCACCTGCCTGCGACGTGGGTGTCGAGGGTTCACGTCCCGGTGTCGCCAGTCAACGACTGTATGGTGTCGGCAGTCGGCCGCAGGCCGACTGTCGAACACCACCAGGAACCCCCCCCCCAACTGTCTTCCGGTCAGCCGAAGGCTGACCGGAACATAATTGTTTTGCTGAAAAAAATGACTAAGTCTTTATTTTAATGAAAAAAAGATTGCCCATTTACTGAACTACATAGTGTAGTGATCAGTCAAACGAGACCGAGCCGGGATTCGAACCCCAGCCTCCCACATGGCAGGCATGTGAGTGAACCACTACACCACGAATTGGCCACACTTTGCTTTGTCATTATTGGAAGGTCTTGACTACAAATATATAGAAACAACTAAGGGAAAATGTTTCCCAACTGGGATTCGAACCCCAGCCTCCCGCATGGCAGGCATGTGAGTGAACCACTACACCACGAATGGGCCACACTTTGCTTTGTCATTATTGGAAGGTCTTGACTACAAATATATAGAAACAACTAAGGGAAAATGTTTCCCAACTGGGATTCGAACCCCAGCCTCCCACATGGCAGGCATGTGAGTGAACCACTACACCACGAATTGGCCACACTTTGCTTTGTCATTATTGGAAGGTCTTGACTACAAATATATAGAAACAACTAAGGGAAAATGTTTCCCAACTGGGATTTGAACCCCAGCCTCCCACATGGCAGTCAGGTGAACAAACCTCTACACCACGAATAGGCCACATTTTACTTTGTCATTATTGGAAATTCTTTTGGATTAGATTGGATAACTTTAAAAATAAAAAAGCCTTACTATACATGGTCATTTTTTTAAAGAAAAAAAGCCTACTATACATGGTCATTTTTTGGAAGAAAAAAAAGTCTTACTTTACATGGTCATTTTTTAATGTTAAAAAAAAGCCTTACTATAGCACATGGTTTTTCAAGATAAAAAAAAGCCTTACTATCTAAAACAGGCCTGGTGACTCCACCGGTGGCAATTTGGTTGCATTTCCCTGAAATCCAAAAGGTGGAGTCGGACACAACGTGCCGACCCCGTTTGCTTACCGTGTTGACATATTAGCATTCCAAAGGCGAACACACCGTTCGCCACGTCGTAAACAGCGCGCCAAGCGTCGTAAATCGGCCCGTCCTGGCGTCGGAGTTTTTGATGTCATGGTGCGTTCAGGGGATCGAGACACTGGCGGAAAACCCGCTTGTCAATGGCAACCGCTCATCGGGGAGGTGTTCGCCAAGCGCGTGTTTTTCTGACCGTATTTGATCCTTGTTATATTTAGTTGAGGGTCATTAAGTCTTTCATTGAGTTCATTAGGCAGCCTTGTTTGTCACGTCTGTGTGTAAGTGTGTGTGAGTGTGTATGTGTGAGTGTGTGTATTTCCGCACTCCAAATGTCAAACTTATAAGTCGCTTGCACATGAAAGCTTTTACGAGCGCACCAAAACCAACAATTGGATTTGCCAATTCCAAACACACGTTCGCATGATGCCATTTCTTTGAAAAACAAGCATTGAAATAAGAACTACAAGTCGAAAAATGGAGTTTTCCTTTGTTTGGATTGAAGTGCCGCTCTTCCATGACAAGCCGTGTGCGTTGCGTTGCGTGGTGGACAGTGTCAGCTGTTTTAAGCCCCCCTATCTGCTCCTTCCAGGCTGCAATCCCCCCAAATCCATCCCCCATGTGACCACAACTGGCGCTCCTCTCTCTATCCTGTCAGCTGCGCGCACACAAAGCCAAAGATAGACGCAAATGCATTACGAGGCAGGTTAAAAGGAGAATGTTTAGATAACTTTCAGGCCTTGGGACCACCACCACCACCACCACCACCACCACAATAAGTGCCCACTATGGAAAGACAGGTGGGGTCCATCCGTCTCCGTTTGGTTCGCGGGGCCACATTCAAACCTCACGTGGGCCGGACTCATTTATTTTTGGCCCTAAAAAGTCAACTTAGGCGTCCAATCCATTTTGAGTGGGAGGGGCGGATGAACGATAGCAAAATTCAAGCCCAAGTGATATAGCCTATGTCGTTTTTTACAAAAAAAAGCCTTACTATACTATGTGGGTTTTTTCACAAAAAAAAAAAGCCTTACTATACTATGTCGTTTTTTACACAAAAAAAGCCTTACTATACTATGTCGTTTTTTAAGAAAAAAAAGCCTTACTATACTATGTAATTTTTTTTAAAGAAAAAAAGCCTCACTATACTATGTCGTTTTTTAAAGAAAAAAAGCCTTAGTATACTATGTCATTTTTTTTAAAGAAAAAAAGCCTTACTATACTATGTCGTTTTTTTAAGAAAAAAAGCCTTACTATACTATGTCGTTTTTTTAAGAAAAAAAGCCTTACTATACTATGTCGTTTTTTAAAGAAAAAAACCCTTACTATACTATGTCTTTTTTTTTAAAGAAAAAAAGCCTTACTATACTATGTTGTTTTTTACACAAAAAAAGCCTTACTATACTATGTCGTTTTTTACACAAAAAAAGCCTTACTATACTATGTCGTTTTTTAAGAAAAAAAGCCTTATATACTATGTCGTTTTTTAAAGAAAAAAAGCCTTAGTATACTATGTCATTTTTTTTAAAGAAAAAAAGCCTTACTATACTATGTCGTTTTTTTAAGAAAAAAAGCCTTACTATACTATGTGGTTTTTTAAGAAAAAAAGCCTTACTATACTATGTCGTTTTTTAAAGAAAAAAACCCTTACTATACTATGTCTTTTTTTTAAAGAAAAAAAGCCTTACTATACTATGTTGTTTTTTACACAAAAAAAGCCTTACTATACTATGTCGTTTTTTACACAAAAAAAGCCTTACTATACTATGTCGTTTTTTAAGGAAAAAAGCCTTACTATACTATGTTGTTTTTTAAGAAAAAAAGCCTTACTATACTATGTCATTTTTTTAAAGAAAAAAAGCCTTACTATACTATGTCGTTTTTTAAAGAAAAAAAGCCTTACTATACTATGTCGTTTTTTAAAGAAAAAAAGCCTTACTATACTATGTCATTTTTTTAAAAGAAAAAAAAGCCTTACTATACTATGTCGTTTTTTAAGGAAAAAAGCCTTACTATAGTATGTCCTTTTTTAAAGAAAAAGCCTTACTATACTATGTCGTTTTTTTAAAGAAAAAAAGCCTTACTATGTCGTTTTTTAAAGAAAAAAAGCCTTACTATACTATGTCGTTTTTTTTTTACAAAAAAGCCTTACTATAGTATGTCGTTTTTTAAGATAAAAAGCCTTACTATAGTATGTCGTTTTTTTAAGAAAAAAAGCCTCACTATAGTATGTCGTTTTTAAAGAAAAAAAGGCTTACTATACAATGTTGTTTTTTAAAGAAAAAAAGCCTTATTATACTATGTCGTTTTTTAAGAAAAAAAAGCCTTACTCTACCATGTCGTTGTTGTTTTTTTTTTTTTACAAAAAAAGCCTTACTATAGTATGTCGTTTTTTAAGAAAAAAAAACCTTACTATACTATGTCGTTTTTTAAGAAAAAAAGGCTTACTATACTATGTCGTTTTTTTAAAGAAAAAAAGCCTTACTATACTATGTCGTTTTTTTAAGAAAAAAAAACCTTACTATACTATGTCGTTTTTTAAGAAAAAAGGCTTACTATACTGTGTCGTTTTTTTAAAGAAAAAAAGCCTTACTATACTGTCGTTTTTTAAAGGAAAAAAGCCTTACTATACTATGTCGTTTTTTAAACAAAAAAAGGCTTACTACACTATGTCCTTTTTAAAGAAAAAAGCATTACTATACTATGTCGTTTTTTACGAAAAAAAAGCCTTAAAAAGTCAACTTAGGCGTCCAATCCATTTTGAGTGGGAGGGGCGGATGGAATGGTAGCAAAATTCAACCCCAAGTGAGATAGCCTAGTAACCCAGGAGTACCCCAAAAAGCAAAGCAAAGTGACCCCCCATCAACAAGAAGTGAACAGAAATCAATAGGAATTGACCCAGAAACGACCTGCTGCCATCCTGCCCTGGAGGACAGCTTTGGACATCTTTTTCGGGGAGGATCGCAGGTGAGCGATCGGGTGGGTGGGCAGCAGCTGCAGCAATTGAAGACAGGAAGGGGGGTGACATCAGCGGGCAGGAATTTTCCCCCCTTTTTGGGGGGACGCCGTCCTTTACGTCCCCAAGAACTTCCCTTTTTTGAATGACCTTTTTTTCCTAATTGGGTCCCATTCGGAGCTCCGCCCCCGTTCGGAACTCGGGGTTCGGTTTCATCTGTGAGAACAAGTCCAACTTTCCTTCCCACCGGCGATGACATCAGCACACGATCGCGCACGCTGATGACATCAGCGCCAGCTGCAAAAAATGTTGCGCGGGTGTTTCTTTGGGGCCGTCGGAGGAGGAGAGTTTGTCGCCAAGGTAACGAGAAGGTTAATCGCTTCCTGGCGTTCGTGGCGTGATGTCACCGCTGGCCGTTTCGGCCGCCTACATTTTGTCAAAGTGGATTGGACGTCTATAGGCGTCAACGGCAACACACGAGTTAATCGTTAAAAATCGATCTTTTTCACCCAACCCTAAGAAAGTGGATTTGCATTCCGTCACTTTTGGGAAGGAGGAGGACGGACGCGGGCGTTATTAACCAGCGGCTAATCCACGGGATGCGATCAAAGGTAGCCGACTAACGCCGGCTAATCCTTCACCTTGAGGAGATCGCTTTAATGAGCTTAAAGTGAGGAAATCCTTCCCTTTAGCGCCACCGCCTGTTGGCCGGCCAACTCGCCTTTCCCCCGCCTGAGGAGATTCTCTCTATTTCTAACGAGCTAGCTTAAGCATATTAGCGAATGGCCAATCTGGAGTCAGCGACGAGGCCCAGGGAAGGAAGAAGTGAGTCATAACGAGCGGGCGTTTAATAAAATACAGCCTGATGATGATGATGAGCATTCCGTATGCTCGCAGGAAGTGACGCCACGGATTAGCAAAAGTTTTTTACGAAAAAAAGCCTTACTATACAATGTCGTTTTTTTATGGGAAAAAAGCCTTACTATACTATGTTGTTTTATAAGAAAAAAAGCCTTACCATACTATGCCGTTTTTTTACGAGAAAAAAAGCCTTACTATACTATGTCGTTTTTTAAGAAAAAAAGCCTTACTATACTATGTCGTTTTTTTACGAAAAAAGCCTTACTATACTATGTCGTTTTTTAAGAAAAAAAGCCTTACTATACTATGTCATTTTATAAGAAAAAAAGCCTTACTATACTATGTTGTTTTTTTAAGAAAAAAAGCCTTACTATACTATGTCGTTTTTTAAGAAAAAAAGCCTTACTATACTATGTCGTTTTTTTTTAAAGAAAAAAGCCTTACTATACTATGTCGTTTTATAAGGAAAAAAAAGCCTTACTATACTGTCGTTTTTTTTTTTACAAAAAAAGCCTTACTATATATACTATGTCGTTTTTTACCAACAAAAAGCCTTACTATACTATGCCGTTTTTTAAGAAAAAAGCCTTACTATACTATGTCGTTTTTTACGAAAAAAAGCCTTACTATAGTATGTCGTTTTTTAAGAAAAAAGCCTTACTATACTATGTCATTTTTTAAAAGAAAAAAAGCCTTACTATAGTATGTCGTTTTTTACGAAAAAAGCCTTACTATAGTATGTCGTTTTTTAAGAAAAAAGCCTTACTATACTATGTCGTTTTTTAAAAGAAAAAAAGCCTTACTATAGTATGTCATTTTTTACGGAAAAAAAGCCATACTATACTGTCTTTTTTTTTTTTACAAAAAAAGCCTTACTATACTATGTCGTTTTTTTTACAAAAAAAGCCTTACTATACTATGTCGTTTTTTACAAAAAAAGCTTTACTATACTATGTCGTTTTTTACGAGAAAAAAAAAGCATTACTATAGTATGTTGTTTTTTAAAGAAAAAAGCCTTACTATACTATGTCATGTTTTAAGAAAAAAAAGCATTACTATAGTATGTCATTTTTTTACAAAATGTTTCAGCGCCGTTGTCGTTACTAGACGTCTAATTGGACGTCTAGCCACATCAACGGCAGGCGACTATCTTTCATCAAGAAAAAAAATGGCGGCACAGCTGTAGCTAGTGCTACGCCTACACTCACTCATGCTAAAACAATGGCCTGCTAATCCTTGCTCCTGATTGGACGAGGAAAGATTACCCAGAGGGCACCAGCTGTCGGGGAGAGACTGGGCCTAGTTTTCCCCCTCACGCACACAAACAAATACACAGAAATGCAGCAGTGCCTATGCTTGAATGCTAACGCTAACAGTGCTACTGGTATGCTGTTGTTTAACAACAACCAACATAAAAACATGGTAGGACAAAACATATGTAATACAGTAGTCTCTTTCTGCCAATGCTAATGCTAACAGTGCCGCTTGTTTGCTCTTGTTGCTGAAACAAAAAAAAATGTTTTTTTGCGTATTTCTGATAACGCGTGGTTGTTTTTGTGTGTACAGGCACTACGGAGCGGGTGTGTCTGGTTCAAGGCACGGTGGAGGCGCTCAATGGCGTCCACGACTTTATCGCCGAGAAAGTACGAGAGATGCCGCAAAGCAGCCAGAAGTCCGAACCGGTCAGCATTTTACAGCCGCAGACCACGGTCAATCCTGACCGCATCAAACAGGTCGGTGCCAGACTATTCTTTTTTTTCTTTCTATAGCCTCAAAATGGTACCAAAACATTTGCCGTGCGACGATGTTTATGCCCAATAGCGGAACAAAAGAATAGACTAGGGAGGTCCCGATGCTGATTTTTGATGACCAAAACAATCGCTTTTAAGGGGCTAACGTATTTTCTCGCATGTTAAAATTGCCTTAAAATCATTACATTTTACAATTTCTCGCGTATTAGCCCGCCCCCTGATTTACAATTTTCACCTCCATATTCATGCAGTACAAATGTGTTACTTTAAAGAAAAAATGTTAAGAAAAATCATCGCACGTGGTATTTCTAAGATTGGATTGGATAACTTTATTCATCCTGTAATCGGGAAATTTTGTTGTCACAGTAGCAAGAGGGTGAGAATACAGACACAGCAAAAGACATTTTAGACATAAATCGATAGGTAATAAGTAAGCTAATAAATAAATAAGCGTGTTGCTGAAATCTATATATATATATATATATATATACACACACACATACACATACACGTGTACATACACATATATACATACATACACATAGATGTACATGCATGCATACGGTAGGTCTTAACATACTATATGTATATACTATACTTAAAATACTATATGAATCAAAAGCACATTATTAGGGTCGCTATCATAAGGAATTCATTTATCCAGTAATGTTTGTTATATTACTGCAAAACAGAAAATAACCAACAAATAGTAAACGTTAATTTACCAACATCTACTGGTGAAAAAGAGTATAGCAACGCTGTAATTCTTTTGCGCAAATATAAGATGTACCCTTCATTCACTCAAATTTTTTAGATTATATGCGAAAAAATATGGTACGTGTATTTTTTTTTATGATCTAAAAGGATAATTTACTCAGGTCAAAGGTCAAATTTTGAATGGCTGTCCACTGGCATCCCTCAAAGGGTTAATTTTTTGTTTTATATATCAAACGGTGTCAAGTCTTAAATCTGGTGTGAAAGTAGCGATTGGCGCGAGATTAGAAAATGCACGCACGCAGATAATGGCGCTCAAGTTAACAACAATTAGCGACATTGATCGCTAACCTGCCCATTATTGCTGCCTCCTCCCTTCATGAACGCTGCTTATCGACTGGTCGGGTTTGGCAGCGCTAGCACATATTGACGGATCCCGTCCGCCGTATAATTAAAAAAAGGGGGACAAAAAACAACCGTCAATTCAAACGAATGACTTTTAGTTGGACGTTCAAGAAACACTTCGAAATGTAGACGCCGTGTTCACGCAAGTGAGTGACAATTTGCGACCTCGCCGTGAAGGTTAAGTCGTCCAATTTCCGCGCCTCGTAAATCACCCGGGTTAACGCCAGCTGCCGGTCACGGCGCCAGCTGTGGGATAACCGGAGCGGTCGCCGGCCATGGAAAAACAAGTAGCCCTTTGTCGCTTTTGTCTGGCCGCCTTCGATAACGACCTGAAGAAACTTTAGCCGCCTCTCGAAATGGACTCGACACGCTTATTTATGTGTCTGAGTATTTATAAATAGTCGCTAAAGTGACAAGTGTGAAAATAGCTAACTGGCGGAGGAGGTGTTAGCTCGCTAGCTCGTTTAGTGACAAGGTTTTTTGCCGTGAACTATTTTTGCCTGGAAATTCTCAAGTCTTGTCTAGGCACTTTGTTTTTGTATTTCCTGTTACCTTTGACCTCAGCCTTGGACAGCTGTTTCCTACTTCCTGTTTTTTTTGCCTCAGCTGGCGGGAAATTTACAAAATATCGGCCTAGAGCAAGGGTGTCAGACTCGGGTTGGTTCGCGGGCCGGTTTAACGTCAACTTGAGGTCTTTCCAACGAAAATTGTCAAAATCATTGGCCTACGAAATGGGGTAAACATTTTGGAACCGCCTGTGTATATATGTATATATGTATGTATATATGTGTGTATATATATGTGTGTATGTGTGTGTATATATATGTGTATATATATATATGTGTATATATATATGTGTATATATATGTGTATATATGTATATATGTGTATATATATGTATATATGTGTGTATATGTGTATATATATATATGTATATATATATGTGTGTATGTATGTGTGTGTATGTATGTGTGTGTATATATATATATATATATATATATATATATGTGTATATGTATGTGTATATATATATATATATATTTATATATATATAGACACAAAGGAAACTAATTTATTGGTTATTGTTCCTCACACGGCAAATGGATTGGTCGTCTGGCAGTTTCTATTCTATTTCATTTAGTTGTATGTTAGATATATTTTTTACTCATTGGCTGTCATTGACAGAATGATGCGTTCACTGCCACGTCAAATAATTGGACATATACTGATAAACTCATTTTTTTAAGAGGCATATGATTATACCTCTATCATCGTGTGGAGGAGGAAAAAAGTAAAATCAAGGAGACATTTTGTCTGCTTTTTAATGAAGGTTAGAATTTCTTTGAGGAAACAGAAAGACTTTGTTATAAGGACTCCGCTGTGTGCGCGCGCGTTTGGATGCCTTTCTCGTCTCAATGCGGTGCAGTTTCCATGGCAACGGTGACCCCGTGAGTCTTTTTTTGCTGTAAAACAGCTTTTAACAACCCCCCTTCCTCCTTCCCCCAACTCAACAGTGTCCTCGGCTCTATGTCATCAAGGGTTTGTTTTTCACCTCGTTGCCGTGGCGACGGGCGCCGTCCTCCGTCTTTGCCATCGCTTTTTTGCTCGCATCTCGCAAGAGGTAGGCGCCATCTTCAAGGCTGTCAGACATCATATTAGTAGACGCGCCAGCTGTTTGAGGTGAAAAAAAAATGGAGAATTAAGATTGAGATTAAGAAATCACCCCCCCATCAAAATGTTCAGCAAAAAACAGCCTATTTGCTTTTAAAATGAAAATAGGCCTCCACAAATAGTCACAATAAAACAGTTGTATATTCTTTCAATTCCCCCAAAATCAATCGATGCAGCTACGTGCCACTCACGTGTTTGGATTGTCGCCATTTTGTAGCAGTCCGTGTCAAGCGCACCTCGCCTTCTTCCCATTTGTCATAACTTTGCGGTGTGGTCCGTCCGGCAGGCCAAGCTGATCGTGCCCAACAGCACGGCGGGCCTGATCATCGGCAAGGGCGGCGCCACGGTCAAGGCGGTGATGGAGCAGTCGGGCGCCTGGGTGCAGCTGTCGCAGAAACCCGAGGGCATCAACCTGCAGGAGCGCGTGGTCACCATCAGCGGCGAGCCCGAGCAGAACCGCAAGGCGGTAGAGATCATCGTTCAGAAGATCCAAGAAGACCCGCAGAGCTCGTCCTGCCTCAACATCTCCTACTCCAACATCACGGGGCCCGTGGCCAACTCCAACCCCACCGGCTCGCCGTACGCCAACTCGGCCGAGGTCATGCCGGCGGCCGCGGCGGCGGCGGCGGCCACCGCCTCCTCGCTGCTGGGCCAGGCGGGCCTGGCGGGGGTGGGCGCCTTCCCGACCACCATGTCCAGCCTGTCGGGCAACGACCTGCTGACCATCACGTCGGCCCTCAACACGCTGGCCAGCTACGGCTACAACACCAACTCTCTGGGTCTGGGGCTCAACCCGGCCACCACCTCGGGGGTCCTGGCCGCCGTGGCGGCCAACGCCAACCCGGCGGCGGCGGCGGCCGCCAACCTGCTGGCGTCCTACGCCAGCGACGCATCCACCAGCGCCGCCCACCAAGCGGCGGCGGCGGCGGCCGGCCTGGGCGGCTTCTCGCTGGGCTCGCTGGCCGCCGGGGCCACCAACGGCTACCTGAGCGCCGCCTCGCCGCTGGTGGCGTCCTCCCTGCTGGCCACCGAGAAGTTGGCGGAGGGCGCCAAAGAGGTGGTGGAGATCGCCGTGCCCGAGAACCTGGTGGGGGCCATCTTGGGCAAGGGCGGCAAAACGCTAGTGGAGTACCAGGAGCTGACCGGCGCCCGCATCCAGATCTCCAAGAAGGGCGAGTTCATCCCGGGAACCCGAAACCGCAAGGTGACCATCACGGGATCGCAAGCCGCCACCCAGGCGGCGCAGTACCTCATCAGCCAGAGGATCACCTACGAGCAGGGGGTGCGTGCCACCAACCCCCAGAAGGTGGGCTAAACCGCTGGGAAATCAATCCACAGAGGGAAGAGGAGAGGAGAAAGCCCCCCCCCCCCCAAGTCCCCACCCCTTGTCATCTCAGTATCCCCCCCACCCCGTGAAAAAAAAAAATATGCTGAGACGACAAACAAAAAAAAAAAGTGTAAATTGTAAATACGTTTTATTACTTAACGTCTTTATGGACTTTTTATTCCTTTTTGTTGCGTAAATTAAGATGTTTGTTTGTGTACTGTGGACACGCTGAATGACAGGAAGTAGGGGTGGGGAGGGGAGACCCCCTGCCCCACCTAGCCCCAGCGCAGGTTTTTCTTTGCCCCTTCTTTGCGCCCCGCGCCCCCTCCTCTCCCGCAAAGGTGCGACAGAACAAGCGCACCCGCCTGAACCCCTCCCACGCCCCCCCACCCCCACCCACGCCGATGACCTCACGTAGCGAGCAGTACTGTGTGGCGCGGCGTGATGGCATCACGGCTATTTATTGATCCAGAGGAGTTGAATGTACATGTTTTAATTTAATCTCTTTTGAACTGCAGATGAATGCTAACGCCACATAGTGTAATATATGTCTTATTTAAGCTGGTCGGGGGGGGGGGGGGGGTTGGGAGGTCTCTAAGCGACCACCCCACCCCACCCCCTCCCGTCTCCTCCCTGGCGCCCGCTAAAACATAAAAATGGAGTCCCGGCCGGGAAAGTACTCGGGACTAACTACTGAAAACAGGCGATGAGGGTGACAGAGTTCAAAGGTTACTGCCGTGCTCTTTTTTTTGTGCTGTTTTGTTTTTATTTTTGTTGTTTTTTTACAGTCGGAGTACACTGAATTGTTGTCTTAATGCACTGTGAAGCGAGGGGACGCAACTGGATGACTTTTAGCTATGGCAGGGAACACTAACCAATATGAAATATCAATGATTTTATATATATAGATGAATATTGTGCGCGGCACGGCGAGGCATACGGAGCTTTCGGGAAAGGACTGGATGTCCGTTGGGAGTCTTGGTTACCTTTTCCTTCATCGATTAAGGACGGTAGGACGAGCTGGCGGGTGGCAGAAGCTTAGATATCATACATCAAAGGCTAGATGGCTTACGCCAGACTTTTGCATTTGTCAATGGAATTGTCACCCATGCAGTTATTGGGTACTAAAAATCGTTTGAACTGAAAAATGCATCAAAATGGATCATAATAACCACATTAGTATTGTTTTATTAAGATTGCCAAGTGGAATTAAATGGTGTGCTAGCCAGAGAAATCTCGTGTCTGTTGGATACATCTAGCCTCGGACACGTGTATGATATCTAGGGCTGAAGTCGAACTCAAATGGAACGTAACGGGATACCGTGCATCGATTCAAAAATCGACGCGGTGGATGAACATGATCAAAAAAGTCCCAATGATGCAAGTTGGCGTCTTTGTCACTCCTTTTCTTTTTCTGCCACCCGGAAAAGCCCCCCCAAACCACCACTTATTTGAAAAGTCAGCAGCGGGGGTGCGTCGGATTTACTCACCGTGCGGTGGCGAGTCCGGCCCAAGTGGGAGGGAACTCTTCTCCTTCGTCTCCTTCCTCTTCCTCTCCCTCCTTCCTTCCTTCCTTCCTTCTCCTCTCCGATAGTTTGTCGCCGGCCCGGCGAGGCTCTCTGGTAAGGAGGCTTCTTTACTCCATTTTGAACTTCATCCTCACGCACCCCCACCCCCAAAACACCCAACTCACACCCCGACGCCGCCCGCCCACGCCCCCCCCCCCCTTACCACATCGCTCCACGGGCGGCGGCGGCGGCGGCGGCGGCCATGATGCATGCCTCCTCTTTTTTCTTCTTCTTCTTCGTCGTCTTGTGCTGCTGCTGCTGCGGATTTTTGAGGAGTGGGGCAGGAGGTCCTCATTCTTCTTGTATTTGGGGTTCTGCTAACTGGGGTGCGAGAATTACAAATATAGTGACCACCCCCCCCCCCCCCCCCTCTTGCATATTCACGGTTTCTCTCCTTTTTTCACTAACGTATTTTCTTGTGGCGTCGGTCGGGTAGAAGTGAGTTGAGGAGTTTCGTTGAGACGCCATTTTGGGGCATCCCGTCGAGTAGTTTCATTTCATCTTTTAAGGGGGGGGGGGGGGGGTGGAATTCCTCGGGTTGATGACATATCTGTGGCTTGATTAGCATTTTGCGCTGGTTAGCGTGCAGCTTTGCAGGCAAGTTGTGGGGACACCCCAATTTTAGATTTCGGTTCAAGACTAGCGGAAGCAATACAGGTGTCGTCCGGTCCCGAGCGGTCTCCCCATCTCGGCGCTGGTTTGTCTTTTTTTTTTTTTTCTTCGTATCCGTGCTGCTAAGAAATCCGAACTGAAAAACAAACAGACATATCGAGCGTCACGTCACGTTTGACTCCGCCTCCGCCATTGGCAGGTGTAGACATCCGATCCGTTTGAGCCTGCAGCGAATCGGACGTCTATCGCCGTCGTCAACGGAGTCCCAAGAGTTACACAAAAAAATCGTTCCAAAAAAGCTGTGCCAAATTGAGTTTTTCTTGGATTTGATATCGCAGGCGAACAGTACTTTTTATACCAGGAAAAAAATGTGAAAAAGTGCCAAATGAACGAAGCTCCCACAATGCAACAGCGGAGGGGATCAATACGACGTGGCCGTGGCTTAGCGTAAAAAAAATAATGTGACTCGAGCATTCTTAAACCTTTTTCTAGTTCAGATGTATTTTGTGGGAATAGATGTTAACCTTTTTGCACGTATATATTGCATGACGTCAAGTGTGAACAAAAACAAATTAGTCTACGTGTCGTTCGTATCAACCAAAATCATCGAACAAAAGTTCCAAATCCCGCTTTTTTTGTGTGTTCCTCATCATTGTTCAGCTCACTTTGCAATTTTAAAAAAAAAAAAACTTAAAATCAGTATTTCAGCCGCGATCCTCGAAAGGAACAAAAACGACGCGTTACCTCGGAAACCCAAAACCAGGTGAGGTGACTTTTATCCGTCAAGCTAGTCCCCTGCTAATTTTCCCAAATAAACAACTAAAAGAACAAAAAAAAAAAATGTAATTGTACTACCACTCGAGTGTTATGGGGACGAGCTTCGGGCTACGCATTTTCATCAGCATGCTAATACGCTAACTGGACATTTCAACAACAACAACAACAAAATGTTCTTTTAACTACTTATTTGTTTGTGTTCTCACCATATCCATATTCCGTCCGGGAACCTTGTCACCAATCAGTCAGTCACCCCTCCTGAAACTGAAATACCAGCAAGTGTCAACTGCATTTGTCATATCACTGTTTCCTGTTTTTTCTTCTTCTGTGGTTTATTTTGCCGGCTGGTGTCCGACTAATGACGACGAGATGCCATTTGTGCGTGGATGTGTGTGTAGATTGTTTACCCCCACCAAGCCATACGAGCGAGGGAGCCCCTTTCGCACGGAGGTCAGAAACATTTACCAAACATCTGCCTTGGCGCCGTCAAATTTTGTTGGGAATAGCCACGCCCCATTCTGAGTTAGCTTTTACAGGCTATGGGAAAATTCTATAAATGGCTTTGTTTCGCTTCAATTAGTTTTTGTCTTTTTGTGCCAGAATACTTTTTAGACTTGGTCATTTCTTAGTCTAGTTTTAGTCTGATAATATTTGTAGAAAAAGTCAAAGGTTTTAGTCTAAAAACAAATATTCTACAAGTAGGCTAGCAAGTTAGCAGCGCAAAAAGCAAAACATTAGCATTATCTTTTTTCCAACGAAATTGCAAAAAGCTTTTTTTAAGTAGGTTTGAGTCTTTATGTAAAAAAACAAATACAGAGAAGCAAATATGGAATTTACATGCTAAAGCAATAGCTAGCAAGTTAGCAGCGCAAAAAAAGCTAAACATTAGCATCAACTCAGCAAATTATAAGTAGTTTTTTACCCAGCAAATTTGCAAAAAGCTTTTTTAAAGTAAGAATTAAAAGGTTTGAGACTTATTTAGGTCAAAAAACAAATGCACAGAAGCAAATGTGTAATTTACATGCTAAAACATTAGCATTCGATCCACTTACCCCAAAATCTGTTGCTTATGAACAAAAATACTTCTTAGAATCAATCCTAATTTTCTCACTACTTTAGTGGAAAACATTTTAGTCTTTAAGAATAGGTTTTAGTGTAGTTTAAGTCTTTAGGTAAGCTAGCATGCTGAAATTAGCTAAAAGATTAGCATGGAGTCAGTGTCCCATTCACCCACCACCAAAACCTGCAAAACTTTTACACATGAAAATTATAACCATATAAATTGCAAGTATATTTTACATTTTTGCATTTTTGTCTATTGGCTTAAAAAGTCAAGTATTGCAAATGACTTACCTTTTTTGTCTCCTTACATTTTAGTCACCTAGACACAATATGAATGCCTAGATTTGCTAACTCCAATGAACCGCTAGCTAGCTAGCATCCATCGGCGTATTCAAGTCTGTGCGAAAGGGGCTAGCTTCCTTCCTTCCTTCCTTCCTTCCTCACCCCCTCTTTTAGCACTCCCCCCGCACACTTTCTCCCCCCTCCGTCAGCAGTGCCAAAGTCGCGCGGCCCGAAAAGGGGCGGCGCCGCCGATCATTCCGAGCCCCCCACTCCCCCTCCATCCCATGACGACAAGACTCTGTCTCTCTCCCTCCAGCAGACAGGAATTAACCCCCCCGGTCCTGGTCCATCCTGGTCCATCCTCGTCCCGCTTCCTAACTCTTCTCGTATCGTTCTTCAGCTGCGGAGCCCCTCATTGATCGTGTGCCATAGTGTCCCGGGGGTCCCGGAGTGGGACAGGGGGCACCTGTCACCCCCTTCCTCACCCTCTCTCGCTGTCTCCTCTTTCGCTCCATTTGTCCAGAAGGGAAAAAAAATGCCCCTTTTTTTCCTATTGAAGATTTTTTTTAGGGGGGAGCCAATTTTCTCACCCTCCTCCCCCCTTCCTCCTCCTCTTCCTCCTCCACCATCACGCCACCACCCCTTGCTCGCTCGCTCATGAACTTTATTATTGATCTTCCTCCTCTTCCTCCTCTGTTCATCTCCAGCTGTCAGGACAATAACTCTCCATTCCATAAGTCCAAAAAAAAAAACACAAAAAAATACGAAAAACAACAACAACAAAAAAACAAACTGTGAGACTGTGCAATGCTCGCTGATATGATTCTTTTGTTTTGATTTTCTTGCTTTCTTTTTCTTTCTTACGGAGACCCAGATGCCACGTGGGGGAAAAGAAAGGGTCCACTTGCCAATTTGTGCTGAAAAAAATACTCCCGTTTAGATATGAAATATCATATTTATGACGGCAATAGACATCCGAGTCATTCCTGGTGGAGCGTTAGAAGCATTTATTCAGAAATACGTTATAAAAAATGACTTTTAACCCTTTTAAGCACAAATAGTGACTTTTTTAACCCTTACACGACCCTCATTGGCTGCCATTAACGGCACTAGATGTCAAATTTGTTCATTCTAGTGCCGTTAATGACAGCCAATGAGTGAAATAGTATGGAAAAAAAATGATATAACTTTTCCTAAAATAGTCACTTGAGCTATAAAGGCTTAACGCTCTTAAAAGTCAGACTTTTCACTACTTTGGACGTCCATTGCCGTCAATAGCGGCCTACGAAAAACACAGGTTGCCACGAATTGGATGAATTTTGCCCCCGATTAACATCTGGCACTCCGTATTTTACAGCTCATCATTGGGGACAAAAAAAAGGGACTTTAAAGAGGGATTTTTTTCCAAAAACAATGGTTTCTTCACCTTTTTGTTGTCATTGTAAATAATCTTATTTGTGCAGGGCGGGGCAGCATAAAGACTTTTTGTTTTTTTTATAGCTGTGCTCTTTGTTAGTCGTGTTCGTTCGTCCGTAGCCGTCGCGTCGATCGAGTCGGACGCACATATCTTTAGTACGATTTAATCGTTTTTTGCTTTGAATTGGACGTCGGTCGGTCGTTTGTTTGTTTGTTTTTGTTTGGCTGGCTCGCGGCGCTGCTAACTTTGTGCAATACAGTCCAGTTTCCAGCCAGCCGTCGACACATATCCTCCTCCACGCCATCACATGATCAAAAACTATTAATAACGCTAGCAAGTGATGATTTTTGTCATTTCACCGCATGGCTCTCTGTTGACTTCCACCCCCTGATTTTATGCTGCCCGTCGCCCCATTTCCTCACACACACACACACACACACACGAGCTACTAGTATTTATTTTCCAACTCATTGAAAAATAACAAACGAGTCAAAAAGGGAACGACTGGAAGAAGAGAAACAATTTTCTTTCTTTAGTATCTTAGTAGTGGTTGCTTTTTAACACCGTTGATGAGCTGACGTTAAAAAAAAACAACAAAGTATTGAATATTTAATGTAACTGTAGCATTGTGTTTGTAAAGAGACAAAAAAAAAGAAAAACAATCTAGTGAGTTTGTGTTTGTTAACTTGTGGATTACCAGTGAAGTGAAGGCCATCCATCTAGTGCTAAAAGTAATACTACTACTACTAATAATAATAACTTCTATTATTATTATTATTCTGATATATGAGGTCATTTTCTAAGGATTCTTATTTTGCCACAGCAACAGCAGTCATTATAAATGTTCATTTTAGCATCACCTGTCTTCTGTTGTCTTATTCTTCACCTTCCACCACACTCTGCATCATCACACCTTAACACATTGGAGCGTGGATGTGGGCGGGTCTTGGGCTCTCGGGGTGGGCGGGGCTTTGTCCTGTCCAGTGTCCACCGACAAGCTAAACCCAGTCAGGCTTCCATCTCTCCTCATGGAAGCTCCTGACGTCGTTCTAGCTGCCAATCATGTGACCATCATGTGATCTGACTCAGCTGACTGTCCATAACCCCACCCACCCTATTTTTCCCTACCTACCAACCACCACCACTCCACCAACCAACCAACCAATCAATCAATCAACCAACAACCGACCGTCGCCGCCGCACCACCTTTCAAGTCACCTGACCAAACCAAATCAACCAATCACTGTCCTCCTCCTCCTCTGCTGCTGCTGCCGCCGCTACACACCATGTGATGTTCTCCATCGATAACATCCGCCGTACTAGTTGGGACCCTTCGCGCCCGCCGGGGGGGTCCGCGGGTAGGGGGAGAGGACCACACGCACTTTACGTGAAATAACGGGCACCGCGAAGGACGACAATGGGCTGCGTTCACATCTTGTGAGGCAAAACAATCGCTAAGTAAAAACAACAATGTCCGTCTACCCTTCATACAATCCTTAAAAATGAGTTTAACATTTAACACTAGGCAAAAACATAAATGCGATTGTTTCTTTTCCTCAACATGTATGGCTCCATTAACAAAAACAAAGTCAGTCAGATATTCTCAGGCTACAAACATCTAATATGAAGAAGATACATACAATATAGAGCCACTTTTCCACCAAGTAGTCGGAGCACCTAGTCGAACCTCATCACCAAAACAAGCGATATGATTCGCATGGGATTAGTAGTACCCGATTTTTTAATAACGGCGGGGTTTAGGGAGCAAAGACAGGTAAAGTCATTCAGGCCAGCCTTCCGATTTGAAAAGCTACGGGACCAAAATGTGTCTTGTTTTGTGGAGGGCTTAAGCTTCACATCACAAGTCAATAAATACTTGAATTGGGCTTCATTTGGAACGCAACCTGCGGGGGTCTTGGGAGGAGACCAAAGACGACGTGGACTGTAGTGCGGTCTTTGAGGATGGGGCTTGTGCTCCACAAAGAGTCGCTGCCGATCCCCGTTTTTGCTCCGATCCAATGAGGACAGACGGGTAAAGAAATGAAGTTTCTGCCCAAACAAGCACCACCGCATTTCAATCCACTCAACGCACTTGTAACGTCCGGTTGGACTCGACCACCCGAACCCACCGAGTCCCAAGCCTAGGCTAGGATCGTCTGGATCTGCCTTTATCGGCTGGTCTTGGTGGGATGTGGTGAGAAGGATTTGTGGCCGGCTCAAACCTCATCGGTTTGGCCCGAGCCACTAGGATCACTTCATTTCGAAACATTCGCCTCGGAAGCAAAATGATAAGACTGCTTGGTGGAAAAGCGTAAAGATTGGGCGCCACCCTCCCCCGCCACGGACTGGCGTTCCTCGCATTCCTATTCTGGGTACGCTACGTAGCACGTCCGTCCACGCCAACCCCAAGCGGCCAGAGGAACGAAGACCGGGTCGGAGTCTCGCCGCCGATTCTCAGGGTTTCGCGGTACACTCGGTTAGAAGGCGGCTTTAGCGCGCGTCCTCCCGACCGAGCCCAGGGCGCCGCGCCGTCCCGTCCTCCGATAGCGTGGACTTCCCGCGGAGAGCCCCCTACTAACTTAACTGTTTACAATCCAAAACGAGACCAAGCAGGCTGTGGAAAAGAATGTCAAGCTTCTCCGTCCATGGGCCGCCATGTGGGCCGCTTACTTTTGTCCGTGACGTGAGCTCGTTCGTGTACTTCTTATGTTAAGATCATTCATTGCATGCGACAATGAGAGCGCGGCGCCGGACGACGGCACCCCCATTTTTTTTTTTTTTTTGTTGTTGGTTGTGACGTCCGTCCAGACCGCTGGCGGAGCGCCGAATGCTAACGTGTGACCGTGCTAAGCTGTCAAGTTTTGTTCATTTGTACGTGGTCCAATAAACCATTGAAGCAAAGTGGCATCTTTAGTCACGCGAGCCAGCTCAGGTAAGGGGCGCCGGAGCCAGGCCACGATCCTTCTCTTGACATCCTCATCTACCCACAATCCTCCTGTGCACACCAGCACCATCCGATCAGCCACATCCAACCGCCATGACTCCACAACACGCCCC
Source organism: Stigmatopora argus (assembly GCF_051989625.1). Lineage (NCBI taxonomy): Eukaryota > Metazoa > Chordata > Actinopteri > Syngnathiformes > Syngnathidae > Stigmatopora > Stigmatopora argus. The sequence continues at coordinate 3,143,245 of NC_135396.1, read as the reverse complement.
GCGGGCCGGGTTCCGGGTTCCAGCGCCTCCAGCGAAAGTCTCCTGGAAAAAGCCAGTCCTCATTCACAGCATGGCCCGCCCGACCAATCTCCTGTCACTCTCCTCCTCCCGCACTCTTTCTCCTTCCTCCTCATCCGCCAGATAAAGAAGCTCCTCCTCCTCCGACCGAGGTCATTTTTTGATCTTCCACGCTTAGATTTTAAACTAAACTAAACTAATCACTGTCCATCGAGATGAAGGGGACGCCATCTTTCTTACACTAGGCCTTCGTTTCACGGTCTCACGGGTACAAATCTTTCTAAAAAAATAAAAATATTTGGCCTATAGGTTCTTTGGTGTTCAAACTTTGGAGCCACCAAAAATTTAAGGTCTAGTTAAAACAACGAGGTCACCACAAGGTCAAACGTACCAAGCTCAAATAGTCAAGATTCTTCCACAATTTTGATCCCATCGCCTCCAAATTTGACGCAATTGTAAAAAAAAGTCAGCCGCTCGTGTATTGGTAAAAAAGTGGCGTTCACAAAGTTTAAAATTCAGCGCAAGTCAGTTAAAAATGGCTTAGCTAAGATAAATTAAAGGTTTTTTTAGATGATATACTTAATAGTCAGTGCGCCTTCAATTAAGCAATATCAACGTAAATAAGAGATTTTAGCTGTATTAAATACACACACACACACGTTAAAATTAGGATGGGCAATATCAGCTAACTGTGGTTTGTTATGAGTCTTAAATTAAATCGACATTTAGTTTTTGCTAAAAAAGATAACGGCGATACTGCAATTTTGATGTTTTACAGTGCGAAAAAAAAAGCACAATCCAAAGAACTAGCAAATGAATTCTACGACACTGACCTTAATTTCAAATTTCCCCCAAATTGTATTAATAAATTCTGTACTCACGTTGCGGTGCATCGTGGGAGCCGGTTTGGCTTGGTGAATTGCTGTCCAGACGCTTTTCTCGTCCAGTCTGCGCACAAAAGAACGCCGGGTTAGTCGTTAAAAAAAATGCTGATATTTTTCATGTATGGCTGCGGTGAACAAGCCGTTAAGTGCGGGGCGTTGGGAAGTCAACTTTAGATTAAAAGGCGCTCTTCCCCACGGCGGATAATGGCTCTCGTCGAGGCGAGGATGGAAATTGATCGGACCGCGTTGTCGCCTCTAACGAGCTCGCGTGGGGACGACCGGGTGTTCTCCGGAATTCCCTTAACGCAGAAATTGCCTGAAACGCAAGGGGTGTCCAAACTACGTTCGCTATGGAAGGAAAATATGGAAATTGGCCCCTAGGAATTCAGTCCAGGTCGATTTTGGGAGCATCGGATTTGAACCGTAAACCTCAAAACTGTGAACTTTGACCAAAACGCCAAAAATCTCCAAAAATGCAAGCACAAAAAAAAGTGAATGTGAACGAATGTGTCTGTGAAGTACTTTCAAGCAGACATGATGCTAATTTGTGGATATCATTTCCCAAAATGCAATACGGTAGTTTATATTAAACTCCAAGAAGTGACCTTTGTAAATAAAAGCAATTTTATGGCAGCTAAAACCGAAGTTCACAGAGTGGATTTAAAGATGTATATTTAAAAAAAGAAGAAATAAAGCTGATGAGATGCTTGTTTGTGACGAATATTTTTGCTAATGATTTTTGTTTTTAAAGAAATCTAGCCGAAATTTGATGTGGGCGTCAAGGGGAAAAAAAACAAGGAATTTCAAGGTAAGATTTTGTTGAACGACGGCGCCCTCTTTGGTAGCTCACTGTACTGCAGGTGGAGCAAATCAATACATTGCGGACGACACAAGCTTTGCCTCACTTTCAACTTTCAGACAGCTATAGACGTCCAATCCGTTTCAACCTGTGCATTTGCCATTGCCTCTGACGTGTTGTCGTCATTTCAGCGTCACGGCAACGGCTCTCTTTGAGGCTTGCTGCTGTTGCCATGGTAACCACCTCCTGAGTGTGTGTGCATTACAAGTAAATTTGAAAAAATCTGGCCAAAAGCATTGGAAATATGAAAATATCATTTTAAAAATGTAAAAACGGCTAAGGAAAGTATGGACAATTCATTGAAAAATTCAAAATATATATTTTACCTAAGAGAATTATGACTTAAAAATATTTTTTCTCATTTCAATATTGCTTAAAATTTTATTTCACGTTTTAATCGAATATTTTCGCATTTTGTAGTCATTTTCCAATTTTATTTAGTCAATATTTATTTTGAAATATTATTTTCAAAAGTTTGTGAATAAACTTTACGTCTGGCAGGGCAATGACAAATTGTAAAACGCCCCAAAATATCCTCAAATGTAGCGCAAATGTCGACGGAATGGGCGTCTAAATGCTGTCAATGAGTTCATTCCTGTCATCATTTGAGTGGGTTGGGGTTGCTCGCCAAGGGGCGCTCTTGGAGGCGTGGCCAACGTCAACGCCGGATCGCGATTGATGTCTGCCGCAGTCTCCCGCAATGCCAAATGTCGGGAAACCGACGCCACGGAGTGCGTGCCTTCGCAACCGCGTTGATTGATGTGTGTGTGTACCACACGTATAAGCCCCCCACCCCACCTCCCCGAAATTGGCAGGTCCCGTTGCTACGGCAACAGCCCCGTTGCCGCGGGCTCGCCCGGCGAAATGTTGCGCGATGTCGTTTGGAGAGAAAAGAAAGCGGAAGGGAGGAAGGCGAGGAAAGCGAGGTGGGGGGAGAAAGCACTCTCGCAATTCATTATCCGTATGGAAGGACCCCCTCCGCCCCCCCCATTTTGGCGTCCCGTCAGCTGAGGCCGGCCTTGGCAGTCGGAACACGTCGCGGCCAAACTTCAAGCTGCATTTATTATTCATCCGCCTCGAATACACGACGCGTGCGTGCGTAAACTTGAAAAAAAACGAGAACGAGAAGAAGGGGGCGCCGTACTCTATCTCGGCCAACGTTGACGGAATATGGAATTTAGGATTATGGAGATAGGTTCAATGTGGGCTCGTGAAGGACAACCCAAATTGGCCACTAGGAGCCAAAATGGCAGATGACTTGTGTCTCTCTTTGTGATGTTTTTTTGTTGTTGTTGTTGTGGGTCTATTCGGAAAAGAAACGACTGCTATATTCATATTTTTCGCAGGACCCGCCAGGTGAAACTTTTTAAGACCAATTGGAACAGAATTTAAGAGCAGGATGCCTGAATTTATAATTAATAAAAAGTATGGGGGTTCGTGAAATTATCTGGAAATCGTCATTTACGAAAATACACAAAAAATTGTCATTTTTTGGGGGGTCTAATCATGGAGAGCAATCAAAATGAGCCCAATATTATTTTTCTTTTCAATTTTAGGAGCCGAATGGCCGTACGAATTCAAAACGTTAAGGCTCCTTACTTAAAATTCACGAGAGCAATTGGGGGAAGAGGGATAGCAGGAATTATTATTATTAACAGAGCTAAACGTCCAATGCATGAATTGGACGCCAGCCAATCAGTTCAAGTGATTTGTCTGAAACGTGTTGTTGTCATGTGATGTCTGACCTTGCGACTGATGTGTCGTCGTCTCCACACAAGCAGATGTTGGAGCTCATTACGAGTCACGACCACACTCGGGTGCGGATTAGCACCCACGTGACGAACGACCAGGGTAATCCTGAAAACACACATACAAAAAAAAACGGTTATGCAGTGGTTGGCAAAACGCAACTGAAAAAGACTTGATTTGGTGAAATTCGAATGAGGAAAACGGTATGGTGGCGACACCTGGTGGACAGACTCAGACATGACGATAGGAGGGCATTGAGAGAAAACTGAACAAAGATCAAAGGGTAGTTGAGTAGTTCTTTTGGATTTTATGTCATAAAAAAGTAGGTGGTGTTTCAACTCATTGACAAGTGAACCAGTTTTGAGGTAGGGAAATAAAACCGTTTTGTTTATCCTCAGGAGTGTGTAGTACACAGGTGTCAAAGTGGCGGCCCGGGGGCCAAATCTGGCCCGCCACGTCATTTTGTGTGGCCCGGGAAAGTAAATCATGAGGGCTGACTTTCTGTTTTAGGATCAAATTCAAAATAAAGAATACAGATGTGTATTATATTTCTTGATTTTCCCTTTTTTAAATCAATAATTGCATTTTTTTAATCCAAGTTCAAAAAGCATTTCATCTAAAAATAAATATCTAAAAATATTTTCTGTTTTCCAATTTAATATTGAACATAGTAACTTTAAAAAGACGCTTTCCCCTACTATGGAAAAAAAAAGCTCAAATACAAATTGTTCTAGATCTATGGAAAAACTGAAGATTTAGGGTTTGTAATCTAGTTCTTTTAATCCGATTTTAAAAAAAATATTATATCTAAAATGGTCCAGCCCACATGAAATCGAGTTGACGTTAATACGGCCCGCAAACTAACCCGAGTTTGACACCCTTGGTGTAGTACATATACAAAGATTAGCAAATTATCAAATTCACATTTTGGAGTTAAATTCAAGCTATGATTTTAAATTCTCTCGAAGTCACTTGCAGTCAATATTTTAACAAGCATACCCTGTCGTTAGTATACAGTAATTTGGCTGTGTAAAGTAAATTCACTTGGAATTTCACGTGAAACTAACCGAGAGGAAGAATAATGGAATGCTGGGTAAACCTATTAGAATGCTACATATGATGTCATAAATCTGTTATTATGATACTCCATGCGTGTCATGAATATGAATGCCTTGACAAGTGTGCTAACCAAAACACATTTGAAGCCATGTCATGACTGTCAAATTGTTGAATCGGAAATGCAATCCTTTCAAATGTGTCGTCGTTAAATAGCAGGCTTATGTAGATGAACAAAAGATGTGGTTGGCTGTAAATGATTTTCAGACCAATTAGGTCAGATTTAATCATACTTTGGCAGCATACCTCGAGACCTTTGACCTTTGAGTTGGCCACAGTTAAGCGTAGTGAGGTCCCAAGAGACTTTAAGAACAAAAACATAAATCCTCACAGCAAAATACAAAACAGGCGTTTCTTTTTTTAAATTTACACCATTGTTCCTTTTTTAATGGGTTACATTTTAGTCAATATTTCTCAATTTTAACCCTAATTTTGATCTTTTTTTAAAATGAATTATGGATCTATACATGTCTATGCCCTGCGAGACTTGTAATGATAAGTGGCACGGAAAATGAATGGAATTGTGTGTGTAACACGGTGAAACTGTTGAATGGCATTTTCTTTATTCATGATAGAAAACTGCTTTGAGTTACAAAGAGGGTTAGAGAAGAACTCCAACTTGTATTGTAACAGACCGCCGACCGACCAGTCTATGTTGAAACTCTCGCCGGGACAAACATGTTCAGGTACGTCCAGTCCTCGCTAAATAGCTCGAGTTCAGTTGCGAGAGGATGAAATTTAATCCTGCTCCCTTTTGCTTTTCTTTTTCTTTTTCTTCTTTTTGGCCGGCTCGTCCTCTTGTTGCAAAGCGTCCTCTTCCGTCTCACTTTTCACTTGCACGATGAGCACCTTTTCCTTTTGGTCGTCATCATCATCATCATTGTCCCGGTCTTTCTTTTTCTTTTTTTTCTTTTTGGCCGGCTCGTCCTCTTGGAGCAAAGCGTCTTCTTCCGGCTCAATTTTCACTTCCACCATGAGCACCTTTTCCTTTTCGTCATCATTGTCCCGGTCTTTCTTTTTCCTTTTCTTCGGCCTCTGTTCCTGGCCCGTCTCCTCCACTTCGTCTTTAACGGGCACGTCTTCTATTTTGATAGGCATGTCTCTGTTTTTTTTCTTCTTCTTCTTCTTTTTCTTCTTGTCTTCGCACGCCGAAGTAGGCGTCTTGCTTCCGAATGGCTGGAATCTCTGTTTGAGTCCGGGTATAATATCCGGCGCGGTGTCGGCGTGGATGACGTGGGGCGACGGGCGGTCGCCTCCGTAACTCTCGCATATGCTCAGCAGGCCGGAGAAAGCGGGTCCGATCTCCGCCGGGGAGGAACCGGCGGTGAGCAAGCGGAGGTCAGCGGGGCCGCGATCGGACGACACGATGTTGTAGAGCTGCACGCCGTGGGACGACCCGTGCGCCGCCGAAGGGAGCTTTAGCGTTTGAAAACCGGAAAGATTCACGTCCACGCCTCGCAAACTGCAAAAGCAAAGTGCAGTTGTTACGCTACTAAAAGAGTCTCAGCATTCTTCACAACAGAGCTGCCTAATGCCAAAAACGTAGAATTTTCGGATTTTGTCAGCCCTTTTCCGCGTAGTTTTGATATAAAATGCGTATTTGGTAGTTTGGTAAAGACTGGTGTGGTAAATTGCGGAAAATTCGTAGGATTTGGAAGCTGAGCCATCATTATGAGGGAATGTAACAACAAATAACCTGTGTTGGACTCTTTAAATTTCTTGATCGGGGCCGTTTTTGCATCAGATTATAAACCGGTCTCGATAACATGACATCATAAGGGGGTTTATTTCAGGCCAAGTGTGTTTTTCCTTTTTTAAGCCTTTTTTTAAAAACACAAATACTTTAGTAGGCACAGAATGAAATTAGTGACTGACCATCGTGGATCAAAGCTGGCAGGCGCTTTGACGAGCCATAGTTCGTTTTCGGTGCTCTCAAGGTTCTTCGCCAACGTACTACTGCAAGGTTTGTGGCTGAAGCCCACAAAGTCATCTGGACACTTGTAGTGGTTGCTCTTCACTACGAAGGGGAAAGATTTTCCATTCAATAACGCGCACGCTGGATTTTTTCGACTTTTGCTTCAGAAAAAAAGTAAATGTGTCAATTTACCGATTTCCTTTGGCTTTGACGACACCTGCGCTGGCGCCTCGTCCACTTCGTCTTCGCTCGACGAAGAAATATCTCGGGACATTTTTTAAATAATCAAACTACGACTTAAAAGCCGTTTTTATGAATGTTTATGCGGAAGTGCACGTGCGCCCGAGGACAGGCATCTGAACTGAACTCGTCTACGTTACTTCCTGTGAACTCATTCTACGTCACTTCCTTCGCGTCCACGCTTGTAGTCCAACGACCAGTCGTGGCGCGTTGACCGTTTTAAAACAGTCCGATGAAATAACTGCGTCACCCACAATGCAACTCGTATACACGCCCGCGTGGGTAACAGCGGTCGGTTACCTCGGTCGAGGTGCCATTTGTTTGTAGTCCAATAAGCACACGTGGTGCGTCGCTTCGCGTTGATAAATCGGACATAAAAACTACATCCCTACAATACACTTCGCCGAGTTACGTAAGACCCAAACGTCTGCAGAGGGGAGCGCGTTGACAGCAATGAGCAGGCCCCAGTGGGTAAACAAATCAGAAATGTGAGGGGGGACGTCGTTTATATTGACAAAGTTTTGTTTTGGTTTTCGCCGCTAAAATGTTTGTACTTTTGACGAAAGGTGCAGGGGAGATCTGAAAGTTAAGCTATTTTGCAAACAGCGCCGGCTTTAAAGGGAATAGCTTGCGTGAGCTAACGTGTGCTCGCTCGCTCGTTCGGGTTAGCCGGCTAGCCAGTCCGCCAGCCGTATCGCCTTCCGGCAGTCATGTCGTCCCCTTCGTCGTCGTCGCGGCGCCAGTGGTGCTACCTATGCGACCTGCCCAAGATGCCATGGACCGTGGTGTGGGACTTTAGCGAGGTGGTGTGCCGCGGCTGCGTCAACTACGAAGGTGCCAACCAGATCGAGTTTTTGATCGCCAGCGCGCGGCAACTCAAACGCAGCCACGGCATGCAGGACGGTAACGTCCGCTCGCCGGGCCCGGGACCTTCGCCTCACAAGCACGCCGTGCCCGGCCGCGGGGAGCCTTCGACTGACGGTGCTCGCTCGCACGGCGAGCGTTATGAGCGCGGAGGCCGAGGAGACGGCGCTCGGGTGCCGCCCAACGGGTTGCACCGTGAGGGCCAGCCGCCACCACCGCCGCCTCCGCAAGAAGTCAACCGGCAGAGTCCCAGCGCGAGCCGGAGACCCATGATCGGGGCGGCCATACCCCCAAATCTTGTGACTCAGAGCATCGCCGGGATCCCCCACGGGCTGCTGGCGGGCATGCCGGCCGGCTTGACCGCCAGGACGGCCCCCATGAGCGGCCCCATGATCTTCCCGGCGCCCGTGCTGGCCGAGATGAACCGGCGGCAGCTGGGCATCGGCATGGGCATCGCCCCCTTCATCACGCCGGAGCTGGAGCGGGAGCTCAGCTCGTCCCAGCCCAAATTGCAGTCCCAGGGCCACGGGGGCTCCGCCAAGAGCGCCGGCTTGCCCTCCTCGTCGGCCTCGGTCAGTCAGACCAGCCCCAAGCCCGCGTCGTCTCCGGCCAGACAGCCACGTGCCCCCACCGCCCGCTCCGGGGGAGAACCGCTGGCCTCCGGCGGCTCGTCCGAAGCCGCCACGGCCGCCGCGGCGGCGCTGCCCCACAGCGGGGCTTCCGAGTTAGGCTCCACGTCAGGTGGCGGTGGCGGCCTGACCGGAAGCACCCTGTCCTGCACGCTGTGTCACGAGAGGCTGGAGGACACCCACTTTGTGCAGTGCCCGTCCGTGCCGGGACACAGGTGTGTACACGCTACCCTTGTGTAAACTATCCGCACTTAAGTCAGTTGATTGTTTTTGCACGGCCACAGGTCAGCAGAAATCGACATTTCAAAGGCGATGTTTTTTTATGGTTAGGTAAGGTTGTAGATGACCAATTTGATGACACAATATTACGCCTTATGATTCGGTTAGATTCAAGGGCCTTTAGAATTTCATGCAAAAGTTGCATTTCAAATATTAAGCATTTTAGATAGAATTGGGGACATTTGAAATTTTTTTTTTAAATGCTACCAGATTTAATTTAGCGGTTAAAATTTGGCAAAAAATAACATTCCTACATTGGGTTTTTTCTAGAGTTTCCCTACGAGTGTCAAGGGAAAATACACTATTCAAGAGTGTGATACTCAACTAAATTCATGTATATGACAATGTTGGTACTTACAGGTTCTGCTTCCCCTGCACCCGAGTGTACATCCAGAGCCGGCGAGGCGACGGCGATGTTTACTGCCCCAGCGGCGATCGCTGTCCGCTGGACATGTCCGTCAACAGCCCCCCTTGGGCGTTCATGCAGGGTGAGGTATCCACCATCCTGGGCACCGGGGCGGCCACCGCCCCGTCCGCCGCCCCTCCCGGCGGGCCCAACGGCTCGGGGGCGCAGAGCGGCGACGTCACCGTCAAGAAGGAGCGCGAGACGTGATGCCGGCGGCGTCCACGGCGACCTGCAACGTAGGCGGGGCGAAGGCGGTGAAGGACTTGGATTAAAAAAAGCTGACAACAAAAACACAATGAACAAACATCCAGTTTCACATGTCGTGTGATCTGCCTGCCATTTTGTGAATGTACAAGAGAACGCTGTCCCTTCTAGAAAATTCCCGGTTGTTTCCATTGAAAACGGTTTGTGGCATTTCAGTGCAAAACTTGTGTTTTTTGTTTTGTTTTGACACTAAGTTTGATCCCTTTTGGAAAAAATAGCCGAATGTTCCTCGCACATACGAACCAAACCAAAGCCAATCTATGTGTATACAATCTATATACGGCTACATGCTAATAATGCTAACGGTGCAAGTGCCTTCCAGCCGCGGCGACAACGAATCTGCTAGCTCGTCTTTTGACTTATAAACTTCTTGTATAAAATGTGGAAATAAACCTGACGTGGGAAAAACGATTTTGTATTGGGACTTTTCTGATTTTAGCCGCTAGGTGACGCCGTGGTGCTAGCTAGAGCTGTTGTGCTGCTAGCTACAAGTGTTCCGCATGTAAAATGTATAGTAATAGGGAATAAGTGTAAGTGGATGTGTGATTTCCTCCATTAGTGTCAACTCATTACTGCTATTGTGGAAGTAATTATGCACGTGCTAATGGACGACGTGGGGAGCATTCACATTAAAAGGAGGCGACGGGGGAGCCCACACACACACACATACACAATAAATGCGTATTACAAAGAGGACGACAACTTTACGTATGTAGCGAATACTACAAGGCGATGTGAAGACTCTTTTTGTTTTGTTTGTTGTCTTAGGACTGACTTCTACAGAAGCGTTTTATGAACTAATATTTTTTTCCTTTATATTGACAAGTAAACCGACCATTTATCTATTAAAAAACATCGAAAAGGTCAGCGTCAGTCACCTAAATTATTTCCCCCAAATTATAGTTTATCAAAATACGTTTGCTTTTTAAGTACGTTTTTTGCCTCACTAAGTATTCTTGAGAAAAGTACTTTTTCCTGGGATTTTAAGATTAAAAAAAAAACTGCCAATCGCATCTTTTTGAATGATCATGGTCTCCGTCTGATGACGTCACTAACCGGATTAACAGACTTAATTGCATCATTACTTGGTGTCCCCTTGATCCAGCCACAAGTTTCTTGATGCCAGGTGCGCGTGCGTGCCCCCCCTCGCCTTCCTGTTGTACCCTAATCCCCCCCACCGTCACCCCCCGACCGACGACCTCCCGCATGCGCGCATTACACCACCATTGAGACAGCTGCCATTCACATGCACACGCAGCGTCTTGTGTATTCCACGTGAACACGCATACGTGACGTCACCCATCTTAAGTGATGACTTTACGTCCCAGTTAAAAAAAAACAAAAAACAAAAACTCAAGTCAAAGCCATGAAGTTTTGCTGTGTCGTTTTTTTTAGGCTGAAAAGTTTCCTCTCGCGAGGTGTTAAAGGGAGGTGACAGCCGCGGGAATTAACGACTTTCACGCCGCCCCCTTGCAAATCCCCTCGGGCCACAAACTGACGGACCTCCGCCCCAAAAAAAACTCCAGCGACGTGCTTACTTATGGGTAAAACTGGGAAGTATTAACTCATTGGCTGACAACCATCGAAGGTAATATAGAATAACCAGGATGACTTAATTATTATTGCTTTTAAAGCAAATTTTACATTGACCAGTCATTTTAGCAGCCTAAGGAAACACATCGACAACTTTCCTACTGTTCTAGAACAAGAAAAAAACATTTTTTTGTAATGAATAAAAATATTCTCTGGTCTTTTATCTATTTCATGAATCAAGAGTTTGGCTGCCATTAACGGCGATAAACGTCCAATATTGTTGGACTGGGAGGGGCTGATAGTGATCGTATATTATCATATTGTTATTATTTATTCATTATGCTTACAATTGATAATAATGCGAATTAAACATAAAAAAGTGAGGTATTCTATTCCATGGTTAGAATGTTAGACCCTCTTAACTTTCGCATTTGTCCATTTGAAAATATCTTCTTGCTCATGAATTTATTTTTAAATATTCAAAAATACATGAACAATATGATGAGGAAGTTCAAAGTTAGTTTTATAAATATGATTGCATCTTTAAAAAATAAATAAATGGATGTCCAATCCATTGTAAGTGGTAGGGTGGCAGCGAATGAACGAACGTCACTGCCAATGGCATCATAAATGTTAACAATGAACATATGCCAGTCATTTTTTTAATTGTACAAAAATATTTTCACGAAAATAGGAAAAAAATACCCCCCATATTTCTTCATTTTAATCAACTAAACTGCTTATCCCACTCCAAACGGATTAGCCGTCTATGAGCGTCAATGGCACTGAAACATGGTAGGCCGCCCGCCAGTCCAACCGGGCCAATAAACAGCACGCCAGGGGGCCACATTGGCCCTTTTTCCCTTTTTTCCCCAGAATGGGAGCCTCCTTCCTGACATATTGAAATTTAGCGACGGGGTGGAGGTGGAGGAGCCTGGGTGGCGAATTTCGACCAGGGGGCGTGGCTTCAGCGCTTACCTTATAAAGCAGTCCGATTGGCTTTTTTCCTCAGCCCGTCCTGCGACCTCCATCCCTCCGTTTGAGGGTCTCCACGTCTGCAAAAGAGAAAAAAAACAAGTGGAAAACGATGGCCACGTGAACTTGTTGCGACTTTGTTCAAGTTTTTTTTTTTGTTTACGTGGAGGATCCTTTTTTTTTACGCCCTTAAAGGATTATAACTTTGGGAGGAAAGGGAGGAGGGGGGAGTGTCAAGGTGCGACAGCTCATCCGGTTCCTCTCAAGGTTTTCTTTGTGGGGATGTTGAGCTCGGTGAAGATGGAAGCCCACGACATACCGGAGTGGAATACTTTTTACAGCGAGGCCAGCGAGGTAAGCCGAGGCTACCATTAAATTGAAAAAACCCCGAAATAAAATACTTCAATAAATCTATTCGCACTATATTTTCGTTTAAGAAATTAACCTAGAAAACACCAGTTAAAGAAAGGTCAAAAAGTAAATTAAAAATTGCTGAATATATTTGACAAGTACAAAAAAAACGCTTAAATTGAACAAGGCTATTCAGTTTACTAATGAAATAAGTATCGATTTGAAGGCCTATCACCAAAAAAAGATCATTGACATGCTTAAACACATTTTAAAAGTACATAACAATACGTTGACATTTTTAAATACATTCTAAAAACATTTTTAAGCTTAAAATAAGCACGAAAAGTGTATATTTACAAGCTTATGCCTGTAAATGGTATTAAAACAATAAAATATGTATTTTATATTTTCTTTTTTATCAAAAAAAGACGAATGAACAGCAATAACATCTAGTTATAATACATTTATACTGCTAAAACGAATGTATTCATTGAGCACACATGTCCACATAATTAACTTCTATTTTCTCCAATAATACAAAAGTTCATATTTTAACTTGATACTTTTCAGAACGAAAAAAAAGTGAAGCAATTGATCTCGCTTGATGGCGTCATTCTAATTGGCAAACGAGTCCCAATATCCATTTAAACAATGCGTTCGGTGTTAATGGAATTTAAAATTAATGTCATCAAGCGCTGATGAAATTAACACGTTGCTCAAAAGTGCGACAATTCCCTCCAACTTTCAACATTCTTCGTTCTTTGGACCTTGCTCTTTTTTTCTAAGCAAATGAAATAGGGAAAGAAAAAGAAAAAGAAAAAAAAGATTGGTCGTTTTTCCGCGGGAGCCGAAATGAAAAAAGGGCCTTGCTGACGCGCTTTTGCGCACTTTGACGTTCACGCGTGAGTGCGAAATCCGTGCGCACTGAGAGCTTCATTGTGCATTCAGCAAAAAAAAAGAAGAAAAAAATGGAAGACGACGCTGGCTAAAAGCTTCCTTTCAATTAAAAGCAAAAAAATAAACTTCATCCGTTTGAATTTTCAGCTTTCACTGCCACAGACGCTGATAGACGTCTAATTTTGCCTCGCTGTTAGTAAAAAAAAAAGTTGGACGTCCGCCAACGTCAATAGCAGCCGACGAGTAACAAAAAAAAACTGTACATTTCAAACCGACTAGGGATGAGATTTAATGCAAACGGATTGGACGTCCATCGATGTCAATGGCGCATTGTAAAAATGACAGGAAATGAACCACAAAAAATGTAAAATACACATAAGGACAATAGTGCAAATACTGTACATTAGTAAGATAGTGAAATCAAGGCAGGAAAAATGATATTTGTTAATATTGCTATCTATATGTTTAATCGGTCTTAAAGGAGACATTGCCTTTTTTTCTCCTCTCAAATTGGGGTTAAGCACAGGTTACGAAAAGTTTACTATCCAGTGGCAAACATGCTAGGCTAGGCTATTGGTCAGCAGTCAGCACGCTCGACCGCCCGCAAAACATGTGATTCCTTTCACGGTAGCTGATGACGGTCAGTTAGACACGGCCAACGAGCTAACGCTAAGACAACGTTGTTTTTGTTGTTGTTGTGGCAGATGTACTCGTCGCCCGGCGGCATGAACGGCGCCCTGGCGTCGGTGGGCTCCATGGGCCCCATCAACAGCTACATCAACCTGAACCCGGCGGGCGGCGGCCTGAACATGGCCTACCCCGGCTCGGGCCTCAGCCCGTCCCCGCTGACCTCCATGAGCTCGGGCGCGGCGGCCCACATGCCGCTCTCCCCGGTGGCGCCCGCCCTGGGCTCGGGTTCGCTGAGCCAGCTGGGGCCCTCGTCGGCGGCGGGCTCGCTGTCGCACTACGGCAACATGGGCCAGTCGGTGAGCCAGCTGGCCTACCCGTCGGCGGGCGGCCCCCTGAGCCGCGGAGGGCCCAAGGAGATCCCGCCCAAGCCGTACCGGCGCTCGCTGACCCACGCCAAGCCGCCCTACTCGTACATCTCGCTGATCACCATGGCCATCCAGCAGAGCGGCAGCAAGATGCTGACCCTCAACGAGATCTACCAGTGGATCATGGACTTGTTCCCGTACTACCGGGAGAACCAGCAGCGCTGGCAGAACTCCATCCGCCACTCGCTGTCCTTCAACGACTGCTTCGTCAAGGTGGCCCGCTCGCCCGACAAGCCGGGCAAGGGCTCCTATTGGACGCTGCACCCGCAGTCGGGCAACATGTTCGAGAACGGCTGCTACCTGCGGCGCCAGAAACGATTCAAGATCGACGACAAGCTGGCCAAGAAGGCGGGCAAAGACGGTGGCAAGAGGGGGGACGCGGCGGCGGGCGAACGCAGCCCGGCGGGCGGCGCCGGCGCCTCGGACGAGGCCGACTCGGCCCACTCGGACAACTCCCACCCGGGTTCCTCCGACGACCAGTCGCTTTCCCGCGGGCCCGCCGGCAACTCCCTGCTGGCGGCGCTGGACTGCCCGGCGCCGGCCACGTCGTCGGCCTCCGTCTTCCACTCCCAGTCGGCCCACCTCCTCCCCGGCGCCATGGTCCAGCAGCACATGGAGCTGCCCAACGACGCCCTCAAGTCCCTGGACCCCCACTACAACTTCAACCACCCCTTTTCCATCACCAACCTGATGTCCAACGAGCAGAAGATGGACCTGAAGTCCTACCAGGACCAGGTGATGGCCTACAACAGCTACGCCGCCGCCGGCTCCCCCGTGGCCGCCAAGCAGATCTACGACAGCCCCGGACCGGTCGCCATGGACTCCGGCGCTTACTACCAGACTCTTTACAGCCGTTCCGTGCTCAACGCCTCCTAATGTGAAATAGGTTCAGACTCAAAAACAGGGGGGCCACCTCTGGACCACCGTTGGCAGTCGTTGGTTTACCGCGCTCAATAAATCAAGTTCCACTTGAAGGTTCCGCGTACTAGCGCGAACTTTGCTCCAACCAGTCCCCGCCCGGTAGAACAGCGATGTCCTACCACCACAGTTTTCAAACAGCTATCGACGAATATCTTTTCCATATTTTGTCGGTTTTGTCCCGTTACTTACTCGTGGTTCACGGACTAAGGCCTATAAAACCAAGGGTTTCAGACAGAGACAGTACTAGTAGGTGGATCTTGATCTCAATTGAAAGGATCTGGAATAAATGCGTTAAAGGCTTTGCTGACCACATTTTAAAAAAAAAAAATTTTTTTTGAAGGAGCACATTTTTATTTTTATTTTTCCCCCTTATGGAGACTCTCTGGTTACACACGATGAAGTTGACAATGATGAAGATGGACTTTGTACAAAATGTAAATAGCGGCAATGTGCGCGCGAGTGCATGACGGTGTCAAAGGGGTATTTGCATTTATTTATGAAGGGGGAAATTTTTTTAATATATCTTACATTCTGCTTTGTCCAAACAGTTACAAAAAGGTGTGCGCTTCAGGTGTTACTTTCACGTTTTACGATTCATGTTACAAAAAACATTTCCGTGGGCATCGCGTGACTCTTGAGGGTTATTCTGGAATGACGGTTGTCCTAGAATACAGGTGGTGTGAGAAAAGGAATGTTTTATTTTGAAGGGGGGGGTCATGGAATGTGGTCAAAATGGGAGACCATTCTGGAATATAAACATATTTAAGACGCAGAAAGGTTCTGGGAGGGGAGATATCTAGAAGAGAATGTGTTACGTAATACTATTCCGGAATAGATGACTTCTCTGGAAAAAGGAAAGGTAGGCGACAGAATTTTGGGGTAGAGTGTGCTATGCTAAGGGTATATTAAGGTTCGAGAATAGAGGACGATTCAGGAATGGTGATTTTGATGGCAAATATGGAATTGGGAAGATCTGGAATAGGATGTTAACTTTTGGAAATATGGTCAAATGATGTTCTGGAATAAATGTCGGGACAAGAGAAGGATCTAGAGTAGGTAGGTAGTGATGTTCCATATATGATCAATGGAAGGGTCGCATGGTGGTGGAACGGGAATGCTCTCCAATTGGAATAATAAATACATTGGTGGTTTGGGATTGGTTTATTCTGGAAGGCACGAATGAACTGTGGTCAAGACTTTGAAAAGCAATATTCCGTCTTTTCGTTTCCCTTTTTGTTACGTACCTGTTCGAGTTGCCGGACTCGGTCGGACCGGACCGTCCATCGGCGAGTGTGTGAGGCGTGCGCGTGGGTGCGTGAAGTCAGTTACTAAAAAACACAGAAAAGGAGAAGGAATGAGAGAGACAGAGAGATGCACTATGGGAGATTTACATACAGTACTTTGCACTATGGAGCTCCCACTAGCCAGGTGGGCTGATAGTGTGCACGAGTGTGTGTGTGCGAGTGCGAGTGCGTGTGTGTGTGTGTGTGTGTTACCATTGCCAGTGGGGGTGGTCACCGAGTTTGAAGCCAAACGGTCACATTGCGGTCCAAAAGTGCCTTTCCACATGATCACTTATCAATAAATTGGAGGATGATAAACATGGAGGTCACATGGTGGAAGAGAAAATGTCGCATGTCGCTTCTTGTTTTTTCTGTTTTTGTTTTTTTTGCAACTGCGTGTCCTTATAATATATTCTTCCCTTTTCTTCTTAATGTGATGGCCAGCATTTATGTTTCTTAATAATAATAAAAAAGGTTCAAATGGGACAAAAGATGTATTTGTGTCTTTTTTGGAAAATGGGTTTAAATCTGCTCATAATATATCCTAAAATACAAATATTTCTGTACTTGCATTCTATTGCGAAACATGGTATTCATCCTGGCTATAGCATATTGTTCAATTTAAAAAAAAGTAAATTGTGTGCATACCAGCATTAAGAATCCTGTTCAATAAAATAAATAAACAAAAGATGCATTTCATCAATAAGTGGAGTAATATGAAAATAATAGTGTTTTCTGGAAATGGTGAACTCGCCGTCAGTAATTTTCAAACGCTAGAAATAATTCAACCAATCAAATGAGAGTATTTCAGATTGTCCCGCCTACTTTGTTATGATATGCACTCTTTAGGGCCAAATAATCTGCCAAAATACGATTTATCAAAGGTCAAATATAGCATTTTTTCTGGGTAAAACGTTTTTAAAAAGCCAAAAGACAAAGGCACTAATGACAACACAAAAATGGAGGTTGAATTAGTATAACGTTTCCGTCATTTATGAGAACTATTTGGGCCGAGAGAAAAAAACGACGATTTTGAGCCAAAAGTCTGCACATTTTGCAAGTATCGGTCGGAGTGGCACGTGAGCGATGGCCGCCGCGGTGGTCAAAAGGCATCTCGCTTTTCTTGTTGAGACAGCTCGGGGCCAAATGGACGCGGCGTGCGGCAGACTAAACATGGCCGCCTCACGCTGAGAGCCTCAAAGGGCCGCGGTGGCGAGGAGCGTGGCTCATGACCCCGCGTCGACCCCGCTACCGAGCCAACAAAGACGGCGGGCCGGGCCGGGGGTCGGGGGGGGCTTGAACGCTGTCGATTCGTCAACGGCGGCGGTGGCAGCGACTCATCGCCAATTATTTGGCGGACGACATCAAAGCGGCGGTAAGAGCGGATGCTCTTTTCTTTTTTTAAGTCACTGGCCGCCGTTGACGACCATAGACGTCCAATTATGTTTCGGAGCCACTAACCATGCTATATATAAATAATAATATATAATAAAGCATAAAATGATGATACATACGAAAAAAAGAAATGAGATTAAACCATAAAAAGGCGAAAAATAAACATGGAAAGAAATACATTTATAAATGGAGTTAAATATATATTTTTTAAGTATTGATCTCGTATTAGTTTAGACTATGAATGAATGTGAAATTAAAAGAACATGATATATTTGAAAATGTGGTAACTGATGTGGAGGGCAATAAATCAACGGATTATTTAATAAAAGTAAAAATTCTAAAGTAAGAAGGCTAAAACAAAAAAAAGAGTGGAAAAAATTGCAAAACTAAATATAGAAATTGAGTTAAATTAAAATTATCAGTGTGCGAACATGACAATACTAATGGAAACGATAACCTCCCACTCCAGATGGATTAGACGTCTACTGTTGTCAATGGCGGCCAAGAATTTTAAAGGAACTGTTTTCCCAACAGGAAAGAAAAAAAAATAGACGAGTCCTGAGGCCAAAGTGAAAGTTTTGCATATTCCCTGCTAAGAGGAATAAGACGACAAGCAAGACAGGTCACGATGGGGCGGAGCCAAGCGCAAAAGTGACACTTTTGCCATCCTGTTGAAGCCCCGGGACACAACCGACGACTCAACCGAAAGCAGACGCGCCAAAACCAGACCTCAACACCATCGAGTAAAAGATACCCCCCCCCCCCCCCCCCCCCCCAACCAAAAAAATCAAGAAACAAAGAAAATGGACCATTTGGCCATTTAGAGTCATAAATATAAAAAAAACAGCACAAGAAGCGTGCATGTGCCTGCAGGTGTGTGTGTACGTGCGTGCGTGTGTGTCCGTGTGTGTGTGTTTTCAGGCGCTAGGATGCAAATGAAGCGGTGCATCCTGGATCCTGTTAGGTGGATGCTGTGTTTACTCTGCTTATTGCCTGCGGGGAAGGAGGAAAGGAAAGGAGCACTTACTGTACTGTTCTGCCTGTGGACATGTGCTCCTTTTATTCGCAGGTGACATCGTGTGACACACACACACAAGTCGTGTGCTATGGGTTATATTCGAACATGGATATACTCTATGTTCACACCCACACAAAGTAGTAGAACAAAAAAATGACTTTTTTAGAATCTTAATATCTACTGATTTTTCAGAGCAAAATTTTGTATGTTTCGACCACAGGTGTCAAAAGCAAAGCCCAAGGGACCAAATTGTGACCCGCAAAAGTACAAGAATAAGGATTACCATATTATTCTGTTTAATAAACCCCCCCGTTTTAATATACCTGGGTATATTAAACAGCAGGGGTATATAAAATGGCGCACCAACGGGAAGGTACGATCCACCACGTACTCTTTATGCCGTGACGCGGTGCATCAACGTTTTGCAGACTAAAACTACTTACTGCTCAGGTTAAAACTACTTACTGCTGAATAAAGTCTGACTTGGAATTTTAATGAACTTTAGTATCTATAATTATGCCCCCATGAACACCATACAAATCTTGCCAAAAAAGCCGAGTTGCTGTTTAATATACCTGGGTATATTAAACGGCAGGGGTATATTAAATGGCGCACAAACGGGAGGCTCAAAAAAGCAAAAATCATTTAATACACCCGGGTATATTAAACAGCAAAATATGGTACTTTTAAATATAACATGCATAAAAAAAAATTAAGGAAACTAAACTTCACTTCATGGCAGCCCGGTGTAAAAGTGGTTAGAACGTGTGCATCGCAGTTCTGGGAGGGTTTAATCCCGTGCGTGGGTTTTCTCCGGGTATTCCGGTTTCGCTCCCACATCCCCGAAACATGCGTGCTAGCCTAGTTAAAGACTGCAACTCATGTGTGAAAGAACAGTCGTTCATTGGCTGCCACCCTCCCACTTGAAACGGATTGGACGTGTCTATTCCCACCAATGGAAGCCCAAAACTGAAATTAAACTTAATCTGCATCCAAACGTAACGACTTCAGTGGTTTTTGACTGCGATCCCAACTGATGAAAACACTAGAGAGCCCAGAGTTAATCATTACCGAGCGACTAAATCAGCCCCCAATGGTGACTAATACCCAATAAACGTTAAGATGTCGCAACGCAACCTTCGTTTTGCCACTTGACGTACGACGGCGTGTCACGAAAACGGTGACTTAGCAACAGGAAGTTGATTTACGACGTAAAGTTTAATAAATTAAAAAAAAAAGGCGGCAGACGACGAATACGCGCGCACGCGGGCAGTTAGTGTGTCAGTCAGACGTCCAGATAAAAGTTTAGACTTTGTCCCGTCGGGCAAAGAGAGGACTGATAAAAATAAAAAAAAGAACATTCTGGAGACACACACAATAGAGTGATTACATTATACACCCTAGATGTGTGAGTATACAATATAGATGGATTAGAAGGGGAAAGGTGACAAAATGGCGTCTTTAGGATCCTACTTAATCCTGGTCTCAATTGAGTAGGATGTGGAAAGAAGCGCCATTCCGTCTTCTTCTGTGGTTTTGATCGTATACGGCGGGGTGGCGTCGTTTTTTTCTTTCTTTTCTTCCTCCCGCAACTTCCCGTTGCCGCTGACCCACTTTCCCTCCCAGAATCATTAAACATTTTTGCTCTTATCGGCCTTCCTGGACTGTTATGACGGCACACCTGCACACCCAATTGCTCAAATATATTGCATATTTTGTCCTGGCGTGCATGACATTTTCTGTACGTTTGAAATATGCGCCTTTAACTCATTGACTGCCACTAACATCAATTCACGAGTACCAATTTCTCTAAAAATGAACTTTTTTTTTTACATTGACCGTATGCTAATTTGGGCACATTAGCCCTTTCAACGCTGAAAATTGAGAAAAACATCAGCAGCCTTTGACATTATTTTCTAAGATAATAAGGAAATGGCTTATTTTGAATGTTTTACAGGCTAGCTAGCAGCCTCACTTGTTAAAATTCAAACGGTTTATTTTTTCGGGGCGCTCGGAAACAACCTACTAGTAACAGCGTTCCATTACTTAACAACATCACCGTGTTTAGCGCACTTTTATTATACATTTTCAAATAGCTAGCTAGTGACCAGCTAGCAATAGCTGAGAAATTGAGTTATTTACAGGTACATGCCAACTTATTGTTAGGCGAAGACCCCGAGTACCACTACAAAAGAACAATTTAACGTTAAAAACGTCGGTTGTTCATAGGTTAGCACTGACACACGGCTAAGTTTTTTTGTTTGGCTATCGTTTTGGAGGCTCAGTAAAAATCTTTGCCCGCTTACACAAGAACAATTTAAGGCGAGCCAATATTGGCAAAAACAAAAAACAAACGTCCATAACATGCTACAACCACATTGTTTTGCTAGGTATAACAGGCGTTAGCCCAGTTCACAAGGACTATCAGGCTAAGCTAGCATGACAAGGTCTTTTTGTTTTGCTGGGTCTAGCGCTAACAGCCATTAGCCTACTTCACAAGTACTATCAGGCTAAGCTAGCATGACAAGTTTTTTTTAATATTTTTCTTATTTCCCACTTTTAACTAATTTTTGGAGTTAAGAACTTTTTGGGTGACAGTGAATGTTCAAAGATATGTAGGTTTGTTTCTCTTACATTTTAAGAAATGAGGGGGACAGAATTTTACAATGAAATATACTTTCATTATACTGTTAAAGTTTTTCTGTGTGCAAAAGAGCTAACCTGTCGTGCCAGTCCATGTCGGCCCGTGTTCTGCTGATGTCTCGGAGATGTTTGTTCAAGCGTCACACAGGAGATGTCAAGGCAAATATCCTCGGGAACTGAAAGAATAAAAAAAGCATTTCACGAGGCTGAAAACGACCAACATATTTTTTTTACACGACGGCGCGTAAGCCGCTGAAAATGGCCGAAAATGCATTAAAATCAAATAACAGTCCATGCCAGTGAGTTTGGGATATTTACATCTGCGTTGCCAGCTTCCCCTCTTTGGTTTTCTCATATTTTTTGTGCGAGAAATACGGTGCCATTACTTTATTTTTATCCGATTTCTATGCGCCGAACAATTGTGCAATTAAATGTTTCTATTGGTGTGCGCGTGCGTGTGTGTAAGGAAGCTTCACGAGTGTGACTTTGCAAATATGACGACAACACAGATTAGTTAGCTGCAAATATTTGACGCAAATCAGATAATTTGTGTTGTTTGAGCGCCGAACAGACAAACTCTGATTGTTTAATACGACCGACCGCAACGACGCGTACCGTAGCGCCATTCGGCGATTTCGGTCACCCCTTCAAAATGGCGGCTGACGTGTTTGTGTGACAGTCTGGGATATTTTCTTTTGCGGTTAAGCGGCTTGGGGGGAAAACGCACCCAGGCACGGCGCCGTGAAGTTATCTTATCGTTCGTCACAGGTGTGTGGGCCCTGCCCATTATTGTACGAAGGCAGGTAGGCGTATCATAAAATGGTTGTGAATTCTAATCGCAATTTATCACACTTAAGAAAGACCGACAGTCTCAGGGACTGTTTAAATAAATTTAAATAAATTGTTTTCTTATATTTTTGCTCCTTTTTCGCAAAAGATTGTGTAACAAATTGCGCTAATTTAATGTAAAGTACGCCTCTACTTACAAAAAAACGTCATTTCGTAAGTAGGGGTACCACCGTACTTTTTTATCGTAAAACATGCTAGGTCATTTTTCCCCCCGAACGTTGCTACGAAGCGACAATTTGGATGATGACGAACCAATGAACTGGGATGTGACTTTTGCGACCAGAGGAAGTGACTGGGAGGACTTAAGAAAGTGATGATAGCTCTGCATGTGAACTTGAAAATAATTTATGAGCAGCAGTAAGCAGCTAGCATGCTAGCGTCACACCAGGAGGAGGTGGTAAGCAGAGGCGGTCACACCGGCGTGACAACACACTTCATTAACAGGGAGTGTGTGTACAGCTGGATACACGAAACACACACACACACACGTACACACACATACATACACAATGGAGCAGTTCATCAGCTGTCAGATTGATCGCATCCAATGCACAATAAAAAAAAATCTCTCCCACCTGCTTACTTTAAACTGTACATGGTGTCCCCGAAAAATGGACATCATTTTAAGTAAATATTTTGGAACTATTGAGGCTAGCTCAATTGACAGTAATATACTTGTGGGGCAAAATGGCCGTCAAAACATCACACAATCCTTTTCGTCATTCTTGATGTATGTAAACGAAAACATTTAAACGGGGAACTAAATTTAGGATTGGACGTCTAGCGCTGTCGATGGCAACGGTTTGTCTGATGACTGACAGCTGCATTCTTCCAGACCACCCCTCTCATCCCGACAGGAATTCCATTCTCACTTTCACCCCTCTGTGACTTGATGTCGTTTGCCCGCCGCCTGCAATAGCGGGACCCCCAGCCTTCCCCAATTAACACACACACACACACACACACACACACAAATGCACGGACACACACACACAGAGCGGCCACCAGCTGTGCCAGATTAGCAGGCCTCCGCCCAGGCCATTAAGAGGGCCACTTTGAAATTAGCACTCACACACCACGAGGATGTGACACCGTTCGTGCACCCCCAAAAGTTCAAAATGTCCTTCGCGCCGAGTGGCGGGCAGTCCGCCGAGATGAGTGACGGCCGAGGAGGGTGGGACGATGAAGCCGGCGAGCCAGAGGGAGGGCATGAACGAATGAATGCTGCTGTGTCTTGACTATGTGTGTGTGCGCGCGTTACACTCGAGTACACTAGCGCTTCTTATTTCCAGGAGGAAACACACACACACACACCGTTTGCCTCTTCAAGTGATAAGATTTCCACCACCACCCCAAAAACGATACTCATATCGATAGCGACACAGCATTAAAGTGAAGTCATCGATATCAAGAAATAATAGGCCGAAAAGATCTACTTAGATCTACTTTTCCCAACGCTGGTGGCCTGACCTAAGATGGCCGCCAACAAGGTCCACGGCGTAAAAACCGGAGCACTTGTCGACCTTCCCGAGATTTTTGGAAGCTCTCAATGGCAGACGGAGTTCAAAAAATAAAATAAATGATGGTCTTCCGGCCAAGATTTTACCCCCGCCGGCGGCCATCTTGATTGTTCTCCGCGCCCCGATGTTTTTATCCCTACCTGAGCTAAATATTCCAACTGTGACCCCAACTAGAACGCCCCCCCCCATTCGCTCTCGCTAGCGCCTGTCAAAATAAACACGTTGCCAGCTCGTTTAGCCTGTGTGTGAGTATTTATAACGCGCGGCGAGGTATCTGACATAAGCGGCGTGGCGGGCCTTCCCGGCAGATAGCGCCGCCGCCGCCACCGCCGCGCCGCCGGGGGGAACTTTCCTGGCTCGGGGAAGCCTCGGGACAATCCGGCCTTTCATGGGGGATGCCGACGCGGGCCCGGGGAATGTCTCTCCCTCGCCGCTCCCTCTCTCTCTGCCTCGCTACCGCCGCACCCCCACCTCAAATTAAGACGTCCTCCTTCCCCGCCGTTCTCATCGCCAACGCTGAAGAGATTTTTGGAAGCAAAAAATATCGCATTTCCACAGGGGGGAAAAAAATTCAACTTAGAGCCCTTTCACACATGTTTTGGTGGCTTTTTTAAAAAAACAAATTGACTGTTTTAATGGTTTTATATTGTATTTATGTGCTATTAAATTTAAATAACAGTGCCTACCCAAGAGCTTTGTCGTGCCTCTTAATTGGCAACGACGTCCAAATTAAAATCTTAAAAACTAATTTAAAAACGGAGAGGTTACTGGCAAATAGTTGATGCTTTTTTTTTAAAAAAAAAAAGAGTAAAAATATATTAGTTTTTAGTTGTCATTTAAAAAAAAAAAACTGGAAAAATTACATATGCTCAAGTTTTTTAAAATAATTTAATAAAGGTAATCAGTAAATATACTGCTGCATTTATTTTTAAAATGTGTAAATATGTTATTCAAAAATAGAAAAATTGTCTTTTTAAAAGTTTACTGAAATTGTATTCATGTATTCTTTTAAAAAGGGAGAGAATAGGGAGAGATAGCTAGCACGAGATATACACACAAAAAGCCATCGAGTCGGCGGCCATCTTAAAACAGTGAATTTTGGCAAAATTTGGACAGATTTTCCAACGATTTAGTTCAAAACAAACCATATTAAAATGCCTATGATTCAGGCTGCATGTTTAAAAAAAAGAATTAAAAATGACCATCTATAAAAAAATATTGCGACTAACGAGGGAACGTTTTCTTCTTCAAAACTGCACTGAAACCCTTTGAATGCTTTAATGAGCAGCCAACCACATGCTACCAACCCTCCCACTTTAAATGAATCGAAGGTCTGAGGCAGAGCAAAAGGCGCTGAACCTCGGTCACGCACGACTGTTAAACAGCCTCAAACGAATCCGAGTTCGATGCCGAACTTCCCGGACGAGTCCTGTGAGAAAGCGTCCATATGAATATTCCTCTTGTGCATCACGTTAAAGCAGGCTTGCCGCCGTCCGCTGCTTCAAAACATTCCTTCATCCGCCAGTTCCCCCCCCCTTAATCTCGCCGAGCTGCCCGCTAGCCAACGGGCCCCCAAGTCCAACTCCACAAAGCCACCTTTTAAGCGCGTTTAAAATTAGAAGGTCCCGCCGTAGTAGCGAGGAAGGGAAAGAGACTCTCTATTCGCGACGGCTCTTGGAAGATGCTCGGCTCTTCCCGTCAGGACGCCGAGCGGCGCTATTCAAAGGCTCGCGCCGGGCAGGGAATCGGGTAGGGATCCGATCCACCTGGGACGAGGAAAATAGCCACTGTCCCAAAAAGTTGAATTTGGCGGAAGATTTTGAAAATGTTGCTCTGTTTGTCGACCGGATAGCAACATGATTGAGATACGTTCCTGCCATGGCGCTTTAAGCATCCAGAAATTGCACCCAAGGATGAACGTGATGTACACCGAGGTCCAAAAGGATATCTTGATTTTTCAAGAGGTATGCACAAAACTAAATTTCCAATTGTTGGCATTATTTTTGACCAAAACGTTTAAGAGGAAGTGAGCGGTTTTCCCCACGAGTTTGAAATGGACATCCACGTGATCAAAGTCCAATCGCCGACTTTGGGAATTTTGATTTTTGATCATCAAACGAACGACGAACAAGTAGAATGGGCCATAAATGAAGGATATACCGAACCATATTGCAATGTGAATGGGCGCCGTCCCATCATCCCAAAAGCAAACACGAGTCGTTCCCGTTGAACACTTGGATGGAAAACAAGACAAAGTGAAGGAGGGAACAGAGCCGCTGGATGTGAGCAAACACGACTGGTCGGACGGGTCGGTCGCCGCACGGAACATTTCATGGAAGCCGCAGGAAAGTTACCGGGAAGGATGGGTGGGACAAGATGGGATGGGATGGGCTGGGACACACTTTTTCCTCCACCCGAACAATCATGGATATCGGCCTACGAAGCCATACATTATTCCAAATAGACAAAAAAATACATACTTGTTTTCATAACAACACGTCAACACTGGTGATTAAACATTAGTGTCAAGAGGTCAAAGGTCAGAGGACACCGTGCCGTGTGACGAAGCAATACTTTGTTCGGATGCCAATCGTTTACCAGGCGAGACAACACGATTGGACGCGCACAACAACAAACTATTTCCTTAAGTGCACCAATGAAAACAAAGGGACCGCACACACAAATATACGTAAAACTGCAAGTTCTTTTACACACACATACACACACACACTTCCACTTGTTCCCTACTTTTGGCCAGGAATAGTAAAATAAACATAAAAATGTTAGCCGAAAGGAAAAAGGTGAGCGACCGTAGTAAAGCAAAGCAAACCTGACGTGACCCCCAAAGAAAGCAAAACAACAACATTTGGGACTTTCGATAGGGTTCTAGTTTAGACCCGCATTGGATCCAGTTGGCATGAATGCGGCCCACCAACCCAACGGAATTGGACACCCCTAATTTAAACCAATAGAGGAGCAAAAGCGTGTTCACGTGTCAGTAATGTGCCCGTTTTTTGTTATGTTTTCATCGATTACGACGAAGCAGGAACAAAAACACCAGGTGGGCCGTCGCTTTTGGAGGGGAAAAAAGCGCTGAACAGAGCGGGTCCAGTTAGCGTGGCTCCGTCCTCTGTCGGTTTCCTTCAAAACATCCGCCGCCGCATGAATTAAAACGTTTTATTTCGCCAGCGGCCGCCGCTGGACGGCCCCTCCCGTTCTGCTTCTCGTCGCCGGGCAAAAAAAAAAAGATCTTTGGAGGCTTTTTGCTGAGCCCTGTGGCTCTTTTGCTCCCTCAAACGGGCACGAAAAGTTGTCCAAGAATGAATAAGTGTGGTTGAAGCAACTTAAAAAAAAATCTTACAGCGACAAAATGGCTGTTTGAAGTCGTTGGCTGCCTGCGATTGGATGTCCAATTCGTTTTGACTGGAATGACATTTAAATAATTTACTGGCAACTAGCTAATTATTTCATAAATATTTTGATCATCAATTAATCAATTAGTTAGTTTTTAGTCAATTAGTTAATTTTTTTCTTTAACTAAGGTGCTATGAAATGGTGACTGTTAAAAAAAAGACTGCGATAATTTGAATTTTAAATGGAAAAAACAATATATTATTCCACCTATAATCATTATAGGTGGAATAACATGTTTAAAATTAAATTATCGCAGTCATTTTTTAACATAGTCACCATTTCATAGCACTTTAGTTAAAGAAAAAAATTATAGTATAATGTCTCCACCCAAAATAGCGCATCAAGGAACACCCAATTTTTTTTCCAATTCTGGTTGTGACATCACAACCAGAATTGATGATAATTTGTCGCTTTCTCGTGCTGCGCTAGCTAATAAATATCGTATCGACCGATAAAGGAACAAGAGAATACAATTTTTTTTAAATAATTTTGCAGCCAAATTCTACTTTTCAAAACAAGCCCACATGGGTGGATATCAAATCCAGCAAAAATGGATGTTGTTCTAACCCGACGAGGCTTCACCGGGCGACGAATTTGCGGGCTAAAAATACGGTTTCCTCTCTCGAGTTGAGACGCTTCATCCCCGCAAACACACAGCACCCTCACAAGGCTGCAATTAAAGCACCTTTAATTTTAGTCTCATCCGGCACAAAGGTAGCAGTGTTGGCCCGAAAGGGACGGAACACAGCGAGGTATTGATGCCCACGCCCGCGGTCTCTTCTGGAGGGAAGTCAGCGAGAAGAAGACCAAGAAGAAGCGGGCAAAAAGTATTTAAAAAAAAAAAATGGACGCATCCACTCAAGATGAAATTCCTCATTTCATGTCTCCAAAAAGAGACTTTTTTTTCAAATTAAGGTGGGACAGAAAGAACATTCGTTCGCTGCCACCCACCTACTTCAAATGGATTGGACGTCCTCTAAGAGGACACTCACTGAAAAAGCACGATTGGACGCCTGCTCGGGGGGCAAATTTTTGACAGTATGATGTCAACAATTTTCAAAACTTCTAAAAATCTCTCCAATACTGTACACAGAGGAGGCGAGGATGTTTTTTTTGTGTTTTTTTCCGGCTCCGCCCCCAGTTTCTGTTCATTGTTGCCGCTTCAGGTGCCGCGTTAATGGTTAACGGCGGCTGGGCGGCGTCCGCCAAAGAGGAACGCTGACATTTGGCCGCCATTATTCACGGCGGCTTTTGTTCCCGCCGCAGCCGGGAGTGTTTGCGCTGGGATGAATGGGATTGGGTGTGGAAGGCGGCCATGTTGGGGGGGCATGGTTTTTTTGCCAGGTGAACAAGTCACGGGGTTAAAGTGTGAGACCACTTTTGAGGGGAGGATAAGGCGCACAAAGGCCTCGTGTTTTTTTTTTATCTCCCACTTTTAATCTCGGACGCTTTTGCCCGCTTTCCAGCAGTTTGAGTCGGACGTACACGGGTGGGCGGCCATGTTTGCGCCGTGTGTTTGCACAATATGGTGACAGGGAGGAGCCCACTCGCTGGAGGGATGCTCAGCCCCCGCCAACCTCTCGCGGAAGGAGGGTCCGTAAAACTATTGTTTGATCTGTCGCGGTCGCCCAAGGCTTTACTTCCATTGACAGCACGTGATGTCCAATCTGTAGGGACTGGGAGGAGCTCGGACCCTTCATTCGTGGCAACCGTCCCGTTCCCGATCGAAGGGCTACGCAGAGTGGGACATGCAAAGTCCACGTTAAAGTAGTCCGCCTTTTCGGCCGAGTTCATCTGGGATGGTCTGATAGGCCAAAACCAAAAATATAAAGCACATGTGTCAAAGTGGCGGCCTGGGGGCCAAATATGGCCCGCCGCATCATTTTGTGTGGCCAGGGAAAGTAAATCATGAGTGCCGACTTTCTGTTTTAGGATCAAATTAAAATGAAGAGTATAGATGTATATAAAATTTCCTGATTTTCCCCCTTTTAAATCAATAATTGTCATTTTTTAATCCATTTTTTCTGTGTTTTTAGTTCAAAAATCATTTGGTAAAATCTAAAAATATATATTAAAAAAGCTAAAATAAATATTGTTTTAGATCTATAAAAAACTGAATATTCAGGGCTTTTAATCCAGTTATTTTAATCCATTTATAAAAACAAAATCTAAATAATATATCTAAAATGGTCCAGCCCACGTGAAATCAAGTAGATGTTAAAGCGGCCCGCGAACCAACCCGAGTCTGACACCCTTGATATAGAGAATGCAATTAATCTCACACCATAAATGGCCTTTGACCCCTAACCATTGCCCAGAAGAAGTTTTTTTTTTTTACAAAAACAGGAGACAAAAACTGTGGCGGAAAAACTACTCGGGACTAAGTGGCCGCACGCCAAGTGTTGCGTGTTGGCGCGTGCACACGGGTTGTGTGGGGGGTTTGGGGGGGTCTATACACCTTATATCCCTGCATACACACAAAGTGGAGTGTGAGAACAATGGGCGGCTTTGAGGAGGAGATGGGCCGCCTCCATTGTCTGTTCTGTTTACTCACAGACTCACCTGGCACTGAGCTAATAGCGCCGGCCGGCTCTATCTAGCAGTGCACGGGGAACGCTAACCCGCGTAAATACACCAGTCTGCTCACCTGAACAAAAGTTAAATCTACCAGTGCCTTGTAAATCTAATGAATTGGAGGAATTGATCATTTTCTGTCCTAAAAAGCTACATTCATATTGATTTGAAAGTATTTTAGACTACGATCAAGTAACAGTTGATAGAAAACGGTAAAAAAAACAAATCTTCAGAGATCGAAAGTTGCCATTTTAAGAAATGATTAAATCATAATACTGATAAAAAATATATAAAAATTGTCATTTGAGAAGCTAAACTCTGAGAATTTTTTGGGAGACTCTTCCTCTTTCAACTGAAGTTTAAACCATGTTTGCCAGCCCTCCCGCTTCATTTGGATTGGACGTCTACTACCGATGAACTCATCTAAATCCACCGACGTACGCGATTGGACGTCTGTCACGGCGCCGAAAGAGTTCTAATGCCTTCTTTTTGGGGAATGGGTTAAATTTAGAGTCATTAATGGATCATATCTAACGCATTCAAGCCCCGCCCCCTAGATAAAAACCCTGCACGTGTGTTTGAGTGTGTGCGGGTGTAGTCGCACCTGGGTGTCCCGGGAGATTGCGGCGTCGGTAGAGGGGGTGAAGTTGGGGGGGGTGTGGGAAAGGGAGGAGGTAAAGGGGTGAGGGGGTGGGGGGGTTCTTTCAGGTTTTTTACTACTGTGCAAACACACACACACACACACAGTTGATAGGTTTGATGGGATCAGTTGGGAGCCTCGCGCTGACCCTGCCTCGACCACGCCCTTGTTTAATCCAGATGGGTGTGTGTGTGTGTCGTCAGGATCGTTACAAGAGAACACACACACACGCACACACACACGCACACACACACGCACACACACACGCACACACACACGCACTTTGCAAAATGTGAACATTTGTCCTGCAGATGTGAACATTGGAGCATTTTTTTCTTCTTTTTTTTTCTTTGCAAAATGTAAACTAGGCCACATGGCATCCGATAAGGCCGAGCATACCTGCCGCATTAATGATTACTCCAGCGCTTTTATTTTCATATTTTTGTTCAGGCGCTAAGCAGAGTGCCTCTCCAAGCTCGACTCTAGTGATTTTAAACACACTTGAGTGGGTGCTAATGGAGTCAAAGGGCGAGGGCGGGGGCCGCAGGGTCTTTATCCAGGGCGGCATCAAGTCTGGGGGAGACGCACGCCCGACTAGGCGCTGGTGGACGCCCGACTGGGCGGAGGAGAATTGTTTGGCCGCTATTGGTCAGTGGAGTGAGCTCAAACCAGGGGGCCAGTTGGTTGGTTTCAAATGGATTGGACGTCTAGAGCCGTGAATGGCACCGAAAGATGAGTCGGTCCTCGCAGTTTTATCCTTTTTAAGCATTTTTAATTTGAAATAAGTCAATATTGATTGTTTTCATCCATTATTTATTTATTTTTAATTGTAAGAAGCAAACTACAACTGTCAATATTTCTGGGTATTAAATCATTATTTTCTCCATCAGTTTTTAAAAAGTTTATGATTTGCATACTTTGATACTTTTGAGCAAGGGTGTCAGACTCGGGTTGGTTCGCGGGCCGCATTAACGTCAACTCGGTTTCATGTGGGCCGGACCATTTTAGATATAATATTTAGATTTTTGTTTTTATAAATGGATTGAAAGAACTGGATTAAAAGCCCTGAATATTCAGATTTTTTATAGATCTAAAACAATGTTTATTTTAGCTTTTTTATATATTTTTAGATTTTACAAAATGATTTTTGAACTAAAAACAGAAAAAAATGGATTAAAAAATTACAATTATTGATTTTAAAGGGGGAAAATCAGGAAATTTTATATAAATCTATACTCTTCATTTTAATTTGATCCTAAAACAGAAAGTCGGCACTCATGATTTACTTTCTCGGGCCGCACAAAATGATGCGGCGGGCCAGATTTGGCCCCCGGGCCGCCACTTTGACACCTGTGCTTTTGATTATCGGTTTGATGAATAAACTCAATGGCTGATATTAATAGCCGCCATTTTAGCTCTGGATCGTTTTTGCAGCACCTTCGCAAAAGGCCTCATCGCGCAAAGTCAGTTGGGTTTTAGCGCAGGAAATTCAAGAATCCCATCTGGCACGTGTCGACCCCCCAAAAACGACGCCAGCCATTTTATTTTACCCTCATTCGTCCCATTTCCGGCCATCTTACCCACAAAGTCGGCGGTCTACACACGTCCCCGAAAGACGAGACAAGATGGAAGGCGCTAGCTAGCACTGCGGTTCGATGAGTGACCTCCTGGTTGTCTGGGCTTGATAAAGGAAGTCCTGGTTAATGAGTAATGAGGCCGGCGCTAAAGGGGGGGGCGGATAGAAGAGGGTGGGGGGGTTTCGGCCGGGACGGCGCGCTGATAAGAAGGGACGATAGAGTGACTTTTAAAGGGGGGGCGGCGGCGGCGGCAGTGGGAAAGGCAGTAAAACGTGGCCTGACGTTAGCGCATCCACGCGTACGTCAGCCGCTAGCAAAGGGGAAGAAAGCGACGGGAAAAGATGGAAAGACATCGAGTGAGGGTGACAGGAAAGGGCTGCGTGATTGATGGCCATGGACAGAATAACAAACAATTGGGGCCGTCGTGTAAAGATTATATGCCAAAACTGCACGATTTGCTTCTTTTTTTATATGAGGGGGGCAAATGTGACCGTGGAACAAGTTTTTGCAGTTCCCTTTTTTTAAGTCAAGGTGTGGCGTGTAATATTCTATCATGGGCAATTTACCAAAAAAAAACGATATAGATCAGGGGTGTCAAACTCGGGTTGGTTCGCGGGCCGCATTAACGGCAATGCCGTTTCATGTGGGCCGGACTATTTTAGATATGATATTTAGATATTTTTTTTTAAATTGGATTAAAAGAACTGGATCAAAAGCCCTAAATAGTCCGTTTTTATAGATTTAAAGCAATGTTTATTTGAGCTTTTTTTTCTTAGTAATGGAAAATTTCTTTTAATCAAGTTTTTCATTTCAAATGGAAACAAAATATATTTTTTAATGATGTTCAGTATTAAAGTGGAAAACGGAAAATATCTATATTTATTTTTAGATCTTACAAAATGCGCTTTGAACTAAAAATTGGAGTGAAAATATTGCAATGACTGATTTAAAAAAGGGAAAATCAGGAAATGTAATGTACATCATCTATAATCATTTTAATTTGATCCTAAAACAGAAAGTCGGCACTCATGATTTACTTTCTTGGGCTGCACAAAATGATGCGGCGGGCCAGATTTGGCCCCCGGGCCGGCACTTTGACACCTGTGATATAAATCATTAGTAAAAATAAATCAGGATAAATGTAATTTCCCCCTGGTTCAAAAATATTTGTTGGAAATGTATTTTCTAAAATTAAAAGGAGGGCCCAACAGATATTTTGCCTTTTACTTCCTATGTATTGATATATTGCTCAAGCTACAATGATAACTTTTGATAGTATTTATCACGTAGTAATTGGGTGGTGGCGCAATGAAACGATATCTTGACGAACCCTCCGCACGCGGGTCGAAGCGGACAAAGCACGTGGTCCCGGCCGGCCCCGCTCGGGAGTTTGAACCCTTAAAGCTATTAGGCGGCCCGGGATTTCCTTTGCATTGTGGCGCTAAGACGCAAGAATCACAAAGACGGCGGGAGTCCGGCTCTTAAAGGAGGAGCCCGCCCATTGGCCGCTTTGGGCAAACAGGATTTGGACACTGGGGAGGGTTTCGGGTGACCTTCGGGTGCTTTTTTACAACTCGTGGCTGTGGCCAAAGCGAGTTAGGAGCCCGACTGACTATTCCCACGTCGGGCCATCCGGGAATGAGGAAGTGGAAGCTTGGGCCGGGTTAAAAACGTGACGGGTTGTCATGGCAACCCCCTTGAGGTCACTATTGGCATCCTTATCAGTTAAAAAGTCTTTAAATCAGTGTAACATTACAACATTTTTTTTAAACCGTGCGTGGAGTGCATATTAGGGCTGCGATTGGCTGACACCTGCTCGTTCTACATCCGCCTACAAATGATATTTTGGAGGATTATGGGTCATAGGTCGTGGAGATTTAAAGAACAATAGTTTACAATGGTATAAAAAGTCTAGACACCCCTGTTTAAAGTATTCCCTGCCATTGACAGCGATCGACATTTGAACTGGGAGGGCTGGCGGCCAGTGGCCATTGACGGCAATAGAAGTCCAATCCAATGAACCGTGATCGGTCGTTTGATGGAATTTCATGCAAAATTGATTGGACGTCTATCAATATTTTACCAATGGGACCGACATGACAGAAAAACTGTATTGTCTTTTTTTATTTAAAATGTTTATTTCATTTTTCTTTCCATACAAATGTGGAAAATGTCACTTGAATTAGCATTATTGGTTTTAGGCCTCATCCTACAGCCCTAAACTGAAATATCCAGGAAAAAAAGATGCAAACGCTCCAATGGAACTCGAACCCAGAACTTCATGACGGTCAGGAAAATGCGCCGTGTTTAAAAATACAAACGCGGACACCTTATAAAGCAGGTTACACTTTTACAAGGCAAAATGTTGGTGGGTTTCAACGAAGCAGGGGCCTTCATTAGCCTTCGGAAGATTATCTCTACTCTTCCCGTTGTGTTTATTCTTCTATTTGGTAATCATCCGGGTCGGTCCCGGCTTTCCCGTAACTGGTCCAAAAGTCCAAAGGACCACTTACCGCCAGACCCAAATATGGTGGGTCTCTTATCTGGACCGCATCTTTCGAAACAAGCTAGCTCGCAATTAGCAATCGTCCCAAAATCCCATCGCCGTTACGGCTATTCGCCAGGACGGTCCGCGAGGGTCCAGTTGGTTTTTCGGCGGCCGCTTCGGCCCGAACTTCCTTGAGGGATTTCCGGAGTGGCCGGGCCTGTGAGCGGAAATCGATTTTGACGTTTGTCCAGTTCTTTTGGACCCTCGCCGCCCACCTCTGCGCGAGCTGGACTCTGACACCGAGGGGGCGCGGTAAGAGGGGTTGTTACCATGGGGCAAATGGACCTGGGGTTCAGCCACAGGTGAAGGTTGCCAGATAACCCGTTGGGGAGTTGAGCCAGTTAAAGCTTTCCTCGGAATTTAATGCCGTTTATTGCTTTTGGAACAAAATACCAATGGTTTTTAAGACACCTGCTCACATTTAATGGATGTCAGTTTGCCAGTTACTATTACAAATACTATTTCAATGACTTCATCACTTGTCCATATCCAATTATTTGAACTGAAATGCTTCTATTTCAACTGGACAGAACGCACATCGCTCAATGGCAGACAACGAGGTCATCCTTTATGGGGCAAGTGGCTATTTTGGTAATTAAAAAAGGGGGCATTTAAGCCATAATATTGGCATACAAAGTGAGGCCTAAATGACCAAAATACAACATCCTCATCTGTGGATGCCAGTCCTTGATTTTTTTAAAACTATTAATCATTATTTAGATATATATTTTTATGATGAATTCAATTTTAATTAAAAAAACAGAAATACACTCTGGTTACGAGCCCCAATAACACTCTGTAGTGTTTTTGTGGTGGGAATTTTACAATGAATTTTGATTGGCCCCTCCCAGTCCAAAACAATTGGACGTCTAGCAACGTCTATGGCAGCCCACGAGTTAAACGAACGGGGTCTAAGCAAAGCAACATAGATCCCTAAACGTGATTGGACAAAAACTGCATATACGACGGGTACACATCCAACGTGAGGAAATATTACACCCAGTCGAAGCTTATTGTTCCAGGATGCAAACACACCTGCGACGTTACAGCTATTCATATATAAAAAAAATAAAAAAACTCTTACACAACTGAACGGCACACACACAACACAACACAAAAAGATTGCCGCTCTCCCCGACCGACATTAAAGCGATGACGTCACCGAATGACTCACTTCGCCAACCTCGAATGGAATTTACCAACAGGACTAATTGTGAAAATCTTTTGAACAAAACTATTTCCCACAGCAAACAAAGCAAACACTCCAGTGTACGCGAGACATGACAATCTGGCAGAAATGCACGATAAAGACGATTGCGAGCGGCTCGACGGTGGAAGTCGGCGTTTATGACTGCGCTATAACTGTTGCCTCGTCGCGGCCATAAACGTTAAATGGGTCTGGGAAGCACACATGACACACATCGTCTCTAACAATAGATACGAGCCCGGGCGGCCTCGTCAAGTCAACTACCTTGCTGTACTTATTTTAACTCGAGGGGGGATTGTAAAAACGGTGATAATCCTGGAATTTCTTGACTTTCTTATCAAATGGTACATTTTAGTCCTGTACAAAAGAACTCACCTATCGTGGAGTGACATTCCACATTTTAAAACCTGACTGATGTTGAGAAAATATACAGATATGGCTGGTTTAAGATGGATTTAAAGTCCTACTGTTGAGGGATGCCAATTTTAGATTAAATAAATGAGGCATAATTGCTAAATTTAGGCTGTTAGTGCGCATGTTTTTTAATTCATATTTTGTAATGTTATCATTATTGCGCAAAAAAATCTACATAATTATTCACAACAGGTGGTATTATAAGACATAGAGAGCCTCAAAGGAACAAGCACGGCAATAATAACAAAACAATCATTTCACCATGCAACAAATGAATGAATGACTAGACAACTGCGGTGTCAACTGATTTTAAACTATTGTCAAATTTAAAATATGTTAACATGTATAAAGACAGAAAAGTTTCCCAACACTCACACAAACATTACCACTAAAAACAAATAAATATATCATTTTGAAACTGGTTTGTTAGTAGGAGAAATAAAATAGTTCTCCGAGCTAAAAAGATAACATGCTAAAAACATGAGTTTTTGCTAATTCGCCAGGCAGCTCAGCAAGTTAAATAATTACGTTTAGAACATTTTCACTAGATAATAAAACGCGTCATATGTTCTTTGTAGTCTATTTTGGGAGTTGGGGAAAATGGTGGGTGTAAAAATGTAAATATATACGTAAGCGCTACCAGTGAAGTACGTTATACATGTACTTTCAAGATGGCGTCCTTGGACTACCACCAGTTCTTCATGCATGGCCTCCATATTAGCTATTAGCACACTTACAAGCAACCGTGTAACCAATTCATCTGTACATTTCCAAAGTAGTAATTACAATATGTACTCACCAAGGTCATTAGGAGTAGTAAAAGTAGGTTAATTGAAGTGTTTTTGCAGTTGTTCAACGGTGTCGTCACACACGCTTTCCTAGAAAAGAGTACATTCAATATAACCACGTCAAATCTAATTTAACGTCTTCACGTCATATGTGCATTTCCACAACTACGTACAAACATTTTTTAACAGTATTAAGTGTGACTACAATGGGCAAGTCGGTTCTTAAGTAGTTTGTGACGTTTTTTGTACGGTCCCTTAACTACGTCATAGTTTGTGCAAAGTATTAAAAATACCCATATGGCCTACATTCAATTAAATGAAACCAACAATAATGCTAGTAGTAGTAGCTGAATTCGTCTGTTTATACAGTGCATGTACCAATTTGTACACATGCTATTTTTTACCGTGACACTTCTTTACCTTATCGGGGTGGTTGTTGCATTTCCTCTGTTATTCTAATGGATTTCGTCGTATGTTTGTCGATATTTTGGTAAAAATTAGGAAAAATCAAAGTCCCCTCCGGCGAGATACAAACAAATTCACCTGGAATCCACTTTTGCTCGTTTTAATTCTACAGTTCGTGTGACTACAGCGACACCTGGCGGTGACTACTAACCGATTCAACCCGTTTGTCATATGACACGCTAACCCTTCCCTCATTGGCTTGATCAGATCACATGACAGTCGCCGTCTGTACAGTTCGTCGCTCGTTGTTTTTGTTTGTTTTTCTTGAAATAAATCGTCGGGGGACGTCGATTTAAGTGGCAAGTCGGGACCGTAAGAGACAACTTGTGTAGTAGACACTGTTCTGAAAAGTAAACTTCTAGAGCAGGTGGGTTAAACTCTTTATAATGTATTTTTAAAGTGACTTGTTTGTGCTGGCTCAGCATAACAAGCCAGTCCCATACAAAACAATTTAATTGAATTTGGTATTGGGTCTGGGTCTTGTGCTTTTGATTTATTGGCTTAACACTTCTCATTTCTTGACTGTTTTTTCCACTAAATCGTAATCGATCGTATTTTCATTTTCCTTGTGTGATGAATAACACCTATTGTAATTTTAAAGAGAAATTGTATGGTGCATTCTACCACTGATGATTATAAAAGGTCAGATAACTGCATAAAAGTATAAAAAAAAACCTGAAAGACGAGTATATTTTTGTATAATTCATAATTTGAGATCACTTCTGTTAATATCGAAATTAACATCCCTCGCAATGAAAGCTACTTAACTCTCTTGTGGCTCACATGAGCTAAAAACAAAAAAAATGCACTAATCTTCAAGTTTTTTTTTCATTTGAATTTGTCAGCAAGATGAAAAAGGAAGGGCACATGCTTGATTTCTCAATCACCAACACACTTCCTTTTTTCCCTCCTCAGTATAAGTTGAAAACTATTTGAAAACAATTATTCTTATTTTTTTCAGCCGTCTGAAGTGAATAGAGACCTAGAAGCATCTTTTTGTGTTGCTTTCCATTATGGGTTCATTGTTTTGGCATCCTATACGACATCCAAACACACTCTTGTCATGTTTCAGAGGTCGGACGCCATCTGAGGTACCGAAGGAGACGTTCCTGGTGAACATGAAGATTGACGTCCCTTATGATAAGGTACCACAACCCACTACTACGTGTACGTTGAATTATTACTATTGTTTATGTGTCGGTCCCTAGTTGGCGGAAAATGGACAAAGAACGTCTGACAGGGAACGGAAAGCTCAGAAGGTAGTTTAATAGTACGTCACGCATAATATGATGGCAAGTCACGATGATTACCTTTTTTTTTGCCCTGTCAAGTTCTCCTGTTGTCTGCTGGTGGCGGCTTCAATTGCGTCTTTTCTGCTCGCCGCGACGGCGCTCTACAACCTGCTGGGCTCCGGATCTTCCAACAACAGCGGTGGCCTACGACTGGCCTTGAAGGAGTCCTGTTCAGACCCATGCGGGTAAGAAAGTAACATTAAAATAATCCGCTTTTTTGCCCTTATTTCCGTCCAATATCGCCAAATACAAAGATCTGAATTTCGGAAGAGAATTCTTGTTTTGGGGTGAAAATGCTGCTTTCAAGGAAATGAGGAACTGTGGGAATTTTGGAATAAAAAATGACAAGTCAAGAGATTTAAGGACATTTTTTCAGCTATGATGAAATATGGGGAATTTTTGGGTTAAAAATAGATTTCATTGGTCAACTATAAAAACGTTTGCTTTTATGAAAATATTCCCAAAATGTAGGAAATCATTTGGAAATATTGCAGCTTTCAAGAAAAGCTGCCATATCAATGTTGGGAAAAAAAAATGCTGCTTTACTGACAATTGGGAAATCTCGGGATTGTTTTTTTTTTAATACGTCATGACTAAAAGTGCTGCATTGACTAAAAGTAACAAATCGTCATAGTGCCTTTCACAATACTTTATTAATGGCTGATTTCAAGAAATCTTGACGTTTAAACAATTTTTTGTTGTCAATATTAAACAGGCAAACAAAATATGAATAGCACTATGCTGCATACACGCATCCCTAGAATAACCAAATTGAATTCTAATCTGTCCATGAATTTGTTCAAAAATATTGAGCAAATACACAGTAGAAATTGCCTGGCAAATCGAAATGCCACATTATTCCAGACAATATAATAATACAGTAATCCCTCGAATATCGCGGCTTCACAACATCACTGATTTTTTTTCTGGGGATTTTTTTGTGTAAACGTCTCCTTTTCCTCACAACCTCAGAATCTCTTTAGTGGAGAGCATCCCCGAGGGTCTGCGGTACAACGCCAGCGAGCCGTCTCACGGTTCTACCTACCGGGCGTGGCTTCAACTGCTGTCCCAGGCCCAGAGTAGCATTGACATCGCCTCCTTCTACTGGACCCTCACCAACCAAGACACGGGCACTCATGAGCCCACCGCCGATCAGGTATGGAAAAACTCCTCGGCTCGGCTGCCCCTTTCCGTCGCTCCGTTGACACCTTTTCCACGTCAGCGCAGGGCGAGAACATTCTGAAGAATCTGGCCGAGGTCTCGGGTTCGTTATCGGTGCGCATTGCCGTGAGTGCGCCGCAACGTGGGAGTCGGCTGAATGAAGACCTCAAACAGTTAAATGCTTCAGGTGACTTAGTCCCGTTTAATCCGTGTTGAGAGTTTTTCTGGACTAAAAATCGGCATGGAAGTTGAAAAAAATGACATTACATGAGCTATTGTTATTGTTTTTTTAATTAAAAAGTGCAACTTATAGTTTGTAAAATACCGTAGTAGATCAAAAATAACATTACATAAGCTACTATTAGGTATTTTGATTAAAAAATGCAATTTATAGTTCGGAGAATATTGTAGTAGATAAAACAACATTGAATAAGCTATTATGTTGATTAAAAAGTGCAACTTATCTGTTCGAGAAATACCATAGTAAATTTAAAAAAATAACATTACATAAGTTGTTATTATTGTTATTTTGATTAAAAAGTGTGACTTATAGTTCAGAAAATACCCTAGTAGATCAAAAAAATAACATTACATAAGCTACTATTATTGTTATTTTGATTAAAAAGTGCAACTTATAGTTCGGAAAATACTGTAGTAGATAAAACAACATGAAATAAGCTATTATTATTGTTTTTGTTTTTTTAAATTAATACGTGCGACCTATAGTTTGGAAAATACCATAGTAAATAAAAAAAAATAACATTACATAAGCTGTTGTTATTGTTATTTTGATTAAAAGTGCCACTTATAGTTCAGAAAATACCGCAGTAAATCAAAGTAACTTTACATAAGTTATTATTATTGTTATTTTGTTTTTTTAAAAAGTGCGACTCATAGATTGAAAAATACCGTAGTGAATAAAAAAATAACATTACTTAAGCAGTTATTATTGTTATTTTGATTAAAAAGTGCCACTTATAGTTCAGGAAATACCATAGTAAATACAAAATATAACATTACATAAGCTATTATTATTGTTATTTGGATTAAAAAGTGTGACTTATAGTTCGGAAAATACCGTAGAAGATAAAAATAACTTTACATAAGGTATTATTATTGTTATTTTGATTAAAAACCTGCAACTTATAGTTCAGAAAATACCATAGTAGATAAAAATCGACGTTTAAATGAGCAAAAAAATTAATACAATTTGCCTACCTTGTCCGTCCGGTGTTGTGACCCAAAAATCCAAATATTAGGAGCTGCCATCCGGCTGGTCAACATGAAGGAGCTGACCTCGGGGGTCTTGCACACCAAATTCTGGATTGTGGACAAGCAACACATTTACTTGGGAAGCGCCAACATGGACTGGAGATCCCTGACCCAGGCACGTTTCACATCCCGCTTTAACTACAACAAAAGATGTCACTATTAAGCAAAAGCGTCTCGTTATGGTTTGACATTGGGCATGTGATTATCAGGTGAAGGAGTTGGGGGTGCTGGTGTCCAACTGCAGCTGTTTGGCAGCAGATCTAGGCAAGATCTTCGAGGCCTACTGGTTGTTGGGGGCCAACCAATCCATCCCGGCGCCGTGGCCTTCCAACTTCTCCACCGACTTCAACAAAGAAAAGCCGCTCCAGCTGATGCTCAACAACACGCCGTCCAGCGTCTACTTAACGGTGAGTAACAAAACCAAACCCGGCTTGAAATCAGTTTTTTAAGGACGCTTTTGCCCCCCCTCCCCAGAGTTCTCCGCCTCCTTTGTGCGCCACCGGCAGGACCTCGGACCTGGATTCCATCTTGAACGTGATGGAGGACGCCCAGAGTTTCATCTACGTGGCCGTCATGAACTACTTACCCGCGATGGAGTTTGCGCCTTCCAAAAAGTAATTTTACATTTTGGGGAAAACGGGGTTGCTTGTCACAAGTTTTACTCTTTCATAAACGTAGCCGTATCGACTGGTTTTTAGATTAGCCATTCCAAAATTGGCATTAAACTTGAAAAGTAAGGATCTCTTAACCTAAAGCACAGGTGTCAAAGTGGCGGCCCGGGGGCCAAATCTGGCCCGCCGCATCATTTTGTGTGGCCCGGGAAAGTCAATCATGAGTGCCGATTTTCTGTTTTAGGATCAAATTAAAATGAAGAGTATAGACGTATATTAAATTTCCTGATTTTCCCCCTTTTAAATCAATAATTGTCATTTTTTTAATCCATTTTTTTCTGTGTTTGTAGTTCAAAAATCATTTTGTAAAATCTAAAAATATATTTAAAAAAAAAGCTAAAATAAACATTGTTTTAGATCTATAAAAACGGAATATTCAGGGCTTTTAATCCAGTTCTTTTAATCCATTTATAAAAAAATAAAAAATAAAAATATTATATCTAAAATGGTCCGGCCCACGTGAAATCAAGTTGACGTTAAAGCGGCCCGCGAACAAACCCGAGTCTGACACCCTTGCTCTAAAGTAATGGGGAACTCTTCAAAAAACCTTTAAGTGAGAATTGGGTAAAGAATTGTAAAACTAATTAGGTTAAAGATCATTTCGATGAGCCTAATTAGCGCTATTTGAATCATACCAAGATTGATATCATACTACGTTACCTTCAGGTGTTCTTTTCAGTGTGGCAACCAACTGCTTGCCTCACCCGGGAATTTCTTTCCAAAAATTTGACGAGCACACGTGGCGCCCCCCGCAGGTACTGGGAAGACATCGACAGCCAGCTCCGTCGAGCAGCCTACGAGAAACGGGTACGGGTGCGCCTGCTGATCAGCTGCTGGTCCAATTCGTCGCCCGCCATGTTCCCCTTCCTCAAGTCGCTGGCGGCCCTCCGTGATCCCAAAAACCATCTGGACATCCAAGTGGTGAGTAACCGCCCACGTCGGCCAGCGACGGGCGTAACAACGTCCGTTTGGTCGCAGCGGCTCTTCGTGGTTCCCGCCACCGCCAGGCAGAAGCAGATCCCCTACGCCAGGGTCAACCACAACAAGTACATGGTGACGGACCAGGTGGCCTATATTGGTAAGAAGACCTTTTGGAGTCCAAATTATTATTTTTTTCACAAAGCTAAATTGTATTTTGATTTTTTTTCCTTACCTTCAGGTACATCCAACTGGTCCGGAGACTACTTTGTGAACACGGCCGGCTCCGCCCTGGTGGTCAACCAGACGGCAAGTTGTTCCCAACAAGCCAGCGTCCAATCACAGCTTCTGGCTATATTTGAGAGAGACTGGAACTCCAACTACAGCTTCCCTTTCACGCAGCACAGCAAACTGAAAGACATGTGTTAGTTAGGCAACATTTTTAAAAACGACAATGACGGATGCCAAGATGGAGGAGGACACATCACATGAGGAAATGCACAATTATTCAACATTTCATAAATGTACCATATTGCCAAGATGTCACGATCGTGACATTGTCCATCATAACTCATCTCAGGAGGAAACAAAAAATCAAGATGATTTTTTTCCTTGGTTTTAAGGAGTCTGCTGTGCCTGTAAAATGAATAAAACCAGATTTTAGAGAACTGTATCGGTTCACTCGGCTGACTTTGGTGCAGGCTCAATTCCCGTTGCTGGCGGTATGATTGTGAGTGCGTCTGGTCGTTTGTCTCTCTGTGTGCTGACTGGCGACCCGTCTTTTCGCCCGACCGACGTCAGCTAGGATAGGCTACGGTAACCCTTACGAGGATGCGCAGTATAGAAGATGAATGAATAAAAGAACGGTTGGATTTCGATATCTGACTTTACCGCTAGAGGGCGCTCTGGATAAGATTTCATCCAAGGGGTCAAGACTATTTTATGGTTTTGATTCCAGTAGGAGACACAGTTTACTTCCTGGTTTTACTGGAATGACATTTAATGATAATTTTTCAGTCCCGTTGATAGAAATTTTGAACAGATTGGCCATATAAAGTGTTTTCTATTTTAATTTAATTTTCCTGATTTGAACTCGTGAAGAAAAAGGTTAATAAGTCACGTTAAAATACCAATGTTTGCCAAAATTAGGCAAAATCTAGGCGTTAACAGACATTTCAATGTGAGGACCGTTTTCACCAATCAAATGCGAGTATTCCAAATAGAAATGGAAAAGAATGGAATTACAATTCATTCTGGAAACAAATCGTTGGAAGTTTTTGCCTATTTTGATTCACTCCAACAAAGGGAAATAATGCGTGGATGAAAAAGATGTCCCAATGCCACGGGGACGGCGTGCGCGGCCCCCCGCTAAGCCCACCAACAACAGTTAGCGCTAAAGCCTCCCGACGCAAACAACAATGAGAGCTTTACGGGGACACTGAGCAAAACGCTGACTCTCCCGGACCGCTAATGCGCGCCTATTCTGCGCCGTCCACACGCGTACGCGCGGCGGTCCGGGGGCGCCGCGTGGGCGCCGCGTG
The DNA here is from genome assembly GCF_051989625.1 of Stigmatopora argus. NCBI lineage: Eukaryota > Metazoa > Chordata > Actinopteri > Syngnathiformes > Syngnathidae > Stigmatopora > Stigmatopora argus. The sequence continues at coordinate 3,099,100 of NC_135396.1, read as the reverse complement.
GGCTATTGGAGCGTAGCGCCTCCCGTCTTTTCCCATCCCTTTGGCCCGAGGCGCGCGGAGCAGGTCGCCGGAGCGTCACAGCCACCCACCCACCGGCCCCGGGATCGAGCGCAGGCTGCCGCGCTGGCGTCTCCCTACGGACCATGTGTGAGTGTCTCCGTGGAATATTCCGAGTCACCTGGACGCCGTCCCCCCGTGCAGGTCAGGATGCATAACGCGCAAAGTAGCCAAGTTGCCGTTCACTCTTGTCGCTCGTGTTTACCAGTAACGGACGTTCAGACTTCTCTTACCGGTTTGCCGCGGAGACAGATTGGAAGTAGTTTCACGTGTAGTTGTTCGGGTTCGAGTCCCTTTGTAGACTATTGGAGGCACGACCTAACTTCACAGCTGACCAAGTTCTGCCAAATATTCCTTCCAAACAGCATCCTGAAAGCAGAGCACGCACGCCAAGACAAAAACACACAATTCAGATGTGAAATATGATACTACGCTTATGATATATTACTCTTCTATGCTTCTATTTTCGCTAAATATTTCAACACGCCACTGAATTGCCAACCAATCTTAGGTGATAGCATACCTGTCAACCTCTGCCGATAACTGCCCTTATAAATGATTATGATTCCCCTTACAAACCCCCCAAAAACCTTACAAACACCGTACGACGAGTCGTACGGTGTTTGTAAGGTTTTTGGGGGGTTTGTAAGGGGAATCATAATCATTTATAAGGGCAGTTATCGGCAGAGGTTGACAGGTATGTGCTAGGAAAAGGTTGAAGATATACAGTAGTACCTTGACATACGAGTGCCTCCACATACGAGCAATTTGAGATATGAGTAAAATTTTGGGCAAATATTTATAATTATAATAATCTGACATAGGCCCAGTCGTCATCATCAACAACAAAAGCCTAATTGTGATCACACCCTTATCTTACACACCTTATCTTGAGTTACGAGTCACATTTTGATATACGAGCATACAGCGGACGCGAGAGGCTGCTCATAAGAACATCATGGCCACTGTCTTTCCTGTCCCCGGCATTTTTTCAGTGATTTTTTTTCCCCGTTAGTCAGTGCAAATGGCGGAGCAATCGCTAATATGAGAGGAGTATATACTAATTTTCGTTGGCAAGTGGTCGTGCGTTATCCTATTGTGAGGATATTTGTGTGCATCATTTTGGGAATATTTTGAAGGGAAGACAAACTCAAACAACCCTCGATAGGTTGAATCTGAAAATCAGAGTGGAGGCGGGGCCAATAGAGCCAACCCGGGAGAAGAAAGGTATCAAAATTTCAAACAAAAAAATTGAATTAAGTTTAGTGTAACGTTAGATTAACTTATTTTTGAGTGTGTCTGCATCGTCATCCAAGTTCATTTAAATTAGTTTATGTTATGTTACGAGTGTGTTGCCGTGCAAAAAGCTCGTATCTCGAGGTTCCACCGCAGTTTCAGCTGAAGGGAATCTAGGAACACATTCTGTTTTGTCATCAGTCCACCTCATGGCAAAGCAGGAATTGAAATGCCAGTCCTGTTTGTGCCGACTTCAATGTTTACGGCATTACGCACCCTAATAATAGCGACACATACACAGCTGCCTTTTGCATAGCGAGAGGAAGCTTCGCCCTTTCTCCAAATCCTGCTCTTTCTAATTTTAGAGCCTGGCTTTCAAAATCATCTGAAAACATCTCCCACCGGGACCCTCATTCCAGAACGTCGCTAACGTTCCCACAGACGGAGGCTAAAAAAAGTTTGATGACAAATCAGTGCGCCAATTCCTGCGGTTTGGACACTCAAATAATCTCACGTAGTTGTTTCACTCCATTCCGTAGCTTGTTATCACTTTCCGCCACCCTCACTTTATTAGCCCCGCCTCCCCCTTGCCCAAATACGGGGCATCTCCCCGCGTGCGAAAAGCCGACCCCGCCCCCTCCTGGCGATGCCGCGGTCCCGTGTCGGGCCCGAGGCGTTCAGTCGGGGAAGCGGCGGGCTGGCCGGTGACGAGGGGTCGACGTTAATGGAAGGAAAAACGGGGGCGGGGGAGTGAAAAGATAGAGAGACCCCAAGTTTGAGTGCGAGAAGAAGGGGTGCCGTGATTGGAGCCGGAGGCCTGAGAAGGTAGGATGAACCCCGTTGCCGCATCTCCATGTTTCCGGGTTTGGAAGTCATGCGAAAATGGATTGAAAGTTGCTTAACGCGCAGGGCACGGAATGGCGGCACATGGCTCAACAATGGCACGCTGTTTCAACAAACACTGGTGTAGTGTGTGCGGGTGTCGCCGTGATTTTGATAGTTTTGGTTGGCCAGGGGAGTTTGTGAAATGTGACTGTTGGCTACTTTGTTTTAGGTTGCATTTTTTTTTTAAATAGGGGTTAATTTAGCATTTGTGGTGGTCCCGTATGGAGCTGAAAGTTAACTTGACTTTGTTTAGCGAATTGCACAGCAGTGACAGCTGCGGCGTGATGGTCATCGGATCTGTTTGCCCCCTCCCGCCCCGAAACGGACCCCCCGTTACCCGCCCCGGCCTGGTATGTCGGCATGGCGAGGGCACGACGATGACACCCGAGATAGTGGCGTCTGTCGTTACCGTGACTTGTTTGCGTGCTAGCTAGCCTTGAAGAATGTTTGGTGACTAGCGTGGTAGCTAGCTTCAAAGCTTCTTGGGGTTTGTTTCTCTTCATTTTCAATGCTCGTTTGTCAAGTTTCTATGTCAATGGCTTCTTGTGATTGGTCGGGCGGGCGTGCTCATCTTCGGGAATCCCATTCATGGCAGGATTGGTACAACGGCGAGAATGGGAGGAGCTAGATTGTGGCTAAAGATGCTCAAGTGCGTCGGAGGGAGTCTTGACGGACTTGGAGTCCTGTAGTATTTCACTACTTGTACTTCCTGTAGAATTTATGAACAGAGTTGACAAAAGTAAGAGCAAAGTATTTCATTCTTGTCTTCACGGTAATCAAAGATCAGATGTCGTGTCATGGAAGACATTCAAAGACTCCGGAGTGTCACGTGCCAAAAAGTATTTCGAAAACCACGGTCGCCATCAAGTGAACTCGTTAAACCAGGAGTGGATTTGACGTGATGGATGGCGATGGTGGTTTGTTGATGTCCGCTTTTGGGCGGGGGGTGCTGGTGGTTTTCAAGCGGGAAGTTGGGTCAAGAGCGGTTCAGGGCTTTGGGAGGAGCAAAGGAGGAAAGCATCTTTGACATTTCGCTAGACGGAGAACTTCCCGACGTACGTACGTACGTACGTACTTACGTCCGTGGAGGAAGAGTCAAGTAAACACATGCTCGGGGACCGGGAGACTTTTCAGACCCAGCTTATTTATCGTCTTAGAGCAAGGATGTCAAACTCGGTCGGGTTGCTTCGTGGGCCGCATTAACGTCAACTCCATTTCATGTGGGCCGGACCATTTTAGATATAATATTTAGATATTTTTTAAATAATGGGATTAAAGGAACTGGATCAAAAGGCCAAAAGAGTTATTTTTCTTAGTAAGGGAAAACGTGTTTTAATCATTTGTTTTTCATTTCAAAAGGAAACCAAATCTTTTTAATTATGTTTCATATTAAAGTGGAATTAGAGAAAATTTGTATTTATTTTTAGATTTTACCAGATGCTCTTTGAACTGAGAAAAAATGGATTAAACACAATTGCAAGTAGCGATTTAAAAAGGGGAAAATCAGGAAAATTGACCCAAAAACAGAAAGTCTCATGATTTACTTTCTCGGACCGCACAAAATGATGTGGCAGGCCACAATGGACCCCCGGGCCGCCACTTTGACACCTGTGTCTTAGAGGGAGGGCTCAAAATAGAACATGCTAACAATTACATTTGGTAGTTGTATTAAATGGATGTATTCTGGCGTGCAAATTTTTTTCTGCCATCTGGACACCATTTTTAGCGACTTCAGTTATCCTTAAAAATGTCTACTTTTTAGTCTTTAGTTCATTTTCATGAATAATGATAACATGCGAAGGACGATGTACTGGCGAATAATAAAGTCTCGGTCACTGGACCAGATTTGGAGCTTCTTGGTCTTAATTCCTAAGAGTCTTGGTCATAGATGGTCTCCTATTTAGCACAAGATAAGTGGAAATATCACTTTCCTGTTTACACCGAGGAACTTCCTGTTCAGAGATACGATTTGCGCACAAGCAGAGGTCAAGATGGCCAGCTTGGCGAGGACGGTTTCGTCTGCCCTTGTTATCGTTTTATCCCGTAGACAGGAAGACGGCGGACGTGTGTGCATCCGTGTCTGGTGGGCGTTAACAAATTGCAAACACGCCGTTTTTTAGCGCGTTTTAGGGTGGCGTTGCTGTTTAAATGGCCATTTTTCTGGTGGCATCTCAGTTTACTTTGGAAAGCAGATGCTGGATCTGGACTTTCTATGTATGTGCATCCACCTGCGTATGTGAGGAATGGTTAGCATGCTAAGGGCGCGTTAGCGGGGGGGGGTGTCCGGTGTCCGCGGGGTCACAAGATGACCCAATTGGCATTCTCGGCGCTCACTTTAAAAGTGGACCTTCTCAATAAATCAAACTTTAGGGAGTATTTCTGTCTAGCATTTCTGATATTCTTATATTAGTGCTATTGGATACAAATTCTTCATATATTTCTACCCAAAACCAGTTTACCTTTTCAGTTATACGCTTTTTTTTCTGAATGGTTGTCAATGCATAGCTATTTTCATACATAAAACATAGTGTAACATTATTAACTATTATTAAAACTATTATTTTTGGTACATAATGTTATTCGGGGCTATTTTTAAGGAACGGTTACGTAGATACTTTGTTAGAAATATCAATTTCAATTTCAATTTGCAAAAAAAAATAATAATAATTTTAAGAAAACAAAAAAAAATTGAGTTTAAAGAAAAACTCAACTCAGATTGGGATTAATGGGACTTTTTTTTTAAAGGAAATATATACAGAAAGTGGCAAAGAAGTATTTTCATCTCTGAAGGATGAAATGTTGTTTTCGCCTATCTAGACTCAGACAGAGAAGACGACGACGACGGCCATGTTTACGGCGACGGCGGCAGAGATCAAACCGTAAGCGAGACGCGCAAATATCTCCCAAAGGTCTCGTGGGGTCAAGAAATCCAGTGGCCAACCAGAATTGACCAGAATGCCTATGTCGCCCCACGCAGGTGAAAGCTAAGAGGCGGTCTCCCCCGTCCAGCCGACCCCCCACTGGCCCACAACAACGCAACCCTCGCCACAGCACCTCCGCGGACGAACGCGACAGCCCCGAGAGAGTGGTGAGATGCAAAAGACACGCCCACCACGGCCCGGATTATAGCATAGCTGTCAACCTCAGCCAATCGCTCTGATTGCAATTCCACTTATTAAGCAATGAAAAAAAAATATATATATATATATAGAGATATATTTACTCACATAGGGCGCACTTAAAATTCAAAAAAAAATCTCCAATCAGTATGCACCAACCGCTCTGATTGCAATTCCACTTATTAAGCAATGAAAAAAATATATATATATATATATATATAGAGATATATTTACTCACATAGGGCGCACTTAAAATTCAAAAAAAAATCTCCAATCAGTATGCACCAACTTTATTGTCAGGGTACATTGCTTGCTGACGCGCTATATCTATATTGTGAAAAGGCGGACCTGTGAAAGGGGAATGCGGGTGTGCATATCATGCTTAAAACATAACAATATTACGCTGACGTTTTTGTCTGCTACCATCCGGATTAGAGCTGAAATGGGTAAAACCAGATCAGTTTTACAAAAAACCTACTTGGAAAAATCCCGTTCAAAAGTTGTTATACGGCGTACACAATTTGAAATGCTAAAAAAACGTATAAAATACGGGAAAAAATGTATACGTTGACAGGTATGTTAAAGTATATCCGCGTCTGCTATTTTTCTGGAAACTTGCTACCAATGATCGATTTGGGGGGGCGGGATTAAAAAAAAAACGACAGGTGGTGAGCTAGCCAAAAGCAGCGCAAATGGCTCAGCCGGCCGACTATTGTGGACCACAATGATCGGGCCGCATAAACACTTTCAATTGTGGGGAGTCAGCAGGGATTTGCTTTTTCACCAGGGCGTCCACCACAAACAATGCGGCTCACCTCTGATGAGCAGGAAAAAAAATGAGAAATGGAATTCACCGTTAAGCTGCGGTCGTTCCAATGAAAATATCACTAGCGCCAATCTGATCGGAAATGGCGCCCGTTCACCTCATTTTTCCCAAGATCAGATTCGGGTAAAAAAAAGATCAGGTTTATGAGATTATTTTTCTTAAATTCCAAAAAATGAAAACTCTGCATGAATTGGGCACTCAAATCTGGATGTTTTTTTATCGTTATCATTTATTGTTGATCTTTTTTTGTTATCGTTTATTGTTATTCCATTGGTGTTTTCCACAGGAGCAGAAGGAGAAGCTCCATGCGGAATTGAAGCAAGTGCTGAGTCGGAAAAGAAGTCAATTGAAAGCATCGTCCGCCTGCCGATTGGCCCAACCGGCGATGGACCCGCAACCTTCTAACGAGCAGACGGTAGGTAAATCGCCGTCGTCATCCCCCCAAAAAAGCTCTGAGCTACAATTGTCGCAGTCGTCCGTAGCTACGGTCCGCGACGCGGCTAACTCACAGGCAATGTTCCCTCTAAGCTGCGTGCGTGCACAATTGCGCACTACTCTCATCTTCTCCGCGTATAGCAAATCATATGGAGCGCACAAAATAAAATCCAACTTTTTTTCCCCTCCCATGATGGCGCCGTTCAGGCGGCAGCCAGTGGCAGTAGCTCTGTCCACTCTTATGTTTTTCGTGTTTTACAGCCCTTCTATCTTTTTTTTAATTACATTTTAATACTTCTTAATACATTCCTTTTTACTTTACTGTGCAAATAGAAGAACAAGCGGTGAAATCGGGTGAAAACTGTCTAAATCTGCTGTGTGTGTGGTTGTGTGCGTGCGTGCGTGCGTGCGTGTGTGTCTAGTATGTGTGATCGCTTGTCTTCAACCTACACAATGGACTATAGTAAATGGAAATTAGCCCTCGGCTACAATCTTATGTTCATTAACATGAATATAAATATGATCATTAATATGTGCTATCCCTTATTAAATAAATCAAAACAAAATCATGGAAAAATATTGCATATAAATGGAAACTTGACTATCTCAAGTGACACGTTCAGCACAAAAGTCATTTGAACGAGAATGAGAAGTGAGAAGGACAGATGTGTGAAATAAGGTAAAATTTAAGTCGGATTTGTGCATATTCTAATGGCATTTATGAAGATGTTTTATTCATAGATATTTTTTAATTCATTTCCTCAACTGCTTTATCCACTTTATCACTTGCGGGGGGTGCTGGAGCCTATCCCTGCTGACTTTGGGCCAGGGGCGGGGGACAGACACCCTGTATCGGTGGCCAGCCAATCGGAGGGCACAAGGAGACAAAGAACAGCCATGCACACTCAGACCCATACCTAGGCGCAATTTTAGAGTGTCCAATCAGCCTACAATGCATCTTTTTTGGGATGTGGGAGGAAAACGGAGTACTCAGAGAAAACCCACGCAGGCCCAGGGAGAGAATATGCAAATTCAACACAGGTGGACCGACCTGGATTTGAACCCAGGACCCCAGAGCTGTGAGGCCGACGCGCGAACCACTCATCCGCCGGACCGCCCATTCATAGATATTAATGATTACATTTTATTATTACTAAATCATTTATGTGTAGTAAACATCCACCTGCTTATGGCAGGTGTGATAGTGGTGTGTGCCCATAGCGAGCAATGATGATGTTGCTCACACTGGTACTCGGTGTGCTCAGGGAGGTTGTCTCTCTGCCCAGACAAACAAAAAATTAGAGGGAACATTGCTCACGGGGCTAGCTCACGAGGCTAGCTCACTCACTCGGCCTATCCTTTTGTGTCAACAGAAAACGGCGGAAGCCGTCGAGCCTCCGGTGGAGATCGTGGTGGAGACGGAAGCCGAGGCCGGGGCCAGCGGCTACAGCGTGACCGGCGGCGGCGAGAGAGGCATCTTCATCAAAGACGTCCTCAAAGACTCACCGGCGGCCAAACATCTCAGCCTGCAGCAAGGTGCCCCAAACCGTTGCTATTCACGTTAGCAACCGAGAGAGAGAGCCTTGGCAAATAGTGTGCGCACCCAATTACAGAGCTCGCAAAATTCCAATTTTAAAGCGCCGGTGTCGTATAAAAATGTATTTAGTTCCGTACGTACATGGCGAGAAAGTCAGGTGGGTTTTGTGTTTACGCGGCAGGCGATCAGCTGCTGAGCGCCAAGGTCTACTTTGACAACGTACGCTACGAAGACGCCCTCAAGATCCTCCAATGCGCCGAGCCGTACAAAGTCAGCTTCCTGGTCAAGCGGACGGTCCACGGGCAGGAGATCCGCGTGAGGCCCCGCCTCCCCAGCGTGGATGTCAAGGGCGCCAAAGCCAAAATGGTGAGGAAATATCTCCACTTTAATCTGGTAATATTATTTACGTCTTAAATCTTGTATAATATTACGCATTCGAGCCATATCTGGTCATTTGACGACGTAAAACTCTTTTGAAATTAAATTTTAAAAATGTTGGTGACATGATTCTTGTGGGCCAGTCACTTAAAGTTATGCAACATTCTGACTTTAATCTCGGACTATGGCAACATCGGATTTAAATCTCAAAATATGAGCTCGTTGGCTAGTTTTTCCCGTTCCACCGATTTCCACGTGAAAAAAAAAAGAGTATGGAAGGTGACTGACCTGGCGGATGCGTTTCAGAGCGTGAAGGGCGTCAAGCCGTTCAAGGCCAAGAAGAAACGTGGCGGTCGTTTGGGTCTGAAGAAGCTGAAGGAGAAGCGGCAAGAAGAGCTGGCGGTGGAAGGAACACCTCCTCGGTTGGAGATGAGCGACGTGGATGTGGAATTCTGCCTCCCCAAATTCAAAAGCAGGCGTAGCGCTTCTTTGGAGGCGGAAGGGGGCGCTGTGGTCCAGACAAAAAGGAAAATAAGGTCAGTCCTATCACAAAAAAACGTCCCGTTTTGTTTTGATTGAGTACAGCAATCCCTCGATTGTCGCGATCAATGTAGACCAGATAAACGAAAAACCGCAAAGAAGGGTCACCCCTATTTAAAAAATATTTTTTACTTCAGTGCTGAGTTCTAGTTATGAAAATGTAATTTAAAAAAATCTCCTAGAAAAAAAATCAGTGATGTAGTGAAGCCGCAATATTCGAGGGATTACTGTAAAGTTTGTTTACGAAAAGGCATTTTCAAGCATTTTTTTTTATTTCCCGTCACTTTTCACCGAAGCAAAATCTGCTCTCAGGTTTCCCCGGATGAAGACAAAAGGTCAGAGTGGAGGAAAAGAGGAGAGCGGAAGAGCCAAAGCCAAGGTGAAGGTTTCCGCGGTTGAAATCCCCCGAGCCAAAGTCAAAGTCGAAGGGAAAGCCCCCGAGTTTGGAATCAACTTGCCCGTGAGCAAAGACGCCAAGGCCGGAGAGCCCGATGTCGGCGTCCCGTCGCCGTCTTTGGAGTTCAGTCTGCCTGCCGTCAAGGGCCCGGACGTGGAGTTGGGGGGCCCGTCGTCCGGTTCCCCCGACGTGGAGTTTACTCTCTCGTCCGGCAAAGCGGACGCTCCCAAAATTGAAATCAAAGAAACGGGCAAAACGGCGGGCAAACTACGAATGCCAAAGTTAAAATTACCCAAAATGCGCCTGTCGCGTCATTTGGACGAAAGCCAGGATGACAAATTGAAGGTCACGGCGGAAGGAGACCAGGCAAAGGCGGAAACCAAGGGAAACGTTCCTTCCGTTGACTTCGCTTCAGCCAAAGGTCAAGGGAAAAGTCAAAGTGACGTGAATGTGAAAATGACAGTGAAAAAACCTGGGGTCGACATCTCTCTGCCGAAGGTGGATCTGGCGGTCGGTAGACTTCCCGACGAGGTGGAGGGAAGTCTCAAAGGTCTGGAAATAGCCATGCCTGCGCTGGCTATCTCTTCATCCAAGATGGAATCCCCCAATTTGGACCTTGAAGGCTCGGGAAGTGAAAGCAAACTCCGTCTCCCCTCTGCTGAAGTCAGGCTAGACATGAGTCGTTTCATTGGTGGAGATGGCAAGTTCAGCTTGCCTAGTTTTGATGGATCGCAAAATGTTCAAAGAGCAGATGTTGGAGGAAGCTTCAACTTGCCCAGCGTGGAAGTGTCGCTAGCCGACGGCAAAGAAATGGCGGTTGAAATGCCAGATGTGGATGTTTCTTTACCAAAAGTCACTCTTCTGGAAGGGGATGTCCGACTGAAAGATCCGAAGTTGGAGATGCCAGACATCTACGTGGGAAAACTGGATGGAGGCGTCGCTCTTGAAGGCCCTGAGTGGTCAATATCAGATGTTTCCTTGCCAAAAGTCAATCTTCCAAAGGGTGACGTCAACCTCGAAGGCCCAGAACTTAAGGGAGGAACGGTGGAAATTCCAAATGTCGAGATCTCGGGCCCTGACTTTGAAGGAGCAAAGTTCAAAATGCCAACATTGGATGTTTCTTTACCAAAAGTCCATCTTCCAGAAGGTGGAGTTAAATTAAAGGGTCCACAACTCAAGGGAGGAACAATGGAAATGCCAGGCGTCGATGTCTCAGGTCCAAAAGTTGAGGGCGATGTCCATCTTCAGGGACTTGACGACAAACGAGCAATGTTCAAAATGCCAAAAGTTGATGTTTTTCTACCAAAAGTCAATCTTCCAGAAGGTGGAGTGAAATCAAAAGGTCCACAAATCAAAGGGACAATGGAAACCCAGGAAGTTGACATCTCGGTTCCAAAGGTGGAGGGAGATTTTAACATTAAAGGTCCTGATTTTAAAGGGGGGAAGTTCAAAGTGCCACATGTTGATGTTTCTTTGCCAACATTCAGTCTTTCAGAGAGTGATGTCAAACTAAAAGGTCCCGATTTTAAGGGAGGAAAGATGGAAATTCCAGATCTTGATAGCTCCTTTCCCAAAGTCCAGGCTGATTTCAAGGGAGACGGAAAGACGCAAATAGCCGACGTTGATGTCACGCTTCCAAACGTTGATTGTGATGTTCACCTTCAAGGTCCTAAAGTCAAAGGAGGACATTTTAAAGTGCCAAAATGTGATGTGTCTTTACCAAAAGTCGATCTTCCAGAAGTTAAAGTGAAACAGAAGGGCCCAAAAATCAAAGGGAAAATTCAAATTCCAGAGATTGACATGTCAGTCCCAAAAACCCAAGGAGATTTTCGCATTGAAGGTCCTGATGTCAAAGGAGGGAAGTTCAAAATGCCAAAGGTTGATGTTTCTCTACCAAAGGTCAGTTTTCCAGAAGCAGGGGTCAAAGTAAAGGGTCCAGAACTCAAGGGAGGAAAGATGGAAATGCCAGACGTCGATATGTCAGTTCCAAAAGTAGAGGGAGATGTTGATCTTAAAGGTCTTGATCTCAAAGGAGGAAAGTTCACAATGCCAAAAGTTGATGTTTCTCTACCAAAGGTCAGTCTTCCAGAAGCAAGTGTTAAATTAAAGGGTCCAGAACTCAAGGGAGGAACGATGGAGATGCCAAACGTTGATGCTTCACTTCCCAAAGTTGAGGGTGATGTTCATCTTCAAGGTCCTCAAATCAAAGGAGGAAAGTTCAAAATGCCAACATTGGATGTTTCCTTACCAAAAGTGAGTCTTCCAGAAGGTGGAGTTAAATTGAAGGGTCCAGAATTCAAGGGAGGAGGGATGGAAATACCAGATGTCGATGTCTCACTCCCCAAAGTTGAGGGTGATGTTGACCTTCAAGGCCCTGATATAAAAGGAGCCAAGTTTAAAATGCCACAGTTTGATATTAAATTGCCAAAGGTCAGCCTTCCAGAGGGAGGCGCTAAACTAAAAGGACCACAGATCCAAGGACAGATTGAAACTCCAGAAGTTGATGTCTCCGGTCCGAAAGCCCAGGGAGGTTTTGACATCGAAGGTCCTGATATCAAAGGACGGAAGTTCAAAATGCCAACATTGGATGTGTCCTTACCAAAAGTCAATCTTCCAGAGGGTGGAGTCAAAGTGAAAGGTCCTGAAATCAAAGGGAAAATAAATATTCCAGAGGTTGACGTCTCTGGTCCAAAAGTTGACATCGAAGGGCCTGATGTCAAAGGAGGAAAGTTCAAAATGCCTAAATTGGATGTTTCCTTACCCAAAGTCAATTTTCCAGAAGGTGGTGCCAAACTAAAAGGTCCAGAAGTTGAAGGAAGAAAGATTGAGATGCCAGATTTAGATATTTCAGTCCCTAAAGGAAAAGCTGAAGGGAAAATAGGAATTGAAGGACAAGTTGCCAAAGGAGGAAAGTTTCAGATGCCCTCTGTCGATCTTTCTCTTCCTAAAATGAAAGCGAAAATTCCAGGAATTAAAATAGAAGGTCCTGAATTTAAAGGAAACGTCTCCACCCCAAATGTTGAAGGTCCTGATCTTAAACTTCATGGTCCTGATGCGAAAGAAGGAACGTTCAAAATGCCAAAAGTTGATGTTTCTCTACCAAAAGTCAGTCTTCCGGAGAGCGGCGTCCAACTCACAGGTCCTGAATTCAAGGGAGTAACAATGGAGATGCCAAACGTCGATGCTTCACTTCCCAAATTTGAGGGTGATGTCCATCTTCAGGGTCCTGACATTAAAGGAGCAAAGTTCAAAATGCCAAAAGTGGATGTTTCTCTACCAAAAGTCAGTCTTCCAGAAGCAGGTGTTAAATTAAAGGGTCCACAACTCAAGGGAGGAACGGTGGAAATGCAAGAAGTCGATATCTCAGTTCCAAAAGTTGAGGGTGATGTTGATCTTAAAGGTCTTGATGTCAAAGGAGGAAAATTCAAGATGCCAAAAGTTGATGTTTCTCTACCAAAGGTCAGTCTTCCAGAAGCAGGGGTCAAACTAAAGGGTCCAGAACTCAAGGGAGGGAAGATAGAAATGCCAGACATTGATATCTCAGTTCCAAAAGTAGAGGGAGATGTTGATCTTAAAGGTCTTGATGTCAAAGGAGGAAAGTTCAAGATGCCATCATTGGATGTTTCTCTGCCAAAAGTCAGTCTTCCAGAAGCAGGCGTTAAATTAAAGGGCCCACAACTCAAGGGAGGAACGATGGAGATGCCAAACGTCGATGCTTCACTTCCCAAAGTTGAGGGTGATGTTCATCTTCAAGGCCCTGAAATCAAAGGAGGAAAGTTCAAGATGCCAAAAGTTGATGTTTCTCTACCAAAGGTCAGTCTTCCAGAAGCAGGTATCAAACTAAAAGGTCCCGAAATCAGAGGCAAAATTCAAATTCCAGAATTTGATGCCCCGGCTCCAAAGATTGAAGGACATTTGGACATTGAAGGCCCTGATGTCAAAGGACAAAAATTCAAAATTCCAACGTTGGATGTTTCTCTACCGAGGGTCAACCTTCCAGAGGGAGGCGTCAACGTGAAAGGTCCGGAATTTGAGGGACGCAAAATCCAGATGCCCGATTTAGATATTGCGTTGCCCAGAGGCAAAATAGGAATTGAAGAGCAAGTTGCCAAAGGTGGAAAGTTTCAGATGCCTTCTGTTGATCTTTCTCTTCCTAAAATGAAAACCAAAGGTCCAGACATTAATATTGAAAGCCCCGAATGTAAAGGGGTAAAAGTCACCTCTCCGAATGTAGACCTTTCCCTTCCAACGGTTGAAGGAGACCTGAGTCTAGAAGGTCCAGATGTAAAAGGAGGAAAGTTCAAATTGCCAAGCTTGAATGTGACTTTACCCAAAGTGAGTCTTCCCGAAGGTGATCCTAAAATTAAAGGTCCACAACTACAAGGTGGAAAGATGGAAATACCAGAAACAGAGGTCTCACTTCCCAAAGGAAAAACTGCAGGAATCGAAGGGCACGTTGGCAAGGGTGGAAAATTCCATATGCCGTCTGTGGATCTGTCTCTTCCTAAAATGAAAACCAAAGGTCCAGAATTGAAAGGTGGAAAGGTCACCACCCCGGAGCTAGATGTTTCCCTTGCAAAGGTTGAAGGCCAACTGGATCTTGAAGGTCCTGATGTTAAAGGAGGGAAGATAAAAATGCCAACTTTTGACATTTCCTTACCAAAGGTCAATCTTCCAGAGGGTGGTATAGAACTCAAAGGTCCAGAACTCAAGGGAGGAGACCTGGAAATGCCAGACGTCAATGTCTCACTTCCCAAAGTTGAGGGTGATGTTGATCTTAAAGGCCTTGACGTCAAGGGAGGAAAGTTTTGGATGCCCTCGTTGGATTTTTCCTTACCAAAAGTCAATTTCCCAAAAGCGGAACCCCTTTTGGAAGCACCAAAATTCAAAGGGAAAATAGCAAAGCCAACTGTGGAAATTTCAATTCCAGAAACAAAAGTTGAAGGAGATATTAAAGGCCCCGACGTAAAAACTGGAACATTCAAAATTCCCACAGTTGATGTTTCTTTGCCTAAAGTCAAGCTTCCAGAGGGCGCTGTCAAAATAAAAGGTCCAGAAGTCAAGGGAGTCAAGATAGAAATCCCAGAAACTGATGTCTCACTTCCTCAATACCATGTGGACTCAGGTCTTGATCTTCAGGGGGGAAAGTTTCACATGCCTTCTGTTGACATTTCGCTTCCTAAAATGAAATCAAAAGCTCCAAACTTCAAACTTGAAAGTCCGGATGTTAAAGTAGAAAAGGAATTGGATCTTGATGTCAAAGGAGGACAGTTCAAAATGCCAACATTGGACATTTCTTTACCAAAAGTCAATCTTCCAGAAGCAGGTGTCCAGGTTCCAGAACTCAAAGGAAAGATTGAAATGCCAGATATTGATGTCTCACTTCCAAAGACTAAAGTAGATTTGGACTTAGAAGGCCCAGATGTTAAAAGACGCAAGTTTAAAATGCCTCAACTTGATGTTTCGTTGCCAAAAGTCCATCTCCCAGAAGCTGGTGTCAAACTCAAAGGCCCAGAACTTGAAGGAAAGAAAATGGATGTCTCAGTGCCCAAAGTTGAAGGAAATCTGGATGTTGAAAGTCCTGATCTCAAAGGAGGGCAATTCAAAATGCCAACATTTGATGTTTCGTTACCCAAAGTTGGCCTCCCTGAAGGAGGCTTGAAACTTAAAGGGCCAGAACTCAAGGGAGGAAAGATTGAAATACCCGACGTTGATGTCTCACCTCCCAAAGGAACATTTGAAGGAGGTGTTGAGCTTGAAGGTGTCAAAGGAGGAAAGTTCAAAATGCCACGATTGGATGTTTCGTTGCCAAAAGTCAATCTCCCAGCGACCGGCGTCAAACTCAAAGGTCCCGAAATTAAAGACAAAGTGCAAATACCAGACGTTGACCTCTCAGTCCCAAACATTGAAGGAGATGTAAACATTGAAAAACCCAAAGCCAAAGGAGGAAAGATCCAAATCCCGACCTTGGATATTTCTTTACCAAAAGTCGGTCTTCCAGAGGGTGGTGTCAAACTCAAAGGTCCTGAAACTGAAGGGAAAATGCAAATTCCAGAGGTTGACATGTCAGTTCCAAAAACCCAAGGAGATTTTCACATTGAAGGTCCTGATGTCAAAGGAGCGAAGTTCAAAATGCCAAAAGTTGATGTTTCTCTACCAAAGGTCAGTTTTCCAGAAGCAGGGGTCAAACTAAAGGGTCCAGAACTCAAGGGAGGAAAGATGGAAGTGCCAGACGTCGATATCTCAGTTCCAAAAGTTGAGGGAGATGTTGATCTTAAAGGTCTGGATGTCAAAGGAGGAAAGTTCAAAATGCCAAAAGTTGATGTTTCACTACCAAAGGTCAGTCTTCCAGAAGCAGGGGTCAAAGTAAAAGGTCCAGAACTCAAGGGAGGAAAGACTGAGATGTCTGACATTGACATTTCATTACCCACTGGAAAAGCCGGTGGACAAATCGGACTTGAAGGCCATGTTAGCAAAGGACAAAAGTTTCACGTGCCCTTGGTTGACATTTCTCTTCCTAAAATGAAAGCGAAAGATCCAGAAATACATCTCAAAAGTCCTGATGTCCAAGGTGGAGATATCACCATTGACATCCCTGGTCCAAAACTGGAAGGAGACCTAAGGATCGAAAGCCCTGACGTCAAAATACCGATGGTAGAGGTTTCTTTACCAAAAGTCAATGTTCCAGATAGTAGCGTCAAGATAACAGGTCCAGACCTTGAGAGGACCAAGATTGACATGCCAGACATCGACGTCTCATTTCCTAAAGGAACCGCAGGAGGAATTGAAGGCCACGTTGGTAAGGAAGGAAAGTTTCATCTGCCCTCTGTTGACATTTCTCTTCCTAAGATTAGAACAAAGAGTTCAGAAAGAGAGGTTGAAGGTTC
Source organism: Stigmatopora argus (assembly GCF_051989625.1). NCBI lineage: Eukaryota > Metazoa > Chordata > Actinopteri > Syngnathiformes > Syngnathidae > Stigmatopora > Stigmatopora argus. The sequence goes on along the minus strand of NC_135396.1, from coordinate 3,082,803 downwards.
CTTGCCCAAAATCAAATCTCCAGACGTAGATGTCCGTTTGGAGGGTCCTGGCGTAAAAAGTGGAAAGGTTGCCCTCCCATCGATGACGGGAGAAGGTACGGCTTCCCTTAAATGTGGGACAGTAAAACTTCCAACGGTGGACATCTCCGCTCCAAAGGTGGATCTGGACTTTGGTCTGAGCAAACCAAAAGGTGATGATGTGGAAGTGGCGCTCCTCAAGGCTGAGGGAGGCAGGCCTTCTTCTGGGGGAAGTTTTGAATTGCCTAATGTCTCCCTCAAAGTTCCGAGTTTCACCCTGCCCCGGTTTAGTGGGAAGTCCAAGGGTGGTGGTCATTTGGAGGTCTCGGGACAAAGTTCTGAAGGGGACATTTCCCTCGGGGAGTCCTCGGTCGAGGTGGACTTGCGCGGCAAAGCGAAAGTGAAGAAAAGCAAACTCAAAAGGCCTCACTTTGGAGTATCCAAAACAGATGCCGACGTGTCTGTGTCTTGTCCTGAACTAGATTTGAAAAAGGGGGACGTTCCCAAACAAAATATCAATGCTGACCTGGAAGGGAAAGGTCGATTCCGTGCGCCTGATGTCATGATCAAACTGCCCAAATTCTCCAAGTTTGCTTCAAAAGATGGAGATATGGCAAAGTCAAACGATGACCTCGAAGCTAAGGCGAAAGCCAAGTTGCCTTCCGTTGAGCTATCCCTTACCGCCGCAAAATCCCCGGAAAAGGAAGTTCTTCTCCCCAAAGCGGAGGTGGAGGTTTCAGGAGGGGACCTGAAAATTCCCAAAAAGCCCGTGATGAACCTGTCTCTGCCCAAAGTAGACCTGGCTGTGCCGCTTCCCAAGACAGACAAAAGTGTTTTACGCGTCAAGGGAGAACATCCAGAACTGAAACTGAAGACGCCCAGCCTTGACGTCAAAGGTCCGAGCGAAGAGCTGGAGCTGGACTTGCGACTTCAGAAAGGAGAGACCAGGGTGGAAGTCTCGGAGCCAGAAACCAGCGGCAAAATGAAAGAGGCCAAAATCAAGGGTACAAAGTTTCATATCGGGATGCCGAAAAAGAAGAACGGCGGCGGCGGCGGTGTTCGAGTGGAGCACCAGGTGACTAAACCTCAAATCAGTCCTCCAACATCCACGATTCACAATGAAGACAAAGTCCAAAGTCCCGGGATGATGTTCCCGAGTGGAAGGATACAGAGCAAAGGAGGCTCGGCGGAATGTGTTGTCGTATCTTCACCGTCTGCCGTTGTCCCCAGAATTCCAGACATCGATTTTGATATCGGCACAGCGCAGGAGGAAGAAGACGACAAATCTGGCAAGAAGATAAAAATCCCCAAGTTTGGCGTGCCGCTACCTTCCCTGTCCTCCCCGGAAGGTCGGCTGGAGATCCGTGGACCGGAGAGCAGATCCGAGGGCCCCAAGATCCCCAAAGTAAAGAAAGCGGTCTTTGTTTTGGTCAATCCCCCTCAAAGCGACGATGCTTCTTTAAACACAGTTGACGCCAGGGTGAAGATTCCTCAATTCCAAACAAAGTCCACAGAAATGCCGCCGCTCGAGGGAGAAAGTCTCAGTTCACGGTTACGCTTTGAGAAAGATTCCAGTCCTTACATGGACGCCCGTTTGGAATCAACAACCAGATTTGACCAGCCTTGGCATTCGGCGGAAGATCCTCCAAGTCTCCGCATAAAACCGGGGAAGGTCTCGTTTGGAGATTTTGCGGAGGAGTCCTCGACGGAAGTGGTCTCGCGGCACTCCAGAAGCGAAAGGCTGGAAGGGGACGGTTCCAGATTGCCGACTGATTTCAGCGTCAAATTCAGCTCGACAAAGGTTCAGACCTGGAGCGAGGAAGGCGCCAGAGGAGATGCCCCGGGGAACCATGCTTCCCAGTGGTTCAAGGCCCCCAAGTGTACCCTCAAGCCACACTCCACAGGTAGCCATTGGTTTCTTACCTTGAACGCGGTTGTTGTCACCACTAGTTAGAACTGCCAGTACGTGAAAGCTAACAGAAGGCGCTAGTTATGACTTGGTGTTTGTTTTCAAGATATGGCTAGAACGTGTAGTCCTCGAGTTAGGACCACGTTTCCGTATTTCTGTCAGCATTTAACTGTTTAAGTCGAAAGCCTAGAAGTTGAGGAAGTAGCAACCTGAGGACTTCCTGTATTAGCAAAATTGAAGTATACGTTTGTAACCGGAAACTGCTGATTCAATTTGGAGGTCATGAGGTCAAAGGTGACAGAGGTCAGAAAGGGAATTCAGGCCTATTACCGTATTTTCTCGCACATTAGCCGCATCCACGTATAAGCCGTACCCTTAAAATGGCTTTAAAATGGTTGGATTTGACAATTTCTCTCGTATAAGCCGCCCCCTGATTCACAATTCATATTCATGGTTTTAATAGGGAGTACAAATGTGTTATTTTTAAGGGAAAATTTTAAGAAAAATCATTGCACGTGCTATTTCGGAGATACTGTAGAAATCAATTGGTGGATTGCACATTGCCTGCACATAGACACATTTAAAAAGGAAGTCACATGAGCGGTACAACCAGGAAGTGTGTCCGTAGCGGTCTCGTTTGTCATCCCTAAGTAAGACGGCGGTACCCTGTAGCGAGCAATGGCAGGCACAAGTAAATGATTTTTGTCATGTTTTATGCCAGGTGTAATTTATGCGCACATAAGCCGTACCCTGGACTCCGTCATGATTATTTTTAGGCGAGAAATACGGCGTATATGCGAGAAAATACGCTAACACAAATGCTAGACAAGGTGATAAATGCCATTTTTGGTCTTGAGGGGAATGTCCACCACTTGTTAATTGTCCCGCCACGTTGACCCCGTTTTTCCCGCTCCTCACCTCCTTGTTCTTTCGGACCGCCATCCCGCCAGGCTTCCTCCAGATCACGCCGGAGGGGTCTCCGCGGGGTCAACGGCGAGGAGATCTCGGAGACCAGGACGTCTCGGGGTCCTTCTCCCTGCGCACCTCCGACCTCACCGCCAGGGAGGCGTACTCCCCGGGGGGAGGAGCCTCGGCGAGCGCGGTGACCAAGACCACCGTGACCACGTGGCACTCCACCTCCACCGGGAAGACCGCGGGGTCCACTCGGCCGCCGTCAGACCTCTGAGATGCCGGACTCGCCTGCAAAATATGAGTTTTTATGACGCTACTTAGGAACAAATCAGGCTCCACAAAGCTGTTTGTAAAGTATTTTTAAACGGTTAGCCATTTTTCTATCGTCGCCATGTACCAGTTAGCACCTGTTTTTGTTTTCGTGATCTTACAAGACAATTTCAGTCGGTTTCTTTTTCATACTAAAACATAAATAATACCTTAAAGTAGAGTATACAGTAAAAAATTCAAGAAATAAAAACAATTGCTAACATCTTCGAAAAATGAACTGTATAATATCAAGGGCGATATTACCAAGCAGCATTATTAGTAGAGTAATATATTACTTTTTTTTTCATCTCTAATTGTGCCATTTTTTTCTTAAAGCGTGTTAGTGTCATTTTGAGTTATTTTCAAGATTTTACATGTTTTTTTGTGGAGCAATTTTATTATAGTTGTAGTTCCATTTGCCAAAACTAGCCAAAAATAATGTAAATATAAATATGATGTCCTTTGTGGTGATCATTCATTCACAAGTATTCGCATTTTCTCAAAAAAAAAAGCTGAAAAGTTTGTCTTTTTTAGCTTCTTTGCGATTGGGACACATTTTCTATTTTTAGATCGTCAGTCGTGCCTTAAAAAATAAATAAAAAAGATCCAACCAGTAAAAAAGTATAAGCTTAATTTAGTCCAAACTGCGGTTGTAGTTCTTTTTTTTAGTTCTTTTTGATGCATTAGGTCATATTTGTTTTAATATCCAGGCTAAATTTGCATGGATTCTTTGCTGGGAAGCTTCAGTTGGATTGAACCCTTTTTATTAATTATTATATTATACTGCCTGATATTAGAGAATTTAAATAAATTGCTTGTTCATCCATATAGTGTACTGTACATACACCTCACCCGCATATTTCCCACCTAGCGTGTTTTAGAGCACTGTCATTAGATTCTGGAAAATAGAAATACAAGCGGAACCCATTTCTTATGAGACTTATTTGATATTGTACATGCATTTCTATTTTGGACTTTGGTTGCTGTGCCTGTTTTGCAGGTGGAATTTTCATTTTACTCGACTTTTTCTTTTTCAAATGCTGGATGGAGAATAGTATAAGATTTGTGTCTGTGTAGGCACGAGGAATTTATGGTTTTGACCTTGTCTTGGTGCTAAATGTGGCCTCGTCGCCAGTGTGTCGGCGAAGAGATGACGTCAATAAAAATGTTTTCACGCACCATCTATATTTCAAATGTGACTAAATATTTAAGTCGCTAACAGATGGGATGGCTCCACAGAATTCAAATTACATACATGAGAGTACCATTAGCCCAGCTAGCATTTTTTAAAGTCGAACATATTGTATACACGCAGTGTCGGCACATATGAAAACACGCAGTTAACTGGCAACCCAGTGATGAAAATAATGGGTCATATATTTTTTCATCTAAATCCATTTAAAAAGAAAATGCCAGTAAGTTGTTGTTTCCAGAGGAAAATAAAGCTTTATGTTTTGTTTTTTAGTTTTTTTCAAAATTAACTTTGAAAAATTGGATTTTGGAATCATTTGATTCCTGGTGATAAAACTTTGATGAGAATGTCATTACAGTAATCCCTCGATTATCGCGGTTTCACGACATCGCATTTTTTTTCTGGGGGATTTTTTTTGGGTTAATTACATTTTTTTTGTAAGTTCATAAAAATGTGAAATTCCACGCTGAAACTCGCAAGCAGAAGCCACTCCCCCGTCCTTTGCTTGCTACTAGAAATCAGCACTGAAGTAAAAAAAATATATATATATTTTTTGTAATTTTTTTTTCTCTATTACTTTTTTTTCTTATGTTTTTTGTGGCCATTTCTGGTCTACATAAACCGTGATAATCGAGGGATTACTGTATATTGAATTGAATGCTTTTACAAGTATAATGAGATTTAAATTTGTATTGTTAATGTCGATGACATAATTTGAAAGATTTTCAGCTGCTGCTTTGCCTTGAAATGTTTCCAATGCGAAAAAAAAATAATGCCGCATCTGAAAAATGCTTGTGAAACCATGATCTAATTGCCATCCTGATACGCACGACCTGACGTTGAGTCGTGCGTTTTCGTTCCCCCTCCTCTTATGAGTGACGGAACGGCGGGCTCCGCCAGTGGCGGCGAAGGGGGCCGTCCTAGAGCCGCACGGGGGAGGCGGGCTGGCGGATGCGTGGGGGGGGGAGGCAGAGACAGAGGCAAGCTCGGCTCGGGCTGGCGAGGACGAGGCTGCTAGCGTGCGGGGCGTTTCGCGGATGGCCGCAGTGCCGTTTGGACGCTAACGACCGAGGGGGAAGGGGGGGCGTGGAAAAGGCCGACCATGGCGAGGACGCCTTTGTGTGCGGCCAACGTGTCTATTTTAAGGAAGCGTGGCGGTTCGGGGCCCGCGGCGAGCACCTAAGCTGAGGATGCACGCCCAATGACGGCCAGATCGGGACGGAGCGCTCCTCAAAGAAGGTGAGAAGGCTTTTTATGCAAGGTCGTTTTTGCTCTCCCAATGACGTGAGCCACGCATGCACGCACGCACGCACGCAGGTACGAGCCGGCGTGACGGCTATTGCGTCACTCTTCGTGCTCAAAAGGGCCGTGTCGCTGAGAGATGAGCCACAATTGCGTCAACAATTATTACGTTGACGCCGAAATTCGGGAAGGCGGCCCGGCGGATGAGTGGTTAGCGCGTCGGCCTCGCCGCCGTGGGATTCCTGGGTTCAAATCCAGCTGTGTGGAGTTTGCGTGTTCGCCCCGGGCCGGCGTGGGTTTTCTACGGGTACTCCAGATCCCTCCCACATCCCCAAAAAATCCAGATTAGGCTGATTAGACACTCTAAATTGCACCTAGCTACGATCGTGAGCATGAATGGGTGTCCGTCTCCTCGTGCCCTGTGATTGGCTGGCCACCGATTCAGGGTGCCCCCTGCCTCAGGCCCAGAGTCAGCTTAGGCTCCAGCACCCCCCGCGACCCTAGTGAGGATAAAGTGGTTCAGAAAATGAGAAAAATTGAATGAGACAATAGAAGTCCTGAGTGGAAGAGACTTGATGTGGAAATGGACATATATCGCGGACATTGAGTTAAATACTATTACATTTTTGAAGAAAAAAAATGAAAATCAACACACACACAAATTTATTTTTATAACTATAATTGAAATCTGTCTTTCGTGGATCATATTTTGGGTGACGTAGCCCACTAAATGTTGACATACTGTCTATTTTTGACTTCCCAGGTTTTTTCCAGAGACTCTCCAGACAAACTTGTCGTTATTTTCCCGAGCCCCGTCGGCTGAAACGTTTGGAGGCATTTTTTCCTCTGTGCCGACATTTTGAAGCAGATCTTCTCGATTTATCGGAAAGGAGCTCCGCCCACTCTCCATGAGGCTAACGTGGAGCACCATGTTGCAGCACAACAACAACAACAACCACCCGTGCCTGAAGGCGTCCCCCCACGAGGCCCCCCTCAAGCGCCCTCCGCGGCCCCTCCCCGGCAGGCTGGAGCTGGGCCTGGGGGACCTGCCGCTCATCCGGGGCCTGAGGGCCTGGGTGCTGTGCTCCAAGAACCGGCAGAAGGCCGACGGCCGGGCGCCCGCCACGCCGCCCGCCGCTCGGAGGACTTCCTGTCCCAGACCGGCGGATGTGCGCTTCGGCGGGGGGGACTGGGGTTCGGGCTACGGCCTCCCCGGCGCCGGGGTAGGCGCCGGGGTGGGCGCCCTGGTGACGGTGGCCACGCTGCAGACGTCGGAAGGCGCCGGCAAGACTCAGACCCGCTGTCTCTTCTTGCGCAACGACAAAGGAACATGTTTGTACTCCACGTCCGGTGGGACGGGTGGGCCGGGCGGGTGGCCCAGGGGGAAGCCGGGCCCGGGGCGGCGGGACCCGTCCGCTCTGCAAACGCAAACGGCGGCGAGTCGAGGTCGTTTGCGCTCGGGCCGGAGGTGGAGGAAGTCCGGCCACCCGGGGGTCCGGGACAAAAGACAATCGGATGAGGACGTTGCCCGGGAACAGGAAAAAGCGGGCACTGTTCCCAAAGGGGGGTCCTCAAGGAAGCACCCAGGACTTAAGGGTCTACAGAATCCATCCGACGTGGACAGTCCCGGCAAGGAAACAATCCCCGATGAGGATGACGCTGTCAAACGGAAGGAACCAGACCAGGTGGGACTGGACTACCTGGCCAGTCCTCAAGGGGAATCCTGTCAGAAAAGCCAAAGACCAGAGGACGGCCTGGGATCGGGTCCAGATACGTGCGACGGAAATTGTCCTGGTGAGTACGGCCGTACCGCCGATCGGAGGATTAGCGGTCCCGAGAAACCGGTGACGGAGAACCGGTCCGAAAATGTCCAGCTTCTTGGTGGTCCCGACCAGGGATTCTGTCAGAAAAACGGTTTTCAGAAGTCTTCAAATGAGGGATCCAGTCCAGACAAAGGACTTTCTTACGAGGAAGTCCCAGAGACAGGGGAGGACTCGGACAAAGTGTCGCCGGACTGCCTCCAAAGTCCAAAAGGCCAATCCTCCCAGAAACGCCAACCACTAGAGGGCAGCCCTGGGTCTACTCAGAAAAAATGTCCCCATTTCTTGAGAATTCCAGAGCAAGTCAGTGAGAAAAAGCAAAACCAAGCCAGTCCTGACCTGGGATTCTGTAAGAAAACCGGTGCCCCGGTTGGAAGTCGTGGAGGTTTTCACAAGGCCTCAATTGAGGGGAGTCGAGAGGGAACCAGTCAAGACAAAAGGCCAACTTGTCAGGAAGTCCCAGACACTGAATGTGAAGACTTGCAGAGCCCAAAAGAGAGAATGGCCGTTGTCCGGACGCCTTTTGATGACATCACCCCCGCCGGCTGGCGCGACGAGGACCGTCGTCCTGCGGGGGGCGGCACCGAGCAGGCGGGAGTCCTTCTCGGGAATGGAGAGGCCGACCTGGAGTCAGAGAAAAAGCCAACCCTGGAATTTTCTTCTGGAAAAAGCTTCCAAGTGAACCCAGAAGCGGATGGGATGCCAGAGGAGCTCCTACGTCAAAGTATGGGAACTGGAGCGGGCGCCCGCCTGCGCATTCCCACCCCCTGCTCACCCCCGTCGGGCACCATGGCGACCGGTCAGCAACGCGTCGGGGTAGAAGAAGAAGAAAAAGTGCGTCGGGACGACAAAGAGCAAGAAGAGGATGATTTTGGAGGCTTCGTGCAAGCGGACGGAGAAGACGGCAGTCCGGAGGACCTTCTTCTTTCAGAGACAGCAGGTCAGTTCATGCGAATGAGATCTTTTAGGAGATAAAGTCCAGGAGCCAATCAGAGTTGCAGCAAAAGTGCTACAAAAACTTCAATTTCTGAACTAGAGCATTCCCAACATGTACTTCAATATTGCGACAATGTCATGTCAAGTTATACAGATTCAAGATTGTTTTCCAAAATTTGAACCCTAAAAATATCAATATGCACCATTAATCTCAGTAGTAGCTTATTATTAGTTCTAAAATAGGTTTGATTCTAAATAGCATTTAATTTGAAAGAATAGACATTTTTCTGCAAAATACAACTTACAAAATTTTTGCTACATTATGTTTTAATATTCTCAATGCATGTTTAACAACTTTTTTTTCCTCTAAAAAAATGTCATTTTTTACCCTCCTCAAAAATATATTGAATTTGGACTTGGTTATGCAATATTATTATTCTAAAAATGAAAGATCCTTTTTTAAAAATGTGAAAATAGACACTTTTGATCATTTTTAGGGCAAATGTTATTTGATGAAAAAAACAACAACAACAACAAAGACCCAACATACAACATGTAGGCCACAATATCAGCAATTTCAATACATATTAGACTACATAATGTCCACCATTCAATCGTCATTAATAACAAAATGATAACACATACAGTAATCCTTCAATTATGGCGTCTTCACTTATTGCGAATTCATGACTTGGCGATTTTTCGATGATCGCGGCCATGTTTGGTCTTCATTAACCGCCATATTCGAGGGATTACTGTACATAGGTCAATATTATTTTCCCAGGGATATTTTTCGTCATTCCTCAATTTGGCCCGTAAAAAAGTTTGCGGCAGCAGTTGTTGTTTACTCGCTCGCTCTCCGGTGAGCCGCCTAATAACATTTTTGGAATGATTGCCTGGGATTAAACGTCCTGGTGTTAAAGGGCCAGGCACGCTACCGTTTTGAAAACTGTAAACAACGCAACGAACCAATCCTATTTGTGGAATACAACCGTATTTTGTGTGTCTTTTTCAATAGCGTCGGGGGGCGGCGACACCTGGCCCGACTGGGAGCCCGCTTGGACGGGAAGCCCGGACGCCTGGGCGACCTTTCCTCGGGACGAGGCCCGCGATTGGGCGGGACGATGGTGGCCGGAGGAGGAAAGCGGCGATGGCAACGTGGTCGATCGGGAACTTGTAAGGAACACCAACGGACCATTCCCATGACACTTCCACAATTCCATGTGACAAGCGTGTGTTACTTTCTTTTTTGCAGGCACGTACGTTCACCGCGGCCTTCCCCTCGCCGCCCACGTCGGCGACCCGTCCCTCGGACGACGTGGTTCCCACATTGACGCAGCTCCTCGTGGAAAGTGGCGGACGGGAGCAACGGTCAGTAAACAAATGAATATTTAGACGTTCGCATTAGGGAAAACAGCGTCATTCTGTGGTCATGTGGTGAACTGCAGCATGTTTTTTTTTTTAAACAGGAAAATTCCAACTTGCTCTTTCAACCACAAAAAATCCTATTTTATATTAAATATTAAAAACATTCAACAATAGTATTTTGTGTTTTTAGAGCAGCCAATTTATTTTATTTGAATTTATCTTACATTTCAAATTATTTCCATTCAAAACATAACTGATAAATAAAAGAAAAAATTGGTAACGCTAATTAAATCCCATATTTATTTATTTTCTTTTCAGACTGCTGGATGTCTTCCGCGACGTCAGCAAAATGTCCGTCCGTCGATACAAGCGAGGACGCGGCGTGTCCCCGAGTCTCCTCCTTAGTTCCTTAGGCGTGTGCCAGTGACGCTACACTGCCATGGACGGCGATGGACGTCCAATCGAATTGACGCTAGCCACAATGCTAAATGAAATCCCTTCCAGGCTCGTACTTGGCAACTTTTCAATGACTTGACTGTCATGCGACCACAAAAAAAAACGACTCGGAATGACATTTTTTCCAAGGACTTGGACTTTGTTTTCCATTTAATGGAGTCGACAATTACTGGGACAGAAAGTCCATTTTTAAATGAGCTTGGCAAACATTTAATAGCAAAATTGATGTTGTAACGATGGACCATTTAAAAAAGAAAATGGAGGAGAAATTTGTCAGAAAATGTTCCCACTTTCCGGTTTTATTTCATCTTTTAACAGCAGAATGGATTGAAATGGAAGAGCAATGTATTTAACTCAACATAAATGAATGACTTCAATTGGCAATTCATTTCTAATGTACATTTAATCTCATTCATTTCAATCATTCATCAACATAACAAAGCATTTTCAATTTAGAATGAAATGTTTTTTTTCCTGTCTTTTCACCAATGGATTTTTGCGCATTATTTCTAAAATGCTAGAGCACAATAATTTATTGCCCACATGGGAAATTAATTATTGGAAAATTGCTGTCATGTGTAGGACACCACCACATTTATTTTTCATGCTGCTATTTTTAGATTGATTTTTTATTTTTCTTATTTTTTAATAAATCACAAGATTCCCATCAGCCTGTAATGAATCTGGTCAATTGTTGTCATTTTTGCATCACTTCACGTTTTTACGTAATACTCAATAATTTTTCTCCTTCTCAAACGGAACAAAACTATTAACTGTGCTCATGAGTCATTTTACTGTCTGACTTTTTTTCAATTCTATTACAAAACAGATGAGATTGTTGTCTTTGTAGGTCGCTTCTAAATTGAAACACTCCCCTTCTCTGTTTTGTGTTGTTGTTTTTTTGTAAACACTGGCATGAATTTGATTGAATAACATATTATTCTGGCTCATATAAGAGATTGTCGGACACAGATAGCACTTTTCCAGAACTCTCTTCTTGTATTTCACACTAATTTGCAAATATGGCAGATTTTTTTTTCACCAGTACGACGAGGCCCCTTTTAGTGTTGAGCTCTTTTTTTTCTTTTTTTTTAAATGTGGCTTTTCCTTCCTTTTAGTAGAGACTGCAACTTTGAAAATGGTCATCACGCTGTCCGATAGAAAGACGCCGTTTCGTGTTGTGTTTGTAGCGTCGCCATTTTCATTGCCGCAGAAAAAGCACGACTGGAGCAGATAAAATCAATAAAATGGTCGTCCCGATCTCGTGAGCTTTCAAACCAAATGTCTTCTCTTTAACGTGACATTCCCCAGCTGTTTTTTTTTCTTTTTTCGCGCGTGGACGCGAAGGCCGCCGAGCGTTTTTCTCCCCTCTCTGCTAATCACAGGGCGCCATTTTTCTGCCGAGTCATCGTGGCCGGCCGGCCGCCGGATGTCGACGACGCCGAAGGGGGCTCGAAAGCCACGCAGGAAACGAAACGAGGTGGCGTAAAGATAACGCGTGGGGCCGGTTAAAAGGAGGACAAAGGAGATGAGACACGAGGACCAGAAACCCTCGTGATCCCCGGGACGATTTGAGGGGAAAACAAGATTGTCAAACTTTGTCATGTGTGCCCGTCACAAGAAGGCACTTCGAATAGATTTACAAGGTTTACGGCGGGGAGGAAACACGTGGGAGGAAACAAAGACTAAAGTTTCATTTCCGTCCCATCAAAATGTTCTGTACTTTCAAACGAAGGGACCTTTGGCACGTTTCGCTAGATGACGTGAACTTGGCTGGACTTGAACCCGACCGAGTTCCCAAGTGGACTTGGATCGACCAACAAACAAAATTTTCAATGCACGTGACTCCGATTTGACTTAAAGGCACGACGACAACGTATTTTCCGCATGAAAGTCCATTAAGAAAAAGTGAGCGAAAAGGCTTTACAATGAAAATGGGTACTAATTAGTCTTCCTTTCCCAGGGGCCTTGGCCCCGCCCACACAAAAAACTGAATATACTCGGAACGGAATGAGTTGCATTTTTCTAAAGTTTGCTAGCAGGCTAACAGGGTTTTTTTTTTTTGCTTCTCTTGTTGCTATGTGACTTTTCTGTCAACATGTACTCTCTAGAAAACGATCATCAATTCTGGTTGTGATGTCACAGCCAGAATAACAAAAAACAACTTAAGAAATGGTAAAACATAGTGAAATTTGAAGGCCAAATTCTTTCTCTACATTCATTCACGCTAAACCTCATGTAAAATTAAATTATTGCATTAAATTTAATTATTAGGACATTGTCATCAACAATATTTGGTCAGAAAAGAACTTAAATATTAGAAATGAAATACATACCTGTCCAAACCCCCCAAAAAACCTTACAAACACCGTACGGGTCGTACGTTTTTTTGGGGGTTAGTAAGGGGAATCATAATCATTTATAAGGGCAGTTATCGGCAGAGGTTGACAGGTATGGAAATATATTATTATTACTCGTTTTTTTTAAATATTTTGATGACATCATTATAAATTCATTTACAAATTAATACCATGTCAACAAAAGCAGTGAAATAGTAGCAATACTCCAAAGTATTAAACTGGCGGCTATAGACGTCGAATTCATTCAAACTGGCAGGACTGGCTGGCATTTAGTGCCATTGACGGTGCTAGACGTCCAACCCATTTGAAGGGGGGCAAACAAAACCCCATAAAATCAATGGAACGTGACCCAAGGGTCACCTATCCCTACCCAAATGCCAAGTTCTAGTTATTGTGAGTTTACTTGATTAAATCTCAGATAAACTGATGCATCATGTGTAGCTAATGAAGCATCCAATTGGCCCTTGAGTTAAAACTAAAAGTGAACAATGGGGGGGTTTGTTTTCCTGCTAGTGTTAACAGTGTCAGGTTATAAAACACGTTAGCGTAAAGGTGCAAGCTAGCTAGCGTGTGTGTGTGTTACCTCGCGTCCAGGATCCAGGATCCAGGATGGGGACCTCCGGGACGAACCCCTCCCCTCCCCCGGCCCGTGGGAGGGAAAGAGCAGAAAGGGCGGCCGTCGCGGCTCGGGTCCGGCCCCCTCAAAGTTCCGTCGAGGATTGTGGAGCGGTAGAGCAGCGGTAGAGCAGTCATGCATCCCTTGGGGAGGTCGTGGCTGCTCCTCAGCGGCTTCCTCCTCTTCTACGTCGTCTACCTCCTCTTCGGTGGCCTGGTCTTCTCCAGTTTGGAGCGGCCCGTCGAGGAGCGGCTGCGCCGGGACGTGGACGCCCTGAAGCGGCGTTTCCTCAACCAGAGCTGCGTGTCCGCAGCCGCCCTGGACCATTTCGTCGGTCAGTTGCTGGCCGCCAACAGGTACGGCGTGGCGGCCTCCGGGAACGCTTCCGACGAGCCGTCCAACTGGGACTTGACCTCGGCCATGTTCTTCGCCAACACGCTGGTCACCACCGTGGGTGAGTGACGCAAACAAACTTACTTGGGGGTTCTTCTGCTTCGACGTTTGTTGGGCAGACTTCAACATTACGACAAGAAAACTCTATTTTTTCCCCGTTAATGTTTTCTCGTTCCACCACAAAGAAGACAGACAATACGATTAAAGCAAATAAAAATGGCTCTGGTAACGCTGGACAGCCAAAACCAATGAGACGTTCAGGCTCATTACGCTTGGGAGAGATTTAATTAGCGTATCAATTGAGCGTGTGTGCTCGTTTTGGGGATTACTTGAGAACTTAAACTTCACATTTGATGAAGTCGTTGACGCCAGGCTTGTCACTAAATCGACAAAATGGTGACTACAAAGAGTTGATACTTGAAGGCAACATAACATTTTCGATCCAAATGATCTTTTGTGTCACTAAAGTTGGATGATACAGCTGTAAATATGGATATCCGTTGTACATGTAATTGAAAAAAATGCCCCCCAAAACGTGCATTGTTCCACGTTTACACATTTAAATGGGCGAATTCAGTCAAAAAATGTGTACCTGGACAGCAAAAAAACGCTAATTAGTTGCCTGGTAATGCTTTTTTTTGGCCACGCCAGCCTCTCAACTTTCACACGATAGCCACGCGATTCATTTATCTCGGAACTTGTCTGTTACATCTTCCAAAGATTTGACACTTGAAGGCAACACATTCTTGAACTAAACGGTCTCTTTCGTCGCTACACTGTGATTTCAGATGCTCCCTGAAGGTGACACCACTCTTCAAACGAATACGATATAAACAAGTGAAGCTAGCATTTAACAGTGCAACACAGTATTCGCCATTGACGGCTATAGATGTCCAATTCCTTTTGACTACCATCATGTTTCCAACATTTGAGTCTGGATCCTTTTTTTTGTAAATATTCTCTGTACCATTTAGGTTACGGTCACACCACGCCGCTCTCCACAGCGGGCAAGATCTTCTCCATCGCGTACGCTTTGGTGGGCGTCCCCTTCACCATGCTTGTCCTGACGGCCTGCGTGCAGAGGCTGATGCACCCCCTGGTGGCGGCACCTTTGGGGCAACTCGGGCGTTGCGGCTTGAACGCCCGCCCGGCGGCCGGCGTGCACTTCATGGCCCTGCTGGCGCTGGTGCTGCTGTTTCTGTTCGCCGCGCCGGCGGCCATCTTCAGCGCCGTGGAGGACGGTTGGTCCTTCCTGGACGGCTTCTACTTCTGCTTCATCTCGCTGTGCACCATCGGACTCGGGGACCTGGTGCCCGCCACCGGGCCGAAGCAGGAGTTCAAGCAGGTCTACCAGGTCGCCATCATGGGTGAGTGAGATCAAATTTTCTTTCATCAAAAATAGTGTGGAATAGTTAAAGGTCTCCAGTGTCCGTGAAAGGGTTAACCGATACTTGACGTCTCTTGCAGCCTACTTGTTCCTGGGCCTGATGATGATGTACCTGCTCCTGCGCACTTTTCACAAAATGGCCGACCTGCACGGCCTCACCGCGTACCTGCAGCTACCGCGCTGCGAGGTGCCCGAGCTGGCCGACGACCGCCGGCCCATCGCGGGGATCGGCGACGGGCGAAAACGCCTATCGTACAACTCGGTGGGTGCGGACCGGTGACGTGAGAACTGAAAAAGGAAACCAGTTGGTTTCTGATGAACTTTAAAGAAAGAAAAAAAGGAAGTATTGCCATTTCAGGATGCCAAAGTATGTTTTTGGTCTTTAGATCTAACCAGATTGTCCATCTGTGGCCATTAATGTGTTAATGTTTTTCCCAGGGTGGTCAAGGGCCAAATCATTCAGAAGTGAACATATTTTAACTGAGATGCTGTACATTAACTCGTTCTTTTGATTGTTTGTTTGGTAATAAAGATGTTGAATTCATAAAAGTGTCAAAGAAGGCAAAGAACAAAAAAAAGCCCAGACAATGATTGGATGATAACGGTTTAACAAAAATATCAGTGAAAATTCAGTTACAAATCTCTTTGAAAAAGTTATAAAGTGGGCATTTTGCCCTCCATTTTAAAGACGAGCACAAAATACAGAAACATTGGAGGCTTGATGGAACACTGGCAGAAGAAAAACGTAACTTTGCTCAGTTTTACGTATTTGAAATATTTAAGAAAAACTAAAAAAAAGTGCGTTTATCCAGACTGGGAAACAGTCTTGAACTTTCATGTATACAAAACCACAACAAAGAGCAAAAGTATCTTCATACAAACTGCTTTGATAAATACGAGGCGCAACTTTTCTTCACAAAAGATCCCACGAAACATTCTAGTGTTTTGACAGTTCCGCGCAATTTTTTTTTTTACCATTGACGGACGGCACCTGCCATCCAATCCTGGGTGAGTGAACGTCCCAGTCAAAACGGAATCGGACGGCGGTCAACATTAATTCGGGAAGAAACCCGCGATTTGCCATTACAACAGCAGGAACCTTTGTGTATTCCCTTCTGCTCTAAGTGGGAACAGACTAAAATTGCGGTATGATTCTTGTAAAAATGGCTCTTCTTCGAACAAGTATGGCTGCTCTATTACCGTCCATGGTAGAATTGGAGTAAAAGAACTGGATTCGCCATTTGTAGCACTCGATCCTTTCTGGTAAGACCATTCAAAGGATGACTACGACGTGCTTGATTGCTGTTTCAGCATTTGATGCTGTTGTCTTCCTAGCTAGCGAAGGAAAAATAAAATAAAAAAGAAATCAAGGACAGAGTAGAAAGACCATTGTGGCATCTTCAGTTGAAAACATCAGGATTCGGCCAGCATGGTCACCAGGTGCTCCAGATCCAAGCCGTCCTTGAGGGACGTCGTCGGCGAGCTGAAGGACGAGAAGGACGGCAGGCCCTTGGCGCCGCGGCAGGGCATCTCTTCGCCTCGCAGGCCCATGACGGCCACTTCCGCCTCAAGCTGGGACGTGTCTATGTCCTGGAACATGTCCTCGGCCGTGACGTCCCTGAGGTAGCTGGAGCGCGCCGCCTCCACGCCCGCCTCCCACTCCATCAGGTCCTGGCCGGCCGCGCCTCGGACCTGCTGCTTCGGCCGTGGCGCGTTGGGATCCGGGCGGGATCGGATGTTCTCCAAGGAACGTAGCGCCGACCTCGGCACCGCCTCCGGCCCGGTGTCCAACCCGCCGAGGATGGACGAGACGGCGGGCGCGACACCGAAATCGGGCTCGGTCGACAGCGACGCCCAGTCCTCGGCTTCCGCCACGCGTGGCTGCTTGGCGGGGGCGGGCAATCGGTTCTCCTCCGGCGGCGCCGATGGCGAGGCCAGGCACGCTTCTACCTGTCGCAGGGTGTTGCTAATAAGGACGGACCTCCGCAGGCTGGGCTCCGGCATCTCCTGGTCCCGGCGGTATTTGCGCAGGGAGACGCTGAAGACAAACTCCCGCTGTTTCTCCCACGCCACGGCAGCGCCGCCGCACGGAGGCTCCTCGCTCGAAGGTTCCGGCTGGAGCTTGCGTTTTTGCGTCTTCATGATCATTTTTAACACTGCCAGGAGTAAACAAAAACAAAGTATAAATTTGCAGAAATTCAACATTATCCATGGTAGTCACTATTATTAAAGATTTCTTTAAATATATATAGTTGATTAATGGTTGTAAATTTTTTTTAACTTGTTCAAATTGCCGTTTTGGCATCTTTTTGGGTTTTAGAAACGTATCACTTCAAATTGCGCAAACTTCGGAATACCGAGCAAAGCCGAAGAAAGCCGAAGTCGTTTTCAAAATGGCGACTCATTACATCCAACGGTTTTGAGTCAAAGTTAGCTCGCTTTTAATATAATAAACAAACCATGAAGCATTCCAACACGGTTGGAACTGCGCGACGTGTTTTGCGTTTCCTCAAATGAATACATAATTATATTCAACGCAGATTTCCGCCTGATGTAAATGCTAGCAACGAATACGGTGGCTAGCAGTAGCACCTGCCCCGCCAAAAACATCCTATTATACTTTTTCAGCATAGTTGTGGATTTATTCACATGTCACAGTTAAGCGTCTATTAACACTCGCAAACGGTAAACAGTAACAGATTTACTGAATTAAGGTCCATGAATCTTCGAAGTTACGGGTTTGTTAAGTGTAAATAAAAAATAAAGAAAAAACCAATGGGAAAATTAGCTTCGCATACAATTCCACAACAAAGCCCTCATCGGGTGAGTTTAAACCGAGACTTTTAAAGATAAACAAACTTGAAAGAGAAAAAAACCCGACCTGTTGCTTCTCCTCTTCGGGGTTTCCAACTTTTAAGCTAAAGTCCAAAGGCGTTCATTAAAGAGAATTTTCTTCTCTCCCCTGATACAAATAGAATTACAAGTAAAAACAGCGATTACAGTCACAACACACGAGCGTTTAAAGTTTAAATCCTTCCACCATTTACTGGCATCCTTCTACTCTCCCGCCTGTGATTTAAGTTCGGCTACCAAAAAAGGCATGAGGGTTGAACTTTGGCGAAGTGCATTATGGGTGACGAAGTTTTCACCCTCGTGGCTCAATTCAAACCGTTTAAAGTGGACGAAATTAAAATGGTCGCCTACAGTTGAACATTATTGCAACTATTAATGACTTATTATCACTATGTCTGGTTTGTTAACGTGTTTTAATGTCCTTCGACCCACCGTAATTCCAACACGATGACATCATCGATGAGATGGACGCGCATCCGCTAACGGAAAATAGCAATTTAACGTATTTTAAATTATCTATCTTTAATGTTTCAAGTTACAGTAGTAAACTTCTCATAAAGTGAAAACGTACTCATCGTAAGAAAATTAAACCCGTTTAGAAAAGTGAACATCCACTTCCGTATAAAACAACAGGAAGCCTTTTTTGTAGTAAAATAAAGACATTTTACCTTAAATGGCGTTTGAAGTTGGTCCGAAGTTTCGAAGTTGCGTTAAAAGTGCGTAAAAAGTGGATTGTTTTGGCGTTTTAAAACCGACTCGTTTGACTTCTTTGCCACATGTAACTTGGTTAGCCAATCAGTGAGTCAATACCTACCGGATGTTGACCATCAAAGCCTTCAAAGGAAACCGTAAAAACACTTAACATACAAAAACACGTCGATATTTTTTGTTTCAAACCATTTAGCTGCTACTCATATATTTAAATACTTCTCAATATGGATAATCCTTAACGTCATAAAAATCCTTAGCTGTTTATAAAACTCATGTAGTTTTATTTTCATGGTAAAACTCTTTTGTTTCTGGCACTTCCTCTGAGTTCTTCCTGGGCGTGCTTTCGTAAATCGGCGGGAGTTACGCAACATGTCCGCCATTTACATAAAGCTACAATAGCGTCACCTTACATGTGGTACAAGCGTGCCTTAAAAGTGACGCTTTAACTAAACAAAACGTAATTTATAGTAACGTTTAGCTTTAGCCACTCCTGAGCGATAGTACAAAAAAACACAGTTGCTGAGTATTTTTGAGGAGACGCTCGCAGTGCTGGTTTTTAATAACTTGGACAACATTGAAGTGACATTATTGTGACACTACAGCGACATAACAACAGAGTCTCGCCTTCGAATCCAATCAGGCTCCATTTCCATCCCTATTAAGTTGCACTTTGGAAATACAAAGGCTTATTTTCTGTAAGTGCGCGTGCGTGCGTGCGTGAGATTCAGAATCCGCCCCTGTATCCACGATTAAGACAAAAAAAGCTGTTTTGCTTGCTTCTAGTTGGCTCAAACAGACAAAATCAGCTCAAATGGGAGCGATAATGGATACTTTAGAGTAGTAGAACTCTACTAGTATGCCAAATTGCCTCAGTGGGGGGGTGCTGGAGCCTATCCCAGTTAACGACGGGCACCGGATGGGGGACGTCCTGAATTGGTCGCCAGCTAATCGCAGGGCACAATGGGACAAACAACCAATCCTGATCATATCTGATGACAATTAAAAAATGTTGGAAAACCAGAGTACCCAGAGAGAACCCACGCAAGCCCAGGGCGAACATGCAAACTCCACACAGCGAGGACCGACCTGGGTTCGAACCCTCGACCCCGGCACGGCGAGGCCGAATCCCGGATCGATTCCCACGGAAAGTTTAGGAGGAATCTCTGAGGTACCCCGGGTACGACATGGGCCAACCATCCGTCCACTCACCGCCGCATTGCTCCTCTCCTTCATAGAGAAAATAGAACACTATATTTTACAGGAGGACTAAAACGCAACATCTATTATTTTACAAAAAGAATAGAGAGATGTACAGCAGTGTCCAAATGTCACTCGGTCACGTGACCGCCCGACGGTTCTTTTACGGTCACGACGAGCCGCGGGGTCGCTACCGGTGCCTTGACGAGGGGGCGGGGCTAGAACCGGGGCTCTCAAAGCGGGGAATCGGTTTCGATAGAATCCAGTATATCAGACGTGCGACTTTGCTCAGTTCGTTGGGCCCTCAAAGTCAAATTGGACGTCCTGCGCCGTCAATGGCAGCCCGTGACTTTAGTGAATGCCCTTGAGAGGGTGAAAATATTTGACTTCAACCCTCGATGACAGGTGGCGCAAAATAGTCCCATTCTTCCATAGCACGGGTGCTCGTTGTTGTTGCTAATGGATTCGGCGTGTTTAGCGGGCGCTGGAATTTGGCCAAAAAGTTGGAGAAGCGCCGTTCTGGGAGGGAAAGGGGACGAGATCACGAGCGCGGACTGGCGCCGACAGAGTTTGCCGAGTCCCACTTGGCCTCTCCCTCCTCGGGGCGCGAGGGGCCGTTCGGCTTGTCCGGCTTGTCTTCGTCCTCGTCGACGGCGCCGCTCTCGTCTTTCGTCCCCTCGGGCTGGTCCTCGGGCCGGTCCTGGCCCCGGTCCTGGTCCCGGTCCTCGTCTTTCGTCACCTCCGGCTCATCCTCGCCCTCGCCGGGGCTCTCGTCTTTCGTCCCGTCCGACTCCTCGTCGTCCGAGTCGATGCGGTTGAGTCTTTTCCGGAGCGGCCGGTCCTCCTCGGAGGACGAGGATTCCGATTCCGATTCTCCGGACTCGTCCGTGGAAGGCCGTCGCTTCTTCAGCATCTGAGCCAGTCGCCTCCGCCGCCGTTGGGACAGCATCTCCCGCCGCTTGCCCCGGCCCATTTGTGCCGGGTCGCCGCCGCCGTCATCCGCCTCCTCCTCCTCTCTCGCCGACCTCCGGACTCGCCTCCTTCGGTCCCGTTCTTTCCCCGGAGGCGGTCGCCCCGCCGCTCGCTCGTCCTCGGCGCCCTCGCGGCGTGGCCTGGGCTTCTCTCGCTTTCCCCGGCCGCCTCGGTCGTCCTCTTCGGAGTCCCGCGAAGAATTTGACACTGGAGGAAAAAGGACCGATTTTACCATTGCAATCACGAATGGATCATTTAGAAATGCTTGGGCGTCAAACTATATACGTCCCCGGGGATCGAACCCAGAACTCTGAGGCGGACGGGCCGGCCTCAATTGACATTTGACAAACATACCGTATTTTCCCGACTATAAGGCGCACTTAACAGTCTTAAATTTTCTCCAAAATAGAATAAATTTGGAAAGTTAAACTGCAAAATACAGCTAAAGGTAAGAAAATCCTCAAATAAATAGAGAAGATGATTACAGAAAAATGAAAATATGGGCGGCAACAAGCCGATTCTACGTCTGCCGGCGCACTCACGGTCGCTGTAGTCGCTGGAGAAGCGTTCCTTCCGTGGACGTCCGCACGCCTTGCCTTCTTTTTGACAGCGGGCCGACGTGGGCGAATTGTTGGACGAGACGGAGGTCTCGCGGTAGTTGACCTGCTGCCGCTGGCCGCGCCTCAGCCCGCCGCGCTTTTGGTCCGACGCGTCGCTGTACTGATCCCAGTCTGACAGAGGAAGACGCGCCATCGAGTTTGTGCGCCAAGGCCACGGGTCGGGGCGGCGCGCCGCCGACTCACCTTCATCGCTGCCCTCCTCCTCTTCCTCCTCCTCGTCAGACGAGCGCCTCCGCCGGCGCGGCCGTCCCGGCGGTCGTCCGGGCGGCCGGCCCGCTTTGTGTTTGGGCGGCGCCCTGGCCGTCCGCTTGGCGCCCTCCCAGCTGCCTCCTTCGTCCTCTTCCTCCTCCTCCTCGTCGTTTGAGGCGGAGCCGCCGAATTCCTCCTCTTCGGAGCTGATCGAGAAAAGAACGTTACGTACCGATTTGGACGCCTTTCGCCGTCGACGGCACGCCAAGACTTGATGGCGCCCGACCTGTTGCTGAGCATGAAGTCGTCTTCGCTCTCCGCCGCCGTGCTGTCGCTCTCCAGGTCGTTCAGACGGCGCCGCTTCTTGTTTCGGGCGGCGAGCGTCACCGGCCGCCGTCGGCCCGTCGCCGTGGCGGCGCACTCGGACAACGCGGCGCCGACGAGGTCTCTCCCTCCCTCTGTTGGGACGTGGCGGGTTTTCAATACCTTGTGCTTTACTGCCAAGTGAAATATTATTTTTGATCAGGCGCGAGCCGTCCCCTAACCCGCGTTGACGTCTCCGACGTCCTCTTCGATGGCCTCGTCGATGGCGTCGTCAAAGTCGTCGAATCTGAGGAGCAAATATGGAAACAAAGAGGCATTTATTGATCCAGTCAATTCATTTTGAGATATTTTTGCCTTGAAAATGACCCAAATCCTCTTTTGGGCATCTCATCATCGTAAATATCCTCTTATTTATCTATTTTTGATAGGTCGTAGGCTGAATTTGAGTTTGTTTTGGGGGCCACAGTCAATATTTTCCTTTTTTTTTATTTTTGGAGAGCAGCGAATGAACGGCACCTGTAGCTGATGTTCTTCCTGGTTCTGGTGGACCTCCTCCCCAGGTTTTTACTCTTCTTGGCGTCTTTCTTCTTGGCCGTCTTTACGTCTTCCTCCTCTCCCTCGTCCCCCTGCCGGGACACAAAAAGAGACCCCCGTGTTTCTTCTTTCTGGGCCGTCGGCCATTTTGTCCTACTTACAGGGATGATGTTCTCCACGCTGATTCCCACGTACACCAGCCGCTCCCGCCTATCGAAACAAATTCCCGTGTGACTTTACGGAAATCCGCGCTCGTCGCTTGGACCAAATTTGCAGCATTTTGCTGCATTTTGCGACAGTTTGCGGCAGTTTACCTCCTCTCGGCCCGCTCGCGCTTCTTCAGAGCGCTGTCCAGGCTCAGCAGCTGCTCCTCTAACCTCTCGCACAGCAGCTTCTACAAACAAATCGTTGGAGGAGAAGTTGGAATTGACCATCAGAGTATTGGGAAGAACGGAACGGAAAAAGGAGGCCAAGGGGCGCGACTCACGTGCTGGCACGGCGGGCAGAACCACTCGCCGTCCGGGATGAGCATGAGCGGCGGCCTGAGGCAGGCCGTGTGATATCCGCTGTCGCACGAGTCGCACAACAGAATCTAAAAGATGGCACAATTAAAACAAGTTGAAGCCGGCGAAAGACGCCCCGACCCGAATAGGAGCTCCTTACCAGTTCCGGGTGGTTGGGAAGACCGCAGTGGGTGCAGGCGTCCTCTTTTGGGAGGTCTTCCGACGGGCACGAGTCGTCCGAGCGGCTGTCGCCGGCGCTGCCTTCCTCCCGCGCTTTTTGCTCCTTGCCGTCGCCCTCGTCGTCGTTCGGTTTGCGACGCTTGGCACGGACGTTGGACCAGCCGTGTCTCCGCTTACCCTGGACGGCGAAAAAATGCGCGGCACGGGGTCAACGTCGCGAGCCCTGACCCACGTTTACAAAATCGGCAAAACGACGGGGCCCTACCCTGCGCTTCCTCGTTTGGACGGCGGCCGTTTTTCCGTCTTTCTTAGCGCTGGTGACGCTCTCCTTTTCGCCATCCTTGTCTCCCTCTTCCTCATCGTCCTCCTCTTCCTTCTCCTCCTCCTCTTCCTCATCGTCTTCTCTGGTCTGCTTGGCTTGGCCTTTTTTTTTCGGGCGCTCGCAGGCTTTCGTACTCGGTCTACGAGGTGGACAGAAGAAGATTAGCGACTCTATCGGCGTCGACGGCAATCAGTGAGCAAGGTATAAATCCTTCCAACCTGCAGATTCTGGCGGACCTCCGAAGTGATCTCCCTCCCTCTGGTGCCTCCTTTTGCTGCTCCTTGGCTTTCATCTTGTTCCTGCGATGAGGCGGGATCTTGATCTTCAGGCGGATTCCTTCCTTCTGGAGTTCCGAGGACGCTTCCTCCCGTGGTGGCTTGCCCTCCACCTCTCTCTCCTCCTTCTCCTCTCTCTCCTCTTTCTCCTCTTTCTCCTCCCGCTCCTCCTCCGGCAGTCCGCCATTCTCTCTCTTCTCCTGTCCTTCTTTTGTGGGCTCCGCCGGCACTTTCTCCAAAACACTCGAGTCGTTTTGCTGCTGGTCTTCACTTTTTTCTTCATCCACGCAAAGTTCTCGGGGTTCCGAGTCGGCGTCCTCCGCCCGGGGGAGGCTTTCGTCCGGGTCCTTGTCCGTTTTTGGACTCCGGTGCGGCGTCTCGGCGGCGACGGGCTCGTTCCTCACCAGCACCGACTGGCGTCCCAGCTCTGGCGTTTCTGTGCAACGGAGAATTAACATAGAAAACTGAGTGTTTGGACAAAGATCTGATCTTTTTAAATAAACAATGAAACTGATCATATTGACTGAAGATGGGCTGATACTATCCGGACATTTTTTAAAGACCGGCCGTCAACCAATATGAAGCCTATAATATAAAAAGGATAAACGTTATGTTTAGTTCGGGTCAATTTATATAGTATCTTTTCACCATAAGCCGACATATCGCCCATATAATACGATAACTGCCTTGTCACTCTTTGTTACGTGAGTTTTTGCACCACCTAGTGGTCATTGTTGCAAAACGCAGCACTAACGAAAACATTGACTTTTGGCAATATCCTTTATGGAACGGAACGACTGTTTTAATTGCTTTTCAAAATTAAAATGATTTAAAATTAAATATATCGGCAATTATACGTGTATTTTACGCATTGCCTACCATTGACGACGATATAAGTCTAATCCCTTTTAGGTAGGAGGGCTTTAAAATGAATGGCAACATCCTGAAGTCGCTTCTTCCCAAGAAAATCATCTAAAAAAAGGGCGTTAAATCTTTCAAGCGATTTTAAAACAGGAAAGCTAAATATGAAAATGTCCATTTTTCGTTCCCCTTACTTGCGTGGCAGCTCTGCACATTCTTCTCTTCCTCCGCTGCTTTACAGCCATTCTCGTCGCCGGACGTGGGTCCGCGGATGACGCCGACGTGATGCGACACCACGGACGCCCTCCCGTTCGTCAGCTCCGGGAGCCGCTGTGACGCCGTTTGCCCGCCGGAAGCGTCCGTGCCTTGTGGGACGGCAGGGGCCGCCGGGGACGAGTCCTTGCTCTGTACGACGGCGGGGTTGCACACGATGATGCTGCTGCTGCAGTTATTGTTACCCAGGTGGTTTCCGTGGAAGCTTTCGGCCAGCTTGAGCTCTCTCTTTTTCAGCGGGATTTTGGCTTGCTGGCTGCTCCTGACCACGGCGCGTTCCGCCTCCTCCTCCGGCTTGGCCGCGGCGCCGGCCACCACCGAGGCCTCCCTGCGCTCGGATTTGACCACGGAAGTGATGGTGCTCACGTGGTTATCGAACCCGGGCGCTTGCTCGCCGCTTTTCTCTTCTTTCGCTTCCTGCTTGACGTTTTCGGGGGACGCCTGGGTTTCTAAAAGCAGAAAAGGAGAAGACGCTGGACGTTCATGGTGGCTATTTTCGCTCATCTGTTTGTCCTATAAAGTCTTATAAGTTTGGAAATGAGCTCTAAATTAACACAATGTTTTCTTACCTTGTTTTAGAGGCTTTTCCTCTTTTTCAATTTTCACGCCATCGGAGACGGCCTCCGAAATTTCACCGGGTTTGACATCTTCGTCCCCTTTGGTGGCACACGACAAACAATAGGACGATTTGTGGTTAGTGCGCTTTCCATTGACATTATTGCAAAAAAAGTCAATCTATCTTCCCATTGAATTTCACCTGCGTCTCTTTCAGCGGGACTGCTGCTCCCCGATTGGCCCGTTTTTTGCTCGTGGTTCAGGTTTGGAAAAACTTGGGCCTTGAGTAGATCCAGAGCTTCGGCCAGGTCATTGCGGGTCCTGAAAAGACGGCAGGGAGGATTAAAGGAAAGCGCCAGGCGGACGGCGAACCCGACATTCTCTTTGGTTCAAGTTACCTGACGATGCACCTCCACGTGGATCCGTCCGAGTCGTCTTGCTCCTCCGTGTAGAGCCGGATATTCTGCTCCTGGTCCAGCTGGAGCCAGTACATCAGGCCCTGCTTGTCCCGCCCGACGGGTTGCAGGCGCATCTTGTCGGGCTCCTCCTCGTTGATGGCCGCTTTGAATTTGAGGTTGTCGTCAAACTGGCACTCGCATAAATACTGAGAGCACAAAAAAAACAATTCATAAGGTTTTTCAGTTCTGAGGAAGCCAAAAATCAAAGTTCTCATACTTTAAGGATGCTGGACTTGCACTCCATGGACATGTCCTGGTACCCGTTCTGTTCCAGTTCCCAGGCCCAGGCGCTGTTCAGCTCCTGGCACATCTAGAAGAAAAAAAGAAAACAAGCACCCACAGGAATTAGCGCTCACCCGCGGCACATGTCAAAATTGGATGCGGTGCGCGTTACGCTTGCCTTAGCCAGATATTTTTCCCAGCGCTCCGTCGTCACGGACTTGCCGAGCTTTCGGAGCAGCTTGACGTGCAGTTCAATGAGAGGTTTGGGAACTGAAAAGCAGGAGGACATGACAGGTAACTCAACATTTGAAAACCTATGGTGCACAGTTTTACTGTATCAAAGCATTCTGCTGTAGCTAGTGAGACAGACCTGAAAACAACATTTTCGCGACACTAGTTTTATTACTTTTACTTATTTCAGCCATAAAGAGAATGAGGCGCAGAGATAACAAAAACATTTGAATCGAAAGACAACACCTGTATCAATCAATCATTTTTTTAAAAAGTATCACTGTCATTTTTGACTCAAGATAAAAATTCTAAAAGGCATTAATACAACTTTTTCCAATGCAAGTAGACGATTTAGATACATGTTCAGATTATTTTTAAATGAATTCCAAGAAATATGCAATTTGCACACTGAAACATTATAGTTCATGTTGACCTGCATTTTAAATCCCTTTTTTTTTTCCAACTGTCCTTGAAGTTAACACTACGAAATATGACGTCAAGAAAAATGTTTAATGACTTTTAATCAACCCAACACCCGCGCTTCGATTATATTCGTATTATAACGTAAAAGCGTTTAATTAAACCACAACCACTGCCATTGTTACTTTATCACATAATTATTTACAGTAAATCCAAGTATGCATCCTCCACTTGAGTAGGACGTGTTGTAGTAAATTGCGGTTACGACACATTTAAGACTGAAAACTAAGTATTGTATTCAGCATTTGTCCTCAAGCAGTCTATACTCGAGACGAAAGAATAAAAGTGGCATTTCTGGTTCTAAAATGACGGCAATTGAGTGGTAAATTACGTTTACATTAACTCTCAGCATCTTTGCTATTTTTCAAGCTAGCGAGCGCTACAGGCCGCGACTGCGCAGGCGCAAATTTGACAGCCACCAAAACGCATCTAGTTTTTAACTACATTTCTCCCCCTTGGCTTTAAACGAAACGAATATATAACGACAACGAACGGCAAAAAAGACAAAAAAACTGATATAAAACGTCCATTCAAATGTATTCCGTGTTGCCGGTGAATTCCAGAAACTGCATCATGGCTACCTTCTTTACAATCACACATTTAGTCTTGTTTTTGTTCTTCTTCCCTCCTAAACCATTTCCACAAAGTGTCGTACCTCAAAATTAACGCCGACGCCGGCTAGCATTTAACTTAATTCGTTGGCTTTGTATCCACGTACACAAAAAAAGAAGTGTTTTTGTTTAAGGGGGTAGATGCTAGCATAGTGTTAGCTACAGTGGCGGTTTTTTCAGGTTCTAAACTTGGGAACTTGTACTCATTTTGGGGGGCACGTTTGGCAAATGGCGGAAGACTGAGAAGCAAAGCTAAAAAACGATGCTTCGGGCTGGGACGTCGTAGGAAGCGGCGATGTTCTTCAGGGTCACCAAACATCTTCCTCACCATCCTCGCGTGATGGTGCCCGTGTAACCCCCCTCCTTCTCCTCCGCCGGGATCCGAGTGTCGCAGCTTTTCCACCACTACTTCCCTCCGCCACATTAGAACAAAACGGGCTTCTCACCTGACGTCTTTTCGCGGAGGTAAGCCTCCATCTGCGGGAACGTCATCTCGGGTAGGTCGAGGACGGCTCCGTAGCGCTCCAGGAACGAGCAGACCTCCGCGAAGCTCGGGCACAGCGCCGGCTCGGAGCTCCTGAGCAGCGCCGGAGCAGCCATCTTTCCAGGCGGACTGAGGCGGGAGGGGAGGGCCGCTATTGCGGGAATGAATGGGGGACACTGGTCCGGGTAAAGCCTGCGTTGGTAGAAAGACGAAGACTTCCGGGTAGGCTTTTCAGCATTAAAGATATAACGGCAGTTTCTCATGTGTTTTATTATATTCACAGAAAAGATATGGTCTTATTTGTGAAGGGTAGTTCTAACTTGACTACGTTTGTCGCGATAGAAAAACAACAACAGCGTTCCAGCATGTTTGATTAATTTATGTTTGCTTTAACGAACCAAACGTAAAATGAGTTGGTTTTACATTGACCACGCAATATACTTTACATATAAGTACTTACAACACTAAAACTAAAGAAGTATTTTAACAGCGATGGACGTTCAATATATTTTGAACGGGGGCCACTTTTTTATTATCTGGTGTAAATCCTGTATTTTACGTTTTGAATATTTAACGACTTTTCATTTGTATTTTAAGTAGTTATTAATCAAAAAGGAGAAAAGGAAGTGTGACTTATGTAAGTTTTTGAAGGGTTTGTTGAGGGGAAACGTTTCCTGACAAACATGGTTTCAGTGTGAAAAATCCGAGCTGGCGTCTGGTCCGTGAAGCACACCGGAAGTGGAGTGAAAGTTACCTTTTGTTCCAACTGTTGAATCTTTCGCCCGGCTCACCATTTACCATCGCTTAGCTCGTCCTCGTTACTAAACGCGTTATCAAACAGAAATGTCCAAGTAGTACACAGCGTTTCAAGTACTCAGAGGTAAGATTTCATTTCGAAACTTTAATTGCAAAATGTAGTGATTTTAACTAGCTGTTCTTGCTAACCCTAATCAATGTTCATTACAATCTCGATCGACGAATATGCATTCAGGTACATTCTGTTAATTTGGCTTTTTAAGTCATATTGTTACAATTGCTCGCTTTCGACGAAATGTAATAATAAGAGTAATAATAAAGTGCAATACATATCTAGTTCACTGCACTTTTTAAAAATGAGAATTGAAGAAAAAAATCCAGACGCTTGGTAAATTTATTTTTTGTTACATTCATAGACTATTGATAAACGTATTATTTTTATTTTTTTAATTTCCTTGTTGCAGTTCCTTTTTGCGTTTGGTTTTATTTTTAAACTGCAAGCAAACAGCTGCACATGTAATGTAAGAGATGCAGAGATGCCGAGACAAGCCTGTTCAAGTCTGCTATATTTTTGTAACATTTCTAATTCTTTTGTGCGGAGCAAAATGGTGTTTTGATACCCAGACCCCATGTTGACGATTAAAATAAATAAAAACAGTTGCGATCATTATTATACACAGAAAATTGGTTTGATTTATAGCAGCCAAAAAGCCAAATGGTACTAAAAAACACGCTGATGGCGGACACCACTAATATGAAGTTTTGTGGTAGTAGTAGATTGACAGCGAATGAGTGTAAACCACACACGATGCTTCATGTGATGGCCGTCAGGTGTCAATCAAATGGTGGCCAATGAGTCACGTTGGGTGTTGCATCTGCGTGTTTGGAAACCTGAACCGCATGCCGTGCGTGCATTGCGTAGTCTAGACGTTGGTGTCAACTCGTAATAACAGGGTTGCAATGTTACACCCAAAAATGCTTAACAAAATGGATGCCGTGTTACACCTGCATTACCTGGTAGAGGTAGATAAAAAATGCAATCACGCGGTCGTTTTTACATTTAAGGGCTAACATTTTTAGGTGGGTAAAAGATTGAATTAAAAAAAAACTTTATAGCTACAAGGTAACAATTCTATCAAGGGTATCGTCACGTTTTGCAATAAAATACAAATGACCAAAGTATTTGGTCATTTGTATTTTAGAGAATGGCCACCTTTAAATGCCCTCTTAATCGTGTCCCAGAGTGTCGCGAGCCACCATGGCCATCGCCCACGTGGCCACCGAGTACGTGTTCAGCGATTTCCTGCTGAAGGACCCCAACCAGACCCGATACCGCAACATACGCACCGAGCTGGCGGTGGACAAGATGGTGACCTGCGTGGCGGTGGGCCTCCCTCTCCTCCTCATCTCGCTGGCCTTCGCGCAGGAAGTCTCCGTCGGTCGGCGCCGTTCCTCCGCCTCGGCCCGGCCCGGCAGCGCGAAGGAGTCGGGGTGACGCGCGTTGTCGTTTGTCGCTCGGCTCCAGGGACGCAGATCAGCTGCTTCGCCCCCAGCAACTTCTCCTGGCGACAGGCGGCGTACGTGGACTCGTACTGTTGGGCGTCGGTGCACACGCACGCGTTGCCTCTGTGGCTGCACAAGGTACGAGACGGGCGACTCACCCCGTTTGCTCGAATGCGCCGGACGTTGACCAAACCCCGCCCACAGTTCTTCCCGTACATCCTGCTGCTGGTGGCCATGTTGACGTACAGCCCGGCTCTCTTCTGGAGGTTCTGGTCGGCGCCGCTGCTGCAGTCGGACCTGGCCTTCATCATGGAGGAGCTGGACCGCTGCTACAACCGAGCCGTCACGCTGGCCAAGCGCTTGACCACCGCCGGGTTGCAGGGAGCTGAAAGGTAGGCGCACACTCAAAACACGCCGCTTGGTTTCGTACTTCAAAAATACCACTTTTGGTCGAGTCTACCTTTAGAAGTCGAAATGATAACAGACTTGCCGTTTTAACGTTAACTTGATTTCACTTGGGCCGGACCATTTTAGATATAATATTTAGATTTTTTTTTATTTTTATAAATGGATTAAAAGAACTGGATTAAAAGCCTTGAATATTCAGTTTTTTATAGATCTAAAACAATGTTTATTTTAGCTTTTTTAGATATTTTTAGATTTTACAAAATGATTTTTGAACTAAAAACACAGAAAAAATGATTAAAAAATTACAATTATTGATTTAAAAGGAGGAAAATCAGGAAATTTAATATACATCTATTCTCTTCATTTTAATTTGGTCCTAAAACAGAAAGTCAGCACTCATCATTTACTTTCCCGGGCCACACAAAATGATGCGGCGGGCCAGATTTGGCCCCCGGGCCGCCACTTTGACACATGCCTTAGAGCAAAAAAAAAAGTGTGAGCACCCCCTGTACGATAATAACCATTCATTATTTGAATGTCAATTTTCTGGATGACTACTTTTACTCGGCGACTCGATATTGACGTGAAGCTACCCTCCAATCACATTTCGGGCTACTCTACCAGAACATTATTTTTTTAATTCTGACGCTCATTTCCCCACGACGTAAGTTGCAGCGACCCCACGGAGGGCTGCTTCAACTACCCGCTAGTGGAGAAGTTCCTGACGACCAAGCACAGCCAGCGCACCCTGCTGGCCCGCTACCTGCTGTGCCGAGGCTTAACGCTAACCACGCTGCTGTGCGCCTGCCTCTACCTGGCCTACTACCTGCGGCTGGCCTCGCTGACCGACGACTTTGGCTGCACGCTGAGGGTGGGGCTGCTGGCCAACGACTCCGCCGTCCCCGACAAGGTGCAGTGCAAGCTCATCGCCGTGGGAGTCTTCACGCTACTCAGGTGAAAGGCCGAACGCCACGCGAGCTAACGTACGGCGTCGGTGTTATTTTACAAATGAACTCTTTTTTTACATTAAAAAAGTCAAAAGTCCAAGTGATTGGACGGTGCGTTATGCTGGCAGGTTTTATTTTATTCTCTAATATGAAATAATTAACATGCGAATATGATTGGATTCAACAAATTGGTGAAATAGCGCGAAAGTTTTATTTTGAAAGGTCCAAGCTTTGGAACTTAGGTGCAGGAAATGGAACTTTAAAATGTGCTGTTTAATAAAGCCAAACTTTATACAGGGCAAGATGCCAGGCAGTTTTTTTTTTAATTAAGGATGGCCAACGAGATGAAATGATACGATTTAGTATGGCATATTTTCCCGAAATTGCGAAGAGCAGGACTTTTTCTTCTGCTAAAACAGCTCTCTCTGACAACGCAAGTTTTAAAAAGTCAAATTAACCCGAGAGCAGCAAATTTTATTTTGTAAAACCAAACTTTACAAAAGGATGAAACCGTTTTGAAAGGTTATAATGTCCACCTCGGTGCATTTTATCTCCTAAATCGATAAGCTAAGCCACGTGTCAAAGTGGCGGCCCGGGGGCCAAATCTGGCCCGCCGCATCGTTTTGTGGCCCGGGAAAGTAAATTATGAGTGTCGACTTTCTGTTTTAGCATCAAATTAAAATGAAGAGTATAGATGTATATTGAATGTCCTGATTTTCCCACTTTTAAATCAATAATTAGAATTTTTTAATCCATTTTTTTCTGTGTTTAGTTCAAAATAATTTGGTGAAATCTAAAAATATAAAAAAAGCTAAAATAAACATTGTTTTAGATCTATAAAAAACCTGAATATTCAGGGATTTTAATCCAGTTGTTTTAATCCATTTATTAAAAATAAAAATCTAAATATATCTAAAATGGTCCGGCCCACATGAAATCGAGTTGACGTCAACGCGGCCCATGAACCAACCCGAGTCTGACACCCTTGAGTGAAGCAGTTCGTCTTGTCCGATGCATGAAAATTTGAATTTACCTTGAAACGTGGAAGCCGCCAGACCAGAGAGCGTCTTGGTGAAAGTCAACAGGAAGCCTTCTTTCTCTTCGCAGCCTGGTCAACTTGATCATCTTCTCGGCGCTGATCCCCGTGGTCATCTACGCCAGCCTGCGCCCGCTCCTGTGTCGGAACCACGCCCGCTTCCTGGAAACCTACCAATCGCTGCCCACCGTCAGCGTCCTGCCGGCGCCCGGCGGCCAATGGGACGACCTCTCCCTCTACCTGCTCTTCCTGGAGGAGAACATCAGCGAGCTCAAGTCCTACAAGTACATCAAGGTGGGTAAAGTGGAGAAAAAAAGCCCCCTCGCTTCGTTTTCTGAGCGTTTTTGACGCGGGCAGGTTTTGGAGCTGCTCAAGAAAGGCGGTGAATCCTCGGGCGAGGAGTTTGACGCCTTGGGGCTCCTCCAGACGCTGTGTCTGGTCAAGATGGATACGGTGGACGCCAGGAAAGCGGCGCAAGTCGCCGCCAAACCCGATCGGCTGGTCATCCAGGAGGAAGAGGCGGTCCAGCGGCGCCGAGACGACGGCGGCGGCGGCGGGACGGAGATGAAGGGTGAGAGGGTGTTAAAATGAAGGCGCCGAAATTTGGAAACTTTTTGTGACGCTCAAGAAGGTTTATTTTGAAAGGTGTGCCTGAAGAATGCATCCATTTTGAAGAAATTCCAACCTAAAAAGTGCATTCATTAATAAGACAAGATTGTCCTCCATTGACGGTGATAGACGCTCCATTCCGATTGGACCGGACGATCCAGTCCAACCGGATTGGACGCCTATCGCCGTCAACGGCAGTCACCGCGTTGGAATCCCAGAATATGTTTTAAAAAGCCTCGCATTTCCTTGGCAGAGTTGATTCCCCTGTTGCCGGGCAACGGAGACGTCACGGGCGGCGGAACAGACGGCGAGGGAGGAGTTCTTCGGCAGCGAGCCATGTGATTGGCCGCCGGCCTTTCGGCGTATTTGCGCATCCATCCAGCTCATTTGCATGTCGTGTGTCATTTTTGCTGCCTTGAGATCGTTTATTACGGGATGTATCGCGACCGTTTCTACCATCGCAAACTGACGTGGTCAGAATATTTGATGGATTTATTTGCACTGTTTCTTACATTTATTTGTGTTGGTCGGGTGCATTTTTGTGCGGCCATTTTACTCACGTACGATTTATTCGTTGTAACTAATAATTGACAATGAGAAGGTAATTTTTTTGGTGCATTTTTCTACTGGTCGCCTGAATGTATTGAACATTTTTTTTTGTTTTTGCGTGTTTGGCAGTTCTGGAAACTCGTAATCGGTACGCTCGTGTTTTACCGTATAGCTGAAGAAGAAGCGTTATTGTGGTGTCTGTTGTTTGGAAAATAAAGTAGGTGCTTAGTGCTTTGTATTTTGGTTTTGTCTTATTTTAAAGCCTCAGAGTTTGTCATTCTTTACACAGAATATTTTGGAAGCAATAAAAACACCAAGCGTGAAATGTCATTCTTTGTTTTTTTAATTTGAATTTTCAATCTTTCATCCTGCGGCGAGTATTTGCGATGATATTTTTCTACTACGTGATGAGTGTGTTGCGGGCCCGATGCAAAAAAAAAAAGATATATGACGGGATGGATGACGTTTCAACAGCTGCCTTGGCTTGTGACATCATCACTCCATGCCTCACGTTTTTTAAAATGATTGATGTGACGATGGTCAGATTTTGAAAAGTCATTTTCACTCAAAAGATTACAGAAGGCAAGAGAAGACGTAGCGTTAAATTGACTTACAGTCGAGTGTCCAACGTCCAATGCGAGACTTTGAGGCGGCGTGGATTGCGATTGGTCCGCGTCACGCAAAATGACAGACGACAAGGCATGCATCACAACTTTGCTTTGAGTCACATGCAAGTATTTTGTGAGGTTTTCCCCCTGGTTTTGCTGTAAAGAAAGAAAAAAAAAAGGAGTCACATGCAGGTATTTTGTTTTGTTTTTTTACAGTTGTTGCTGTAAAAAACAAGAAAAAAGAGTCAGGGAGAGACGAGCTGATGTTGGGACAAAATTAATTGTGTTTCAGGTGAAAACATTTGGGAGGTTTTTTTTTTGACCAATTTTTTCAATGATCAATACATAAGAATAAAAGATTACAATGAAGCAAAAAAAGAGACACTAAATACATTTTGTTCTGCTGCCACACCCCAAAAAAGATCACCTTTTAAAGTTGTCATGTAAAAAAAAAAATGAATCCTGTAAATATGTGAAAACATGACACATTATGTAATATAAAGGATCACTACCTAATTAAAAAAATTGTATTATGTGAAAACTTATGTAAAAAAACTTTAACTATAATGTGAAAACTTGATCATTTTTGTGTCAAACAAATTGAAAATATTTTCATATTTTTATGACACGTTTTTGCATGATAGCACAGGTTGAGATAACAGATTTTACATGATAGGTTTTCAGTCGTGCATAATAATTAAAATCTTATTCATTAAACATTTTCACATATGAAAAACATATTTATCACTTGAAAGTGCTCTTATTTTGGAGGGTTTCAGCAATACGCTTGCCTACGAGTGAGAAAAGAAAAATTTAAACACAAAATAACCTTTTCTGTTAGCGCTTCATCCTTAATTTTCCTGCGTGAAAGGTGGAAGACATTATTGTAAAAATGATTTTCACTCACCACTCCTAAATCTTTACTGTAGCAGCAGAAGTTTCAAAATACACGAGGAGTGACTTCCTTCTTGGTACGCACATTGTAGCGCCCCCTTAAGACTTTACAGTGTCATGACAGGTGAAAAAAAAATGATATGGGTGACATGCAATTTGATTTAATACACTCGATATTCTTAAAATTTACCATTTGCCGACAAAAGTCATCCAATCTAT
The DNA here is from genome assembly GCF_051989625.1 of Stigmatopora argus. Lineage (NCBI taxonomy): Eukaryota > Metazoa > Chordata > Actinopteri > Syngnathiformes > Syngnathidae > Stigmatopora > Stigmatopora argus. The sequence goes on along the minus strand of NC_135396.1, from coordinate 3,047,501 downwards.
TCCGGGGGCTGAATGGATTGGACGTCTATTGCCGTCAACACAATGGCTGAAACCTGATTGGAAGAGCCTAATGACATCATCAATGTTCTACCGCACGATTGGCTCCTACGCATTGTCTAATGCGACCTATTTGGATTCGAACCCAATCAAAAGCCGGCACACAATCACGATAAACAGAGCGAGCCGAGTCGCGTTACGCATGCGCACTTGCTCATCTGTGTGATTAACAGGCGCCCTCTAGTGGCCCGGCATGCAATGGCAGCATCGAGTCGCATTTAAAAAAATAAATAATGATAATAACAATAATCCTTCCCAGACGAGCGTGATTTTTGGCGGGTAAAATAGCAGTCTTAGGCCATGCCTACATTATTGGTTGCCATTGACGGCGATAGACGTCCAAGGTTAAAAATCTGGTGAAATTTAAGACGTTGTAAAAGCTCTTTAAGACACAAAAAATATTGAATGGCAGTTTCTGAGCAAATGTATTAATTGTAGCGGACCTAAAGAAAATCTGGATCGCAAAATGTAAATAAATAAATTAGTTGTTTCCTCTTTTTTTAAAATGAACATCAGTAAATATGAGGAAAAAAATCATATTTACTATAGCAATTCACTGCCATTGACTGGTTCAATCCGTTTTGAGAATAAAATATTAGCATGTTGTATTTTTTTTAATGTTGCTACTTTTGAGGAAAATGACGTGAAAATAGAAGACTATTTTTGAACTAAAATGCAAGAGTTATTTTAAAAATAAAGAATATTTACTATTAACTCATTCACTGCCGCCCTATTTAACTCAACGGCCAATTTCCTGTTCGCCTTTTCAAAATAAAAGCATGGCTAAAGGCTGCGGCGTGGCATCACAAAACGCTCAAGTGTGATCGACCACTAAAAAGTGCAAAAGTGTTGGTGACAGAAAATAAAAATAAAAGCAGGTATGACGCTTTGATCGAGGACGATGTTTCTACATGGCTTAAAGCTTGGAAGTTCTCAGCGAAAGAAACGCTTTGTCGTCACGGCGACGGACGGCGGAGAGGAGATGTGCTAGCCTCCCGGCTTTTTGCATAAAATGGAAATCGTCATCGCCGAAAAAGGAAAAAAAAATAAGTGGGAAGAAGATTCTTGCCCTTTTTGGGGGGTTGGCGTTTCCGTCGTCATGGCGTTGGTTGTCGGGTGCTGAACGGTGAGGTGGGGCGGGGCGTTGCGCGGGAGTTCCTCCGGCGGGGGGCGCCGCAGGCTACGAGCCCTCCCGCTCTGTGCAGTCTCCGTCGTCGTCATCGTCGTCCTCCCGTTGGCCGTTCTCGTGCCGGCCCTCCGCGGCCCTCTGGGGGCTCCCGGCCGGCTCCTCGCCGTTCATGGTGGGACTCCGCGAAGTCTGGAGGAGCTTCTCCTCCAGCTCGTGCAGCGACGGTTCTTTGTACATGCACACTGAAAACAAAATAAAAATAAACCAATCAATTACAGGTGTCAAAGTGGTGGCCCGGGGGCAAAATTTGGCCCACCGCATCATTTTGTGTGGCCCGAGAAAGTAAATCATGAGTGCTGACTTTCTGTTTTAGGATCAAATTCAAATGATTATAAATGTAAATTACATTTCCTGATTTTCCCCTTTTTAAAATCAATCATTGAAATTTTTAATCCAATTTTTATCTTGTGTTTTTAGTTTAAAAAGCATTTTGTAACATCTAAACATAAATATACAAATATTTTCCATTTTCCACTTTAAACAAATATTTCGTTTCCATTTGAAATTAAAAAAAAACATTTTCCATTACTAAGAAAAAAAAGCTCAAATAAACATTGTTTTAGATCTATAAAAACAGATTATTAGGGCTTTTGATCCAGTTCTTTTAATCCAATATAAAAAAAATAAAATAAAAAAAACCTAGATATTATATCTAAAAATGTCCGGCCCACATGAAATGGCATTGACGTTAATGTGGCCCGTGAACCAACGCGATTTTGACACCCTTGCAATAAATAAATGAAACAAAAAAAGAGCGAAAATGAACACCCTTTCTTTACCCTGAACTGCGTGTGTACAAGATAAAGGGGTGCGCAGTATAGTGCGCAAATGTATCTCCCTTCGTATGTTCAGGTCAAGGTCGAAGGAAGAATAAGATAAGGAAGTCGACAGGTATTTTTAAATGAGAGTCATGGGAGCCGGGACGGGGAAAGGGAGGGCTGAGCGACCATGGGAAAGCGGACACGGAGCTCCGGGCCCCCCCGCCCGAAAACGGATCCCCGGATCTCGGAAAGCGAACCCCCGACGACTTTGCTAAGTCAACGGCGTGGCTTTGGATTTGAAATAACTGGTTTAAAAATGCTTTTGAGAATCATCCTGCGAGCAGAACAACTGTGCTCTAATATGTCATTTTGCATGTTGGATAATTCATTAAAAAAAACAAATAATAATTCTTGAAGCGTTTATTATTGGAGGGCTTATGCCACGTGTCAAAGTAGCGGCCCGGGGGCCAAATCTGGCCCGCCGCATCATTTTGTGTGGCCCGGGAAAGTAAATCATGAGTGCCGACTTTCTGTTTTAAGATCAAATTAAAATGAAGAGTATAGATGTAGTATATTAAATTTCCTGATTTTCCCCCTTTTAAATGAATAATTGTAATTTTTAATCCATTTTTTTCTGTGTTTTTAGTTCAAAAATCATTTTGTAAAATCTAAAAATATATTAAAAAAGCTAAAATAAACATTGTTTTAGATCTATAAAAAACTGAATATTCAGGGCTTTTAATCCAGTTCTTTTAATTCATTTATTTTTTAAAAAATCTAAATATTATATCTAAAATGGTCCGGCCCACGTGAAATCAAGTTGACGTTAAAGCGGCCCGCGAACCAACCCGAGTTTGACACCCTTGGCTTATGCTATCGTTCTTGCCAAAATATCATGCCAATTAGCCAATAGCACGAGGCTAGCGCTAGTCACGAGTGGCTATTCGCTATGCTAGCAGATACAGTCAGAGTACTACTTAGTGTGGGTATATTTTGTTTTATGACATGCTTAGTTATAACATACCGTATAATATTTTTTCTTAGCAAAAAAATACAGATTTTAATGTGTGGGAGTAAGAATAGCTTAAAGGCGCATATAAAAATGTCAATAGTTCATCCAAATGCTGTAGCAAGCATAAAGCCTTGTTTGTTTTACATCTTTTAAGATTATTCTGCAGCACACCATCCAGTCTATTGATGGATAGATGAATCGATTAGAGCAGGCTTAAAAAGGCTTGGAAATATCGAGTCAGACAAGCGTCTGAGGCCTTTTGTCTAGTGTCTCCGTCCCATGAGGAGGTGCAGCATCCCATTTGTGTTAGCGCGGCTAAAATAGTTCAAGTTGTGGCGTATAAATGAGGTCAGTGAAGATACCTTCGATGGGTCTGGGAACAAAGTGAGAGCAGGGCTTGGTTTTTTTCACCCGGTTGCCCTTCATGATCACGCCGTCCTTGTTGAGGCCCAAGAACCAGGCCCGGCCCGACTCGTGCTGCCGGTACAGCGTGGACGAGTAGATGACGTAGTAGTTCTCGAACACCGACTCTTTGAACTTGCACTCAGCAGTGAAGATGTCCTAAAAAAAATAATAAACACCCGTACAGGATATTATTTTAAAAAAATCTTTCTCGTTTCTTCATTTTTTTACTTGAATGAAAAATAGGACTGTAAAAAAGAAGAGCATTTTTTTCCTTTCAATTACTAAATAAAAATTCTAAAAATAAAGAAAAAGGAGAACTTGACTTTTTATTGAAAAAAATATTGTTTTCAATTTTTTCCAGGAAATCTCAGAATATTTCTAAAGAAATAAAAGAGAATATCTCTTCATAAATATTTAACTTTTGATTTAAAAACTAAAATTTATAAGATTTTCATTGGCTTCCACAAATAGTTTTTCCTCTTTTAAATTAAAATCCAACAAAAATGAAAATATTTTTAAATTAAAGTGTGTAAATAATTAATCGCAATGACAGTGCCAATTATTTAATAATTTTGACAATGATTAGCTAAATATCAAAACTCTTAATAATAAATATTGATTTGTGGAGTCTTGAATTGCAATTACAAAGATATAATCACTTTAAAGTCCACATTTATAGTTAAAATATTAAACTCGGGGTAATATAACTGTAAAAATCATGAACTAATTTCTCAGTCAATTTAAAAAAACAAACAATCGACGAACAGGATAAAAGTGAAATAATAAATGTGCAAGTCGGCAGGGGGCGGAGCCTATTGAATATTTCAGATATTTGCAGCATATGCAAAAGGCAACACGACATGTCGGGCGCCACTCCGTCAGCAAAGAATGAAATTTTAAATTTTCATGCGAGCAGAAGTAGATGAATTATGCACAAGGCGGCATCATGAGCTCCGGCGAGAAAGAGCGCTTACACCGACAAAGTCTGATCCGCTTCAAATGCTAACCGTCGTCTCGCATTGTAGCTGCTACAAATTAGGTTTTTGATCGTCGATTCATTGCGGATTCTTTGGCTAATTAATGGAATCCTTCTTATTTACTGTTACATACCACTGCAGGCTTTGATGTTTAATCTGGAGGCAATAACGGGGCGCTAAGAAAAGATGGACCTCCTTTTCGTAAGTATATAAGAATGAAAAGAAGTCAGCTTTGCTTTTTTAAAATGTAAAAATCGAACATTTATTATTTTCCCTTTTTGTTTTCATTTAAAATTCATTTTTAATGAAAAAATGTCAATCAGAAATGGACAAGGACTATGGAATTTTTTTCCATTTTTATATCATAAAGAATGATAATAATAGAGCTTTCAAAAAATTTAAAAAAAATCAATGTCTTCCCCCTTTTAAAATGTGAAAATGTTCTTTTTAAAAATCATTTTCAAACTGTTTAAGAGCGACATAATTACTAAAAAAAAGGCATTGTTAAAAAGTGGATCTTGGAGGTGAAAATTGTGAATCAGGGGGCGGCATATACGCGAGAAATTGTAAAATTCAAAAAATTAAAGGCAATTTTAAGGGTGAGGCTTATATGCGGTAAATAATAGTACAAAGAGGCTTTTAAAAGTCCAAATGATATTGAATAGACACCATAAAACATTGTCCCTATTGCAATCTATCGTGAAACCTATTAACCGTGATAAATGAGGTATTACTGTGGACTCCATTTTTCCTTTTAATAAGACAAAATCAAAACGGCGTTCTTACCGACGTGTAGAGAAAGCCCTCAGCGTTCATGGCCACGTAGAGTCCGGCCTTGACGCCCTGCATGGCCACCACCCGCAATCCCACCGGGATCAGGTTGAAGAGAGCTGCACACCCGCACAAAAACGACAACAATAGCGACTTAAGAAAGACAGAACAAAACACGCCACTTCACTTTAGTCCAAAGACGACATCAATCGTTCGAACGTGAGGCGTCAAATCCATTTCGATTTCCATTGGTGAGCATTCTCGAGGCTTGGCGGAGGTCTACGTGAGCCCCGATGGTTGCGTAACGGCGCTTCGAGACACGGGGGGCGGGGAGCCAATCGGGAAGCGGGTCGGACAAAAGAACGCCGACGGTTTTTGGACGGACGCTGACGATTCTAATCGCCGTGGACGAGCTCGGAGATAAAAAGAGCGCGGCGTTGTGGGTGAGGAGGAGGAAGAGGAGGAGGAGGAGGAAGGAACCCGTGGTGTTAATCCTCTCAGGGAGAACTGGGAAACAAAAAAACCATAGAATCTCTCGCTCGCCTCTTCTTTCTGTATTTGTACCGCATCGCTTATGCAATTCTTGTTTAGGTATCTACTTTGGAGCTATTTTATCACTTATAAACGTCAATGGATGATACACATTCGGTCTAGGTCTAAATGAGTGGAGTTTTATTTTGGGGGTCGCACAGCACAAATAGGGAGAGAAAGAAAAATATATTTTAAGACGGTGGTTTTGCGCTTTGATTTCAGTTCAAACATTCATGAATTGTTGTAAACTCTTTGAAATCTGAGATGTTATTTTAAAGCACAGGTGTCAAAGTGGCGGCCCGGGGGCCAAAAATACAATTATTAATTTAAAAAGGGGAAAATCAGGAAATTTAATATCCATCTATACTCTTCATTTTAATTTGATCCTAAAACAGAAAGTCGACACTCATGATTTACTTTCCCGGGCCGCACAAAATGATGTGGCGGGCCAGATTTGGCCCCCAGGCCGCCACTTTGACACCTGTGTGCTAAGGTATGGTGCTACATTTTGGTCAGTTTTGCAGTTTTGAGTAGGCTCACTGTTGTCGCTGTTCTCGTCCTTGTTCCCGCTGATGGTTCCATCGGGTTGCATCTGCAGGAAGAAGCCCTGCTCGCTGAAGAGACGCGTCACAATGCCCTTCAGTTGTGGCTCTGTAACCCAAAAAAAAAAAAAAACAAGAACACGTACAGTTTGAGTGAGTGCTGCTGTACCAACGGCACCCATCTGTCCACTCTAAACACTCTTAGTGCATTCATAATTCAAGCCCAGGCTTATATTTGACATTAACGCCACCAACGACACGCGCGGCGGCCATGTCAATTCTACTGTGTTGACACTTAAATAAATAATAATAATGGAGACATTGTCCCTAAATAAGCAAACCAGAGAACTGATAAGTCATCACAACAAAAAAACATTGAATTCCAGATGTTTGAAATGGCGTCCCGCCCCTTTAAGAAGCATTTTAGAGCATCACCGTGGAAACACGAGGCTCATAAATGTGTAAGGTGAAATTTGTCACGTTTCTTCAGAGGCAAACGTGATCTCAAAAATCAAGTTTTCTGACTGACTTGGATTCGTTGGAGAGCGTCAAATGCCACTCTGAACTGGGAGGGACGGCAGCGCATCATCTGGACAGGTCAGTCAACCCTACCTGGTTTCCGGCGGACCGGTTTCTTCTTGCCGCTGCTGCAAAATCGGACTTTGCTAAAGACGCTAAAAATCTGTCTCAAAGATTTGGAGTCCTTGGTGGGACTGGAGCGCCTTTTGTTGGTGGTCACCTTCTCGCTGTTGCACTCGCGGGCCTGCCGCTTTTGGCGGATGAGGGAACTGGCGATGGCCGCCGCCATGACCTCTGCCGGCCACCGGGGCGGATTTTTTTTTAGTCTAGGACCGGCTTCATGCTCAAGAGTCCGAGAGTGTCAACCGCTGTCGCGTCCTGGCGTGGAGCAGAAGGACCGGCTGCACTTGGAAGTTGTTTTTTCATTTCCTGGCGACGTTTCGGCTGATTGGTGGAAAAGTTGGAATGGAGATGTTTCTGGGACCGCTTCTGATGTCCAACTTTCCTTAGTAGGCGACTTCTTCGAGCCGCAAAACCATTCAGTGTGTAGTCAAAAAGTCTGTGAACATTTGGTCTAAAAACCAAGATGACGCAAAAAGATCTGGAGAAGGTTCCTCCGCATCTGAAGGATCTTCGATGATATCTGCTCCTTTGCCATCAAGTCCATTTCCAGCTGCTTTTCCGTTAGCTTTCAGACACAAATTGCCTTAAAAGATCATCTATAAAAAATGCTCTTTTCCAGACTCGACTTTAAATCCAGGTCCATTGTTTTTCCTTGAATGACACATCAGAATAACGTTGACGACTCTTTCCATCAAGCGTTTGAAGACAACGTTTAAAAGTTGTGTCCAACCATGAAAGCGCAAAAAAAAAAATCTAGTTCACCTCCATTACATGATCATGTAATCACAAACTGGAGTTGCATGGAAAAAAATTTAAAAAATCTTTCCTTCATCCATGTTCAGCTCCACCGCGGTCACGATGCATCCTGGGTATTGTCTCTTCGGCGCAAAAAAGCTCCACCACCGAAAAACATACCTCCGCTTTGGCTTTCTTTATCAATATTCATAAGGACGGCAGCAGCGAGGGGGTCTGCATGCCCGGCAGGAGATTCTTCTGCGGCTTCAACTTCACACAATGCGGCAACGGAGGGGGAAGTTGACCGGGGAAAAAGACGGACCATCCAAAAAAAACGTCAATGTGGACCACCGACCGGTCGCTCGATGGGGCTTTGTCTTGGTTGGGCGCTGAAGTGCGGTGGGATTCTGAGGGGCGAGAAAGAAGGGCGAGAGAGAGAGAGAAAAGGAGAGAGAGAGAGGGAGAGAGAGGAGGGAGGTGTTGGTTTGGAAGAAGCTCCTAAAAATAGTCAGCCTGATGTTTCATGTGGCTCCCACATCGCAACGTTCTGCTCCGTCGACAAACGCCGACTTGGAGTGGACACACCAGAAAAAAAAATCCCAATTGAAAGGAATCCATTCCACTCCGATGCCCGTTGAGTGTTTGTCGCAAACTAAGCGGATGAAGGAGAAGCGTATTTGTTCTCCTCAAAGGTTGCCGATGCATCTCCGCCAAACTCCGCAGAGCACTTTGAAAAAATCTTCAAGCGAGAAGTCAAGAGGCTTTGAGTTGGATTTCTTTCGGGGTTGGATTCTGCATATAAACTTTGTACTGACGTCAAAAGGCATCAAAGCTATTTTAACGTTGAATCGTCTTATTTTAACGGCAAATCTGGCGATAGCAGTCGTTTTCTTGAGGTTGACGGGCTTCAGGAGGCTTGAAAAGTGGATCTCTTTGCCAAAATTAGGACGGTCATTTCAATGTTTTCCTCCTTGAAATGAGAAAAGTCGCATATGTCGTTGATAACAATGAAAAATGAATGCAGTTGTGCTTGTGACTTTTTTCTTCTGTCGTCACGTTGCCTTCCCCGTAGTGTTTTTTCTTCTTCTCCAAAACTAGTCAATACTTGAGCTGCTATAATAAATCTTTCCAGCTCAGAAGTAGCGCCCGAGACCCCCCCTGGGATTGGACGTAGAGAACAGCGTTACACAAGCAGACGCGGCTTTTAAGATCCAAATGTTTGCTCGCCGAACACTCGGCTGTTCACTGAATATTTCAGCGAGCGCCACCAACACTTTGATGCTATTAAAAACTAATCCACCACGTCCAATCAGCTTGCCCGGGGCGCACACACGCAGGCCACGGCGACAACCACATACACGCATAAAGCAGAATCTCATCTTTAAGAAGGAAAAGAAAACAGGTCACCTCTTTCAATTACATATTGTGTACCCGCCCACTGGGATTGCTTCTTCAAGTATGTTACGGCATTTACGGCATTTTCGCTTTTACCCTAAATATCGAAAGAAGCTAGCAAAACAACTGGCGAGCTAAATAATGTGAGTCAAAATACTTCACACTTTAACTAGAAGCTCATAGTTTGAAAGCCTTGGAAATAATAGCTAATAGCAAATACGTTTTAAATTGGGCTTGGAAAAACTGCTATAAGAACTGTTTCAAAAATTAGTCTTTTAACTCATGTTGAATGTTTTTTGGGGGAAAAACTAAATTGATTGGAATACAGCTGTTGCTCAACGAAGACTAAAAATCGAGACGTCAGGCGGGGCTTTTCCAAAATGGTGATTGGCCAGAAAAGTGAGATTGGTGCACCGCTAGCTTAATTTCAACTTGGAGCATGTGCTGCATCATCACACACTCCTGCAGGTATGTTTCCTAATCAATACACAAAGTGCCAACATCAGGGGGCAAAATAAAGTCGAAGGCCGAAGCCGAAACCTCACACACGCCAATAATCGATAAGGCAAGATGAAGTCAGCTTGATAATGACGTAGTAATCAAAATGTTAGTTATTGGCACTGAAACACAAGTATTAAGTATGTCTATCACTATCAGTGGCAGACAAAGGGTTAAATACAAAATTCAGAGTATTATTGGGGGTCATAGGCTGACTATATTGCTGTCATTTTCATTTTAATCCTTTGGTTTTATTAATTTGTGATTGTATTTCTTCATTAAACATGTTAAAGGAATGATTATAATAATATTTTTAAAAATCAAATTAAAATCGACATTCATATTTGGAGCCCTCGCATTTTTCGTCATGTATACTAAAATTGTACATACATGTTAATATTTTGGCTGCTTCTATATGGGGTTAATTTAGCTTTTTTGAATTACCTACTCACTTGCGCCAGATAAGAGTTACAGCAGACTGGGGAAATGTCGCCATCTGCTGGAGGCAAGAAGGATTGCAGGTAAAAAGGTTCACTGCCATTAAGGTTGGGTGAGAGAGTTAGATAGACTGTCAGTTGAGAGGGACAGGATTGGGCGCCGTGAAAGGCAACCTTAAATTGAGCAAGTTAGTTATTACACACGCAAAGTGAACAGCACCGTATGAAAGTAGATCCTAAGTTTGAGTGGGTCTTTTAAATATTTAATGCCAAATCCTTAATTGAGGACGCTGTGCTACTGCAACATTTATGAATGTGAAAACAACAAGAAGCAGCAGTGAGTGGTCTCAGTTTGCTCACGTTTCGCCGCATCGCTTTGTCATAGTCATTAAAATTCACATCAACTTATATAAGAATAGAAAAGGTAGCGGTGTGGATTTCACATATCACAATGTTTACGCTGCTGGAGGGTGTCAGAAAAGGAACATCTAAATAGAAAAAAAATACATAAATAAATAAGTACAGCCACTGATTTATTTCTTATCCTCACATACGAATGACTAATATTACTGAGGCATACTACGGAGTTTAAACTGAATGACATTACATTTCCCCAGATGGCTACGCTAGCAAAAATGTGTCAAAAAAGCATTTTCTCCCTTATCTGACATGAAATTGATTTTTTTTCCCTTTTAATTCTATTTTTTGTTGTTGTGAGGACAGAAAATTAGTGGGAATTCTTGGGAGGGATTTTTGTCACGAGCGAGAGACGAACGCCGACGCAACTGACGGCGACTGACGGTGACGGACGCCACCCGGGTGACAACTCACCCGGCTGGCGGCGCTCTTTGACAACGTCGCCGTCATCCGGGCGCACCTCCTGGCTGGATTTCTCGCAGAGACCGCAATACGGACCCATGAGGTCCCTCGAACGATCGGTCGCAGGGCCAAATGTGAGCGTGGGCGATTGGCGTGGAGCGTGACGAGTCGCGCTTTAGCCCGTATGTTGAAGTAACACCTCTCAGCTGTTTTCACCGCATCGCTTTTAGCCGCCAACGGCGCCGAGGCGCTGAGATGTGGCGGGTGATAAATGAGCAAGCGGACCGCCGACATTTCTGACCCCCGACCGCGACTTGAGGGGATGACTTTGAGGTGGTCTTAGCGCGTGGCTATTTTGGAGTTGAACTGAAATGAAGATCTCCGGATTGGTCTCCGCAAGAGTGTGATCTGCGTCGAGGTTGGAGAACGAACGGGACGTGTCAGTAAGAGGAGACAAGTTATTTTGGGACGGGAAGGGGACTATTTATATCGGGACTATTCCGCAAACACTGCTAGGGGGCGCTGTTGTTCATGCAGTAGTCAAACTCTGACATCATCTGTGGAATTGCTGCAGATTAATTCATGAGTTTTATTGATTTGGACTAGCTGACAAGCTAGGTTGAGCTATTTTTAAGAGTTTTTCCTTTTTATTTACTGAATATGGGTATATGTATTTAGAGTAGACAAAAATATTTATACAGAATATGCAGAATTATGCAGAAAAAAAATAGAGTGGAAAAAAAGGTTCTGGTTTCTGTTGTTCTCAAAAAATTCCAACGATAGCTGCGACCTATCCCAATCAAGCAATTTAAAAAATTGTGAAAAATAAAACTATATATACATTAGCGCAAGGGTGTCAGACTCGGTCAGGTTGGTTCGCGGGCCGCATTAACGTCAACTCGATTTTATGTGGGCCGGACCATTTTAGATATAATATTTAGATTTTTTTTAATAAATGGATTAAAAGAACTGGATTAAAAGCCCTGAATATTCAGTTTTTTATAGATCTAAAACAATGTTTATTATAGCTTTTTTATATATATTTTTAGAGTTCACAAAATGATTTTTGAACGAAAAACACCGAAAAAAATGATTAAAAAATTACAATTATTAATTTAAAAGGGGGGGGGGGAATCAGGAAATTTAATATACATCTATATTCTTCATTTTAATTTGATCCTAAAACAGAAAGTCGGCACTCATAATTTACTTTCTCGGACCGCACAAAATGATGCTGCGGGCCAGATTTGGCCCCCAGGCCGCCACTTTGACACCTGTGCATTGGCGGTTTCACAAAAATGACTTCTCAATTTACTAAATTTTTGTGGGGAAAGGGAAGTCAATTAGCAACATTCTAAAGCAGATTGGACCAAAAAAAGACTTACATGCCATTTGCTACCTTTTGATTTAGGCAAATTAGCCTTATTTATAGAAACTTTCCCTGATCCTCAAAATTTCAATCTAAAATCTTCCAAAACAGACAGATCAAAAAATCAAATTTCAAAATCAAGACGCCACTGCACTTTCCATTAAAAACACTCTATGAAGATTAATCTCCATCTTAAATCAATCACTTCAAATTGACACTGCATTTCGAAAAAAGCTTCCTTAATCAGGAAGCGACGCGTTGCAGCTGCGATTCCATTAATGCAGTACCAACCCCCCACGACATAGTCTCGTGACATTAAACCCTATAACACGGCCACGTGTCTCACGACGCAACGTCGCTCATTTCCGTTAGCCCTCGCCGGTTTCCGCGGCGATAGCATTTAGCGTTAAAAGGGCCTTACGGTCAGGCCGGCGTGGGTTAAGTTCCCGACATGCCTGTAAAAGCATTTGCGCGAGGCCTCGCGGTCACGTCGTCCTTGCACTTGAGCGCTGATGATCCATGGCGGCGCAGTAATATATTTTAAACTTAATGGGACTTTTTAATCGATGGAGAACACTCAACGGCTGTTAGATTCTCCTCTGGCTTCTAGCACATAACCTGACCTCTCCCTAGAACGGAAGCCAATGCAGCAGAGATTGTCCAACTCCAAAATGTTCCTATTAAAATGTATTTATTTTGCTAGGAGTAATTGGTATTTGTCATTACCTGCACTATTTATGAAGGATTTATTGTAGGTTTTTAGGATATGGAACAAAGGAATCAAATGATCATGTATTCTTATGGGAAAAATTCTCCCTCTACATACAAATCAGGTTCAGGAATTAAATTTGTAAGTAGAGGTATTACATTATAGAGAAGGAAATAGATTGGAAGTTAATTCCAGCGCAATAAAAGAGGTTAATTGATTTTTGTGGATTGGTTGATTGATGTTAGTTGGAATGATTGGAAGGGATTGGAAAGTGACTGACATTAATTCGAAGCAGTATTCAAGTGGAGGACTACTTCATTAAAGTACATGTACTGAACGAAACTCAATTTTTGAATAGCAAAAATACTGTAAAGGGATTTACTATGAGAAGTATCACTAGCAAGCACGAAGGCCACAAAAAGTGAGCCATTTTAATGGTGACGGACAGATACAAAGTCATTAGAAGCTCATTAAGGGCATTATTTCGATAATCTGTCAGTCGTGTTGGCAAAGTGCATTTGGCACTGACAAACTACAATCTGGTAAGAAGTTTAGCAAGTGACAATCACGGGCGCACTTTAAAAGATCTCGTGGGGAAATCCCACAACATCACAGATTTTTTACATGATTTTTTTACGTCCCTGAAACATGATCATTTGCTGCCAGCCATTCTCCTTTAAATGGATTTTCTGGCTATCGCTGTCAATCAGATTTCGGATCTTTCAAAACAACAAAAAATGATGTTTGTCCATATTGTCGACTCTCTAATCATTTCACATTGCTTTTTATGTGGCATTTTTTTTACTGTTTATTTTTATACAATGACATCTACAATTATAGCATATTAGCACTAAGCTAAGAAACGCTAAAGAAATGCCAACTATTTTGAATTTCAATCCACGAAATACATAGTTTTCTTTGTTATTTGTTGTATATTTAGCTTTACAATCCACCTCACTTAAAAATAGCACTGTCACCCTTTTATTTGCTTTAAGTATTCATTTCTTTCTTGAAATTGAATTGCCATGATAATTTAATATAACCATAGCATGAGTTTAAGAAATATTTCAAAAACTGCGATATAGCTCAATCACATATTACAGTATCTCTTATACAAGACAAATTCTTCCCACTTGGGTTTAGGCTGGAAACTAATTTCCAGCTGCATTTGAGGCGGTTCCGGTTCCGTTACATCGTGTTTAGTTGTCTCGACAGAAAGCGAACAAGAAAAACACACTCGTCCTCTGGCATGAAGTCTCTCGGGTTACTGGCAACGGGTCACAACAATACATAACGGTGTCGAGCTCATACCGCAATCAATACACACACATACACACACATTGATGTCTGTTGTAAAGAAAAACACTAGCACGAGAATGGCGTCTCATTTTCTACATTCTGAGGAAACCTACTTTACATTTATGCTCCTTTACGCATTCACAGTCGGATGGAGACGTCGGCTTGCCCCCCCTCGAGGAAAAAGGAAGTGAAGGAAGGCTGTGCTCGTGTCAGCGAAACACTCGAAATGTAAAAAGTGCGAATGACTCAGCAGTGTGTTCTTTGTGATAGCATTCCGGCAACTAAGTGCTTTCTTATTGCACATCATGTCGACTCAAGTGGAATCCCGGTAAAAGGAAAACATGATATTGGATCGTCGGTACGCTTATTACAGATTTGTTTAATAGCTCACAAGATGTCCATGCTTACTAGCAATGTGTATTAGTACTGGAAAGACTGAAATAGCTTGCCCAAGAGATTTTAGAGCATTTTTTGGCAGCGCAATCGTTTTCATATCTATTTCTGTGCTCTAGTAGGCTATTGAAAATACGTCATATTTAAGGGCTTGGTGGTGTGGTTCAAATGATACTTTTTGTTTAAGGTTTTTTTTGCACTAGGCTACTGTTTAAAACATTGAGGTGTACTGGTTAGCTTGCACTTTGTTTAAATGTTCCTTCTATATCATTTCAAGCTGTTTTGATTATTGTTTGCACTTTACTAGTACTGCAAATAATTCTGCTCAATAAATTAGAAATTTTTACATCATAAACAACTTTCAAGGCCCAGAATCAACAATTGTATCGCAGAATTAGGATTGTTCTTACCTTTTTCAGGAGCAGGACGAACATGATAGCATACACAGTTCTTCAAATGATACTTCTACGGCTTCCATTTTAGGCCTTGTCTGAATTGAACTTTGTCAAATTCAAGAATTTACACTAACTAACCAGACTGTATACATTTTATATCTGTTTACAAGCATTTTTCAACACTTTCTGTCTGCCTCAGCGCCCAATGAATCTGTCCGTGTGCCTGTCTGTTTGTCCCTTGTTACTCTCCCCTCTTTTAGTCGCCATTTAAATACTCATTAGTATCCCCTTAACCTCCTGTTGTCTCCCTGTGTGACAAACTTCGACGAAGTTCCCGTTTTTGCTAGCTTTCCCTGCCTTGCTCCCTTTATTTACAACCCATGTCTCAACTAAAATGGTTGCGTCTCATTCGGTATTACTTGCTTTACTTCTTCTACTTGACAATTGTTCTCTTTAATAGCCCATTTTGTGCCTTTGGCTGTCTTTCTCCCCCCTCGGCCCACCTGTCAATCGCCTTTTCGACGCATTAACGTTTTGTTTTCTTTTTGGGTTACTGCTGGAAAAAGCCAGCACACGCAGACTGAGTGCACTCCATCCCATAATAACCACACCTAGGGTACCGGGGAGCTGCATTGAGGATACCGCAGTACAGTCCACTTCTACCCAACATGCATCACTCCCTCCTCCCTGCCGTCGCGGTGGTCCCCACCCTCCGTTCCCCAACTTCCCCGGCCGACATCCCGCACATTAAAACTTGCGGCCATTTCCCTATTTCACCCCGTTCCTACCTGCAGGTGTCTTCTCTTTGCCCTCCATGTCGACTCGGCTCGGTTCGGCAGCTCAGTCCGACGTTTATCCACTCGTCGTCGCCTTTTTCTCTGACTCGGAAGGGCGAGTCGACACGCGTTTGCCGGCGGGGAGGGGGGGAAGCCTGCGTCGATGTAGCCGGCCGACAATGTCCACCGGTCCGGAGGGGAAGCTAGCTAGCCGAAATGGGGGTGAAAGAGTGGGAAAATCAGCGGAGAGGCGGCGGATGAAAGGGCTTGTTTTCCCGCCGAGGCTATTACGTTCACCTGCGCCTCTCTCTCTCTCCCCCCTCCCTCACTTTCTATCCTCCTCCCCTCACCCCCCCCCTTTTTTTTATTTTTTCGTCATCCAATTTCTCCTTTTTTAGTCTGCGGCTATTTTTAAAAATAACGATTTAGAATAGAAATAGTCATATAACCACTTTGCACTACATTAAACAGATGTGAACTCATGAACTGCGATTGGCAGTATGTTAGAAATCCAATCCATTTCAACAGGGAGGGGTGGCATGGAGTGATCACGTTTGGCTGCCATTGACGGTGGTAGACGTCTAATCCGTTTTGACTGGGATGGCAGGCAGCCACGAAGAACATATTTTACAATATACTATGTTCAATGCTGCCAACCCTCCCCAGTAAAAATGAATGGGACGTCTATAGCTGTCAATGGCAGCCAATGAATAAATTATGAACACAATTTCCGTTAAAGTCTATAAAAAGAAAACAGAAACATTTACACTAAAGCGCTTTTAACTCGTTCGATCGGACTGGCTGTTTGTCTCTTATGTATCCCTTGCGATTGGCTAGCGACCGGTCAAGGGTGTAGTCCAGGGGTGTCAGACTCGGGTTGATTCGTGGGCCGCTTTAACGTCAACTTGATTTCAAGTGGGCCGGACCATTTTAGATATAATATTTAGATTTGTTTTTTTATAAATGGATTAAAAGAACTGGATAAAAATACCTGAATATTCAGTGTTTTATAGATCTAAAACAATGTTTATTTTAGCTTTTTTATATATTTTTAGATTTTACAAAATGATTGATGATAAAAACACAGAAAAAAATGATTTAAAAAAAATGACAATTATTGATTTAAAAGGGGGAAAATCAGGAAATTTAATATACATCTATATTCTTCATTTTAATTTGATCCTAAAACAGAAAGTCGGCACTCATGATTGACTTTCCCGGGCCACACAAAATGATGCGGTGGGCCAGATTTGGCCCCCGGGCCGCCACTTTGACACATTTGGTGTCAGTCAGCCTTTCGGCCAAAGTCAGGCAAGTTAGGATCCAGCACCCCACGGCCCTGACAAGGATATGCGGTGTTTACAATGAACAAATAAATACAATATAGTATTTATATAGTATCCAATTCCTTTAAATGGCTGTCAATACCGATATTTCAGTTCCATCGACAGCACTAAACGTCAAATAATCGGCGTCAAACCTCGCCGTTCATACGAATTGGACATTAATCGCTGTCAATGGCAGCAAAAAAAATTGAAATGAGAATTCCTAACTAAAATGGCTATAAGGCTTCATCAAAAATTTGAGAAATAAAAGAATGACTTCAAATCCATGTTAAGAAGAACATCCTCCCTTTGACACGCAACCCCGTTCTCCGATTTATAAACGGCATCAAACTAAAGTTTAATGAACAGATGGGAAAGAGCTAGTAAAAAAAGAGGCTTGACAAATGAACCAATCCTTGTTAAAAGACTTTATAGTGGCTCTACTGTACAGTGAAGAAGAGGATGAGGAGTGAGAGCGTCGCCCCGGAGTGGAAATTTGCATAAAGAAATCCACGGCAAAGCAATAACACGACAAATCACTTTCAATCGATCAGGTGAATGACATTGATACAATTGTGTGTGTCAGGGTGTGTAAGGGAGTGGCACTTGTGTAGTTAGCCATGTGGAGGAGGAGCATACGTACATTGCGTGCTTGTGGTTTTCACTAATTGCACTTGAGGATGCAGGAATGGGACTTACGAGAATGGACATTTTATGGAGCTTCTTCTATTTTTAGTTTTGCAACACAAACAAAAAGGGTACAAAGGTTTGCAAGAAGTGAAATGACTACAAATCCCATGATGCTTTGAGAAATATACAGCCTGGATCATCACAAATCCCATTCAATTTCTCCAGCCAGTTTAAGAGTGGGCAAACTATTTGTGTTAATTTTAAGATTATACTTTTTTTTCAATAGTAAAAAAATATTGTAGTTGTTACAAGAAAATCAGTGTTGAACAGAATTATTAATAATGTTCACTAGTATGATGAAGACAAAAACAACTGCAATATATTAACGTTTTAGTTCTACTTTTTTTGGTACAGCAAGTCGTGTTCTAACAGAAAAAGCGAGAAACAGTATTTCTACTTTAAAAGTTGATTAATTGTTGTTAATGTTTTTATTTTTACACAACCGTTTTCTGTAGATCAGTCAAATTACTGTGGAAAAAATGGCAAATTTTCAATATTATTGAAGCAATTTTAAATCTAAACTTTTAGTTTAAAGTTTGCCCAACTCTGGACTAGCATGTAACAAATAACTATTAAATTCTGTCATATTTGTACCATTAAAATGCATGGGAAGCGAATACCATTTTTAAAAATGACATTTATATACGTATGACCTGGGAATAAAAGTTTTTACAAAGAAAATTCCATACAGTGTGTGTGGTTTATAAACCTGGTGGGTCGCCACTCCCCTAAAAACATGGTGGACTTCTCTAACCACCAGGCTTTGAAAGTTTAAGACGGTTAATAAATAATAAACAAAAAACATCAACGTATTAAAAACAAAAATGAGAAGGAGGATTGACAGAGATGAATTCACAGTGCACAACATACAGCAGATATGTTATTTTGGAGCTAAAACATTGAAAAAGATTCACATAGCTGAAACGGTGCGACGAAAAAAACCCACAAAGTATTAGTGCATGTTATTTAAAAGGAACATTCTGTCTCGATGCAGCAGATTTTCAAACCTGAGTGCCGACGGGTACGAAAGGTGACGCTAAAACTGGGGATTGGACGTACAATCAAAGCTCCGGTGTTTGCATAAAAGTCAATCCCGCCGCTGTTAGCATGTGCGCGTAAAAGGGGAGGCAGCTAAGTTTTACGCGCAAAAAAAAGTATGTGTAATAGCCATGCCAGGCCACTAGTTGGCAGTGTGTTGCAAAGAGGGACTATCGTATTGACCCGAATATAACACAGTGTTTTTTTCCATTGAAATAAGACTGTTTGTACGTACATTTTCAGCATTTTAACAAACGTGCCAAACGTGAAATTTAAAAAAAAAGGTGATTTAAAAAAAAAAAATAACACTCGTAAATGACGTCACGGCAAGAAAACGCACGTCGGTGCTTTTTACATTCAGTGCGAAATTTCAATCGCATGCTAACAAGCAGTCGTCAAATCGCTGGCTTTTTGGGGGGTTCATTATTCCATTCCGTGTATCGTGCCAAAAAAAGTGTAATTTTGACAATCGTACAGTGAAAAAAAAGTTTTGTGGTGACCACCTTAGCTGCTTTTCCAACATGTAACATGCGAGTTGAAAACGTGGCATTCGAGATCACATTCACACTTTGATATTTTAAAAATAAACATTCAGCTTGCCACCATCGAAACGAGACCAAGCTTTCAAAACCAGCAGGATGACTTTAACAAATCGTTTTCTCCATCGAAAAAGTAAGACAAATTCCTACTTAGACATTTTTTAGGTGCACGTTGTGAAGCAAAGCAAAAAAAATACCATCGATTGTGAGGAAAAAATGTGTCAAAAGTGTTGACATCTTTTCCGTAAGTACCTTTTTTTCGTGTTGTCGGTGTTGCCGTAGTGTTTTTGTGAAAATCGGCGGTGTGTTGCCGCCACGCTTGGTAAAACGTGGCCGCTCGTTAACGGTGAACACTCAGAAAGTTCGTTAAGATTGGTGCGTTCACTTTTGGCGTCAGTTTCTTTAAGTGGGCGGTTCCCGGTGGGTTTCTGTAGAACAGTGCTTCTCAAAAATGAATGTCAACGTTTTATTTTGTCATTTTTACTTTCCTATCCGCAGTCGCATTCCTTCTTTCAAGCCTTGCGGTCAACTTAAATTTAAAAAGTTACCAGGTAACCATAAAATGGCTTAAAAGGTAACCAGTAAATGCCCAAAAGTCAACAGAACGCAAGCAACAGACATGAAGCAGACTGGGAATGATCCAAAATTTACAGGAAGTGACCTGTAACTAAGAAAGTGAATTTTTTTGGCCCGCACGAGATCCAGTTGACACGAATCTGGGCCACGGACCCACCGTTTAACACCCCTGCCCTAAATATCAGAAATGAAACTGTTATAAAGCGTCAAATGTTAACCTATTTGGTGGAAAACTCTGAAACTGGACCTAAATCTATGCGCTTTATCGTTTTAAAATGTACAATGAGCTTTGCCTACCACTAGAGGGAGCCCTTTTACCCCTGCTGGTAGTTGCTAGCAGAATTTGAGAAGCACTGCTCAGAAAAGATTCCTCCACAATGACATTCGTCCACATGGGTCGACGGAAGGGGATTTTGTCGGGTGACTTTTAGGGAAAATGAGTTAAAACGGACATCCGGGTGGATTTCTCCGGCTGGGGGAATTCCTCCGAATGGCTTTCCGGATGTCAGTCAGTCTGAAGGCCGCCAGTAGGTAAGAACACAGTGAGAAAGGAGAACGCGAGAGAACAAAAGGCGCCATGGACGGCCTGGAGGAGGAGGAGAAAGATTAAGAATTAAAAAATCAAAAACAAAAAAAAGGACCTTCAGAAGAACTTGTCGTCGATGCGGAAATGCGGCCTGGTGACGTCGTCCGGGTTGATGAAGACCGAGATGGACTTCCCGGGGTTCTCCGTCACCAGCTGCTGGAGCTTCTTGGCCAGCCGGTCGTCGGGCTGGTTCTCCCCGCCGGCGTCCGACTGCGGCGAGGGCGGGTTGGCGCCGCCCACCCCGCCCGCGCCGGCACCGCCGCCGCCGCGCCACTGCAGCTCCACCGTCAGCCTATTGGCGGCCTTGGCGTGCTCGATGGCGGTGCGCAGGTGCTCGGCCGGGTCGGAGCGCACCGACGACAACTTCCGGGCGTGCAGCACGGCGCCGTCGTCCGACAGGTTCTCCAGCATGTTGCACTGCGGGATGAAGTAGTTGGGGCAGGTCTTGTTGACCAGGCAGTGCTGCAGGTCGTCCACCAGGCCCAGCAGGAAGTGGGCGGAGAGGTCGTCCCGCGCCAGGTAGCCCGCCGGCAGCCGGTCGCAGGCCCACAGCATGACGCTGCGGAGGTGGTAAGGGCTGAGCGCCTTGGGCCGCGACAGCAGCTTGACGATGATGGCCTTGCAGGCCTGGTAGGCCTGCGTCAAGCCCGGCGAGATGCACTTCTTCAGCTGCACCTCGCTACGGGCGAAGGACAGGCGCCACTCGTTCTCCCGCCGGCCCTTGTGCGAGCAGGCGGGGAGCAGGTAGAAGCCGCTGATCACCTCCTCCTCGGTGATCTTGCCGTCCCAGAAGTGGTTCTCCATCAGCCAGCTCTGGGCCACGGCCGGCCAGCCCTTGAAGGACACCACGGGAACCACGTCGTAGAGCATGCGGCTGCTGCCCACGCCCAGGATCACCGACACCACCGTGCCGTTGCGCTCCACCTTCTCCACGCGGGGGACGCCCCGTTGGGGCTTCTTCTGCACCTGGGTGGGGGAGGAGGAACAGCAGGTGACTTTTCTTCACCACGACTTGTTTGGACTTCTAATATCCTAACATTTCGAGAAGACCGGTTTTGTGCTCACGCAGACATAACGTCGACAAAAGTCAAACTATTTTCGGTTCACCTGAAGCCACAAAATGACTGTTTTACCGTTAGCATCTCGTAATAGTACCAACATATCTAGTCGGAATTTCTATGCTTTAATGTTCGTCATATTCGGTAATCCCTTGAATATCGCGGTTAATGTAGACCAGATAATTGAAAAATCGCAAAAAGTCATCCCTATTTTTTTATTCTTCAGTGATGAGTCCTAGTAGCAAGAGTGGCTTCTGCTTACGCGTTTCAGCGTGGGTTTTCACATTTTTATGAACTTAAAAAAAAAAATAATAATTAATAGCAGAAAAAAAAATCGCTAAATCGTGAATATGCGATAGGTGAAGTTGTGATAATCGAGGGATTACCGTATTGATTTTAACCTCGTAATAGTTCAAGTGTTCAACCCGCTAGCCTAGCATACATGTTTTTGGGATGTGGGAGGAAACCGGAGTACCCGGAGAAAACCCACGCAAGCCCAGGGAGAACATGCAAACTTCACACAGGAAGGCCTGGACCCGGGTTTGAAACCTCAAACCCCAGAACCCACGCCTGATTAACAGTAAAAGAGGCCACAGACCTCCAGCAGCACCAGCGAGACCGCCTGGTAGAACCAGTCGGCCACCAGCGTGGGCGAGAAGAAGAAGTTGGCCGCCCCGCTGATGTGCTCCACCACCGTGCAGCAATCCTTCCACTTGCTGATGGTGCCCTCGTCGAAGAGACGTAGGCTGAGCCACGAGTGCCCCAACGCCGAGTGCCTCATGTCCAAGGTGACCGGCTGGTTGCGGTCGTGCAGCTTGAGCGCCGGCACCAGCAGCGTGAAGTCCATGTCGTAGTCGGCTCCTCGGGCGTAGGCGCTCAGCTCGTCCGGGTCCATGTCCACCACGCCCTCCCGTACGCCGCCCGACAGGAGGAGGTACTCGTTGGCCACTGGGAGCTTCTGGTCCAGCTTCTGAACCATTCCTGGAAGCCATTGTGGACTTCAGAAAAGTGCTTCCGACAAAGGGATTATAACACAGGTATCAAAGTGGCGGCCTGGGGGCCAAATCTGGCCCGCCGCATCATTTTGTGTGGCCCGAGAAAGCAAATCATGAGTGCCGACTTTCTGTTTTAGGATCAAATTAAAATGAAGAGTATAGATGTACATTATATTTCCTTATTTCCCCCCTTTTAAATCAATAACTGCATTTTTTTAATCATTTCTTCCTGTGTTTTTAGTTCAAAAATCATTTTGTAAAATCTAAAAATATATATAAAAAGCTAAACTAACATTGTTTTAGATCTATAAAAACTGAATATTCAGGCCTTTTAATCCAGTTCTTTTAATTCATTTATAGATTAAAAAAAATCTAAATATTCCCCTTTCAGCGTTTTTTTATGATGTTAAATTTCATTTCTGTGGTAGTTGTTTTTCTTTTGGCTGAACCTGGAAAACACACTTTCCTTCCTTTGGGGCCAAAGTGAGCAGAGGAAGAAAATATCAGGTATTTTGTGTGTACAGTGTCTTTTGTTCAAGCCGTGAAGGTGAAGTATTGTTAATAAATTGCATTTTTACCAGCAGTTTTGCAAGTTTTTTGGGGGGGAACCCCTGGTTTTTGTGGCGTATTTTTGTCTGTTCCCGTACTGTGTGATGCGTTTGTGTGTACCCCACCCAGCATGGAGAAGATGAAATCCTTAGCCGTGTGGATCTCCAGAGCTCGCTGGTCGTCGTACTCGCGTTGATCGTGCTTGCTGAACTCCTGGATGAGGCGGTTCAGGTCCTCCATGCGGGCCGCCGACCTGAAGTCCAATTCGGGCCCGGCGCCACCGCCGTGGGGCAACCTGCCGGCGCCGGTGGCGGCCATGGTGGGGCTATTCCCGAGGCTTCCCGCAGAGCTGGCCCGACTGGAGAGAGCGGGGGCGGCCATGGTTTCTCCTCCACTGGGGGGTTTCGGTCGGGCTTCACACGGTGCTGCTTCTGCCCGGGACGATGAGCAGAAACGGGCGTAGACGAACTGAACCGACACCAGGGGACAGCATCCACAATCTCAGCCACAATAGCTAAAATGATCACCGTCAAAAAGGTGTTGCACTTCCGCTTGTTAAATTACAATAAAGGCAATAGCGTGTCAGAAATGTGAAACAAACGAAATAAAATATACTTGTTACAGTATAAATTAAGATACAATATCAGACTTCACGTTTATATCGCGTAGAAGACCAATTAATTGGATATTACGAGTGCCAAAAATATTTTACTGTGAAGGGTTTGGCAGAAGTGGCCATATAAAATTCGTCTTTCTAGCGCTGCCTTGACACGTTCATATTTTGTTTTTGTAGTTGTTCGTTCTTAATCCTATAGATGTCGCTGTAGTTTTTCATGCAAACCACCTCCTTCCATCTTCATCCCTGGCCCGGAAATGAACAGTCTCTCCAACATGGCGGCGTGGGGAAATTACGCCGTCCTGTTCAGTCGGACCGGGGCGGACGTTCTCCGGGTCGCGAGGGGAGGCAGGTAAGAGACGAAGCCGAAGAAAAGGAGCCCAGGTCGGCTATCCGACAGGCTGGCCTTCGCTTGCTGTTGTTAACCTCGTAGAAGAGTGGAGTCAAATTGTGCTAGCTGGCCAGCTAAGGATACCTTCATTGAGAGCTAGCCGTGTTTTAAAAGTTACTTTGACATTTCTCCATGGTTTATTAATGGTGCCAATGCTAAGGAAAGCATTATAAATACCTAATTGTTCATATTTCGCCATTTTGACTACTTCTCTGGATGCTGGAAGTTGTTTATTCGTCTGAGAAGCTATTTTCTCATTTCAAATTGTAATGTTTACCTATCTAGACGAAATAGTATTTATAAATAGGGTTTAGAAAATTGACATTATTGTTCAAATAATTCATTTGTCAGGGTTTTTTCCCGTCTTTAATGTGTTTTTAATGTGAACCAGATGTGAGCATTGACTAAACAACAGGTCAAGTTTATTCTAACTCAATTCACACGCTAAAAAAGTAATGACGCCATTAGCATTGATGTTTTCTCCATTTCTGCAGCAGGTGGACACAAAGCTTGCAGCAGCGTTCCGGCTTCCGGAAGGTTGCCAGGAAGCCAGAAAGCAAAAAAGTTGAGGATGAACTCGTACACTTGGACTCATCAGAGGTGGCGTCCCACCGGCGGACGTCACCGCCTCCGTCGTCCGGCTCGCCACGAGCCTTTGGACGCCTGGTGCGTCCGCTGCTTTTCACTGTGGGGGTAGGAGGCGCTATTTTATTCAAAAATGCTAAGTATACAGGTAGTAAAAGTTGTAGTTTGCTGACTTCCCGTCAGTTTACAGGCTGCTCCTTTGGCTCAGCGGCTATCTGGCAGTACGAGTCGCTCAAGTCTCGCGTGCAGAGCTACTTCGACGAGCTGCGAGCCGATTGGCTGGAGAGAGTGCGGCCGCAGAAGCGAGGAGATGTCCGTAAGGAGGTGAGTTCATCCATCGGTTCGTGCCCTGGAACGCGCTCGGATCAATTTTGTTCGATTTTGTGCAATCCTTTTAGTCGCAATCTTATGGACGACTTATTCGTCATAAAGGTCAAAGTTCACAGAGGTCAAGAAATTATTTTGCAACATCCCAGAAACGAATAAAGGGATTATAATTAGATTTGCAGTATATACTATGTAATATGAAACAGATGTGTTGCTTACATTTTGGTGTAATAGGGGTCAAAGGTCACGGAGGTCAGAAATAATTTGTCGTCATTAAAAAATAAAGGCGTCAATGTAGTTTTAATAATCAATAGCGATTTCATTTCTGCTTGACCCAGGTCAACCACTGGTGGAACACTTTAAGCGAAGGACAGAGGACAGTCACCGGTAAGCAGAGCGGTCGCCCGGTCATCCTCTCGTTCCACTTTTTGATTTCCGCTACGTTTGTCCCACCCGCAGCCATCTTGGCCGTCAACGCGGTGGTGTTCTGCTGCTGGCGAGTCCCGCGACTGCAGCGCGCTATGTTCAAGTACTTCACCGCAGACCCCGCCTCCAGTCAGACCAACATCATTATTGGCACTTTGGAAGACCAAGAAGCGCCATCTTTGTTTTGACATGACACGTGTGTTTGTCCGCAGAGACGTTGTGCGCGCCCATGATCCTGTCCACCTTCAGTCACGTGTCCTTCTTCCACATGGCCGCCAACATGTACGTCCTGTGGAGCTTCTCTACTAGCGCCGTCTCCATGCTGGGACGGGAGCAGTTTGTGGCGGTCTACTTGTCGGCTGGTAAACAAAACAAAAAAATAACAATAACAACACCAAACACACCAAAAACAACAACAACACCCAACACACCCATTGTCAGTTCATATTAGAACTGGGCGATAAAACGATAACGATAATTATCATGAAATGATTTTTGTCAACGATAATATTTTAAAAATTCCATCATTTTAACATGCACTTACACCGCTCGACCACACAGAGAAAGGGGGCGCTGTGGCGATATTTATGCTATTTATTTTCAAAAAGTCTTATTTGATAAATCATTTTGAAACTAAAAAACAAAGTCAAAATTCTTTTTTTATTTAAAAAAAAATCTCTAATGCCCATAGTCCTCAACTTAATTTATCTTTATATTTATATCCATCGTCATTTTTTAATCTGATGGTTTAATGTGTGTTCTCAGGAGTGATTTCCACCTTCTTCAGCTACGTGAGCAAAATGGCCACCGGGAGGTTTGGCCCTTCTCTGGGGGCGGTGAGACCGCCACTTCCTGCGTCTCGGAGCTTCAAATTCTGGCACCGATCCTTCGACCTGTCTATGTGATTTTTTCCCCCCAGTCAGGCGCCATCATGACCATCCTGGCTGCCGTTTGCACCAAAATTCCCGAGGCCAAACTGGCCATCATCTTCCTCCCAATGTTCACGTTCAGCGCCGCCCACGTAAGAACGCCCGCCCGCCCGTCCGTCAATTGTTTGACTTTTCTCGCTAAATCCGTGTCTCTCCGCAGGCCCTCAAAGCCATTATCGCCATGGATACGGCAGGTTTGGTGCTGGGCTGGAGGTATTTCGACCACGCCGCCCACTTAGGAGGCGCCCTGTTTGGCGTGTGAGTTCATATAAAGCCATGTTTCAAAATTACCGTATTTTCCTCGCGTATAAGCCGTATTCGTAACTTGTATTATGACTGGGGTACGACTTATATGCGCACAAATTAGACTTGTTGCTTTCTTTTGGGGGTGAAATGTCTTCTACCCCCAAAAAAAAACTATTTTCAATTTTTTTCCCTTTCTCGTTTCCTCCCCCAGCTGGTACATTCTCTTCGGCCACGAGCTCATTTGGAAGAACCGGGAGCCTTTCGTCAAATATTGGCACGAGCTGCGGACAGGTCGCGGTGGCGGAAACGGAGGTGAGCCGGGAGCTTCCGCGTAGGACCCTCGAATGGACTCGGGTGCAATTACGGTCCCCCACTTGGCTCAAAACCTGACCAACGGTCACCGTAAAGACTGCATTTTTTTTGTTTTCCACTGCTGATTTCAAAAGTTTCAAGTCTTGAAAAAAATGTTTTATAATAGAATGGCAGTCATAAATGTTTCTCTCCAGTAAAAGTCAAATGCAAATGTTTTCAATTTCATGTGATTATTTTTTTAACCATTTACTATCATCCCGTTGGGTGTCATTGATGGATTATCATCAATTGAAGCTAATTTGGGATGCAGAATTTTGGGACATGTTCATAGATTCACTTGTTTTTTCCTGCCACTCCTTCTTGTTTATGTATTTATGGAATACCAATAAAGACTATTAAAACATTTTTGAAGAAAAACTGGTTGCTATAGCAACGTGATGGAGCTTTTGAGTTGTAGTTATTGTTGATTTTGGGCCATTTACAAGTCACATTTGATTTTGGGTCACTTCTTGTCAATTTTAGGGCCTTTTTGGGTCACTTCTTGTCAATTTTAGGGCCTTTTTGGGTCACTTCTTGTTGATTTTGGGGACTTTATGGCTCACTAACTTTTATCATTTTGTATTATATATCTAGAGTTTCTGGTCACTGTTGATTTGGGATACATTTTGAGTCATTTGTCTTTGCCAATCCCCATTTTCATTGAATTTCTATTTAATGAGTTCACTCGCCTTCAATTTTGTGGCATTTTTATTTATTTTTTTGCCCTTTTGGGGATTTCCATGAGAAAATAAAACACTGGTCACCAACTGAAACAAGTTGTCCAAACAAACAAAATCTGTTTAACAGTCTAAAGTCCACCAAGCTCTGTCACAAAGAAACTTGATTTGTAAAAAAAAAAAAAACTCTCCTTCATGGACACCAATTAAGCTTAAATCCTTACAATTGGTCTATACATTAATTAATTAATGTCATCTTATTTGAGCCCTGCGGGCATTTGAAGTGAAACCGCGTAATGGTGGCGTGTAAACACTGACGTATGTTTTGGAGGGTCATTCTTCTGCACAGTTCGTTGACCCGAAACCCAAAAGTCTCGCTTAGGCGTTCAGTTTTGGCGCCAGCGAGACGCCGCCACTCGTAAGCGAACGCACCGGAGGAGAGGACATCGCACAAACACTTCACCCGGCCCTCCACCTCCAGGCTCGAGTGGACGGTAAGAACTGGATGCAAGGTCGAGTTTGATCCATTTTTTTATTTGGAACTGGAACGCGCCAAGAACGTTTGATTCTAAATGTTGGACAGATGTGTTTGTTTCCTTTCTGGTTAGGCTAATCAACGTCTTCTATCTGGACAATATTGCAAAGTCTTTTAAATTATACAGATTTTATAATGTCTGATTGAAAATGAGGTTAGTATGTCAGTTCTGGGATCGAGAGTTCGAACCCAGATCCGGACCTTCCTGTGTGGAGGTTGCACGTTCTCCCCAGGCTTTTTCTGGGTACTCTGCGTTCCTCCCACATCCCCAAAACATGCATGCTAGGCTAATTGTACCGGGCGAGCGCACAGGGCCGTTTCTGATGCGTTTGCATTTTCGCCTGGTCAGGGAATCATGTCTGCCAGTCTGCACATATGCGGGCTGGTCGCGGGGGTGCTGTCGTGGTGCCTACAGTCCAGCTGCACGTCGTCGCAGCTGTGGAAGGTGCGGAGTCAGGCCGAGTCTCTGAGCAGCAGCCAATGGCAGTTCGAAGGCCTCTGGATGAGCTGCGCCGCCAACTCACTGGGGAGCTTGCAGTGCGCCAAGTTCAAAACGCTGCTCGGCTTGCCAGGTTTCAAACCGTCCACCGCTCCAAGGCAACCAATGAGTGACCAGACACAACCAAATGTCGCTAGCATCTTTTAATACGTGATTTTTCTTAAGATTTCTTAAGAAATTGTCAAATTCAACGGTTTTACAGGCAATTTTAAGGGTGCGGCTTATATGCGAGTAAATACGGTATACTATATATCAGCACTTGGATATTTAGTTTGCATTTGTTTTGGCAGCGCCCGTGCAGGCGTGTCGCGCGCTCATGGTGTCATCTCTGCTGGTGGGCCTGGCCTCCATCATCGTGGCCATTTTGGGCCTCAAGTGCAGCCGGGTAGGCGGGGACAAAGGTCAATTCACGCTGAGCGGAGGCGTCATGCTCATCCTGTCAGGTGAGTGGACGCCGGGGGTAATTACGACCTAATCTGTTTGGGTATTTCTTTGGTGCAGGTGCGACCACCTTGATCGCCGTGTCTTGGTACGCCGGCAGAGTAATACACGATTTTTACGATCCGCTTTATAATGGCATCAGGTGAGTGATGATGATGATGATGATGGTGGTGGTGGTGGTGGTGGTGAAGAGGATCAGGACGTACGTGATTTGCAGGTTCGAGTTGGGCACGGGCCTCTATCTGGGCTGGGCGGCTTCCGGTTTGGCGTTTTTGGGCGGCGCAATGCTGTGTTGCTCCTACAGGAAGAGCTCCTCGCCTCCAGAACGGTATGTATGTATGTGAGCAAATGTTCCTTCAGTATTCCTTATGTACACTAGAGGGTGCTGCCGGTAAGCCCATTTGACACCAAAGGTCGTTGGTATAAAATTATACTGTTTTGTACTTTTTCACCTTTCAGTTATAACTTGCATTTTAAAGAAATAGCTAATTTCGCTTTCGAATGACGCCATGGGCGCACACTAGTGACGTCACATAACACACTATGCCGTGTTGTGGGTGCATCGAAAAATGTGTGTTCATTAGGAGTGCTCTGCTTCCATAGATTCATTGTACGTAGTTCTTTTGATGCCATTGTCGACAATAGACGTCAAATAGTGTGCTTTTTTAATTGTTCTGCTGTGAATTTAAATGAGTTTATCACTTTGTATGTAGAGGTTCGATCCATTTGAGCTAGTAGTGAAACAAAGGCACGTTCATTCATTTGCTGCCTGACCTTTGACCCTCAGTGGCAGCTAAAGAGTTAAAGGTGATGTGATTTGACCTCATGTAATGATGTCACCTGTCCCCACAGACATCTTTCCTACAATTACACAAGCAAAGGCATTCCAAGTCCCAACATGAACATCTACAAAGCGGCGCACGTCTCGTACGACGGCGGCAGCGCCAAAGCCTACGTGTGAAGCGGAGCCTGAATGCATCATCCCAACAGGAAGCAGCAGATTTTTGTTAACCTTTAGCGTTTATTCTTTTACTTTGGGACTTTTTGTTTCCTTGTAATAATTATGATCAAGTTATTGTGAAGCTTGCTATATATTCATGTCATATTAAAAATGTTTTGTTATCACCGTTAACATTTTTTGTCGTGTTTCGGCTAAAGCCAATGACGATACTGCAGGGATGTTCAAATTTTTTATTTATTTTTTATGTAGAGTGGAATATTTAAAAAATATTTTTTAAGTCATTTAAAGAGTTTGGATTTTCTTTGAGAGAGCCGCGTGATTGGACGACTGGCGTCGCCAGTGGCGCTGAAAGAGTTAAATAGATTGAGTTCATGCATCGAGGGGTTAAATCAACAGATGACAGAAACCCCCGGGGATTCCCCATTTAACATGACGTCATTGTTTTGTCTATTTGCAGCTCACTTCTTACTGTATATACACAGTATGCTTATTTTTAGACAACCATGTGTGTGTGTGTGCCTCCGTGTGTGTGTTTGTGTGAGTGTGTGTGTGTGTGTGTGTCAAAGGCGAGGAAGAGGAAAGCGTGACCGTTTCCTGTTGCAGCTAGAAAATAAAGCAAACAGGAAATGAGTAGCACAACTCTCCCAGAGTCGGAGGAGATTGTGGACGAGATGTAAGGAACCATCTTGGAATGTTCGTCTAATCGTCAGAGCAGAAAAAGACAAAGTGCGAAAAGGTAAGAGGTCGAATCTCTCGGCCGATTGGCCCACCAATGAATGACCGTGCTGATTCCAGATCGCCATTTGGCCATCAGAAGTGATATTTTACATGAAATTTGGAAAGAGAGGGTTACCCCTCCGTCAGGGTGTTGACGCGTAATTTCCCGGTCCGAAAGGAGCGGACGTCCGTCACCGTCAATGGCGCCGATATGTCATTTTTTAAAACCGAAAATCATTTGAAAATGACGTTTTGTGTCTGAGTTGGTTGGCTTTGTCCATTGAGTGAATGGATGGAAGTCGATGGGTTAATTAGGGTTGTCAAAATGTGAAAATAATTGGAGGTTTTGAGTCATAAACTGGGCTTGAAGCAAAGGTTAGGGCCTCCAATTTGGATTTATAGACCTTGTTGGCATCTAAAAAAAAGAAATGAAAAAAGTTGTAAATATTTTGAACTGGTTTGGGCTTGAATTTAAGATTTTAAGTTGGTTTTATTAGCGTTTCAAACACATCAATACTTGGCATTGAAGCTAATTGTTTGTGCAAACCGGCTTTTGTTGTCAGTTTTTGTACATCAATCTGTTAAAAGTGCCATGAAATCCTACAAGTGACTTTACAATGATAGCAGATTATATGTCTGACACAATAGCAACAAAAAGTTGTAATATTTCAAGTATAGTTCTTAATTAGTCTTTGTTTTCAGCCGCCTTGGCCTCGCCCAGTAAAAATCAAAGATGATGTCTCATCCAGAATGAATTTTTGCAGTCTGCTAGCATGCTATCTATTGCCTTTCTATTCAATTTGCAGGAGCTAGCGCAGCGCTAGAAGGCTAAGAATGATCATCAATTCTGGTTGTGATGTCACAACCAGAATTGATGGAATACAAATTTTATTGTTCGAGGGATTTGGGTGTATTCACTAAAAAAGTGGTTAAAATATAAATTTATGTAGTTATATTTATATGATATGATCACCATTTGATAGGAATATTTAACCAAACAGAAAAATAGAAGAAAACAATGAAAGGAGAGAAAATTAAACATAAAAATAAGATGAAATAAAAATATTTGGAAACATCCAAGAATTGTTTTTGTTGAAAAAATATATAATGCGAGTTGTGTGTATATTATATAACAGTCATGTCGAGGGCAAAGTAGTGAAAGTATGAAGATGAGATAAATTGTGACATGGTCGGACATGATAATTATTATAACAATTAAAAATGTAATTGTTACCTTTTTAATGCAAGTTGATATTTGTGTTCTTTTCCAAGATTTTACAACTCACCTGTGCTGAAAGTCAATGAGGATTGTGTCAGCGCTTTTGGAAGTGTGTACATGTGTCTGTGTGTGTTTGTGTGTGTGTGTAGCAACTGATGACTGATGGGCCCTATAGTTATAGGAATGCACGCGCACGCGTGCACAGTACTTTTCCTGCGGGATATGTGGGCGTGGTCCATTTAGAGGACGCGCATGTGACCTCCATACACAGGAAGTCGAGTTGTCACTCAACGTCAGCCACTTTATATTATATGACGACATTTCCGAGCGTCCGTGAAGGCAACGCGGCTCTCCCTTGCAAAGTGCCACTTTAGTTTCGTCCGCAGCGGGAACCGAACCCAAATTGGAGCCAAGCTAGCCATACCGCTTTTTTCAGCCTTTTTTGCACAGCAGACTCACTCATTCATCCTCCCGAGTTCTTTTCTTCGTCCCAACAAGTCGCCATCATGGCTCGCAGCGGTGAGTGCCCGAGTTCGAGCCCCTCGTAATTGCAATTAAGAGCATGCTAATTAAAGTGCACGAGTGAGGCGAAACGTGTCGAACACGACGAAATGTGACGAAATGTTTAACGTTAAATTTCACGTCATTCTATCAACAAAAGTTCATTTGGCACTTGTTAACTATGGATAGTTTGGAATGGATGCCGGTGGATTCCTATGTGGTTGGTTTTCTATCTTTATTTTTTTTTTTCTGACCGAAAAATGATTTGAAAAGCACACAATGGCTGCCAGTGATTGTGATTGACGAAGCACAGTTGCTTTAAAATGAGCTTTTTGTTTACATTTTGCAGCAGTTAGCTCAAATTTCGACCCAAAACACTGAAACACAAAGGCCAATAACTTCAATGTTACATTTAATAACTTCTATTAAAGGTGATAACACTTCCAATTGGACATTAGTTGAAGTATATTTGACGTCTATTGCTGTCAATGGCAGTGCCTCAATTGAGGAAATGCTGTTTTGTGTAATGTTGATCAAAAAATATGTACAGCTTAATCAAGAATAATAGATTCATTTAATTCTTTTATTTATTATTTAAAAAATACCATTATTTTCAAAAGGTTCCGTCTTTCAACTTTATTTTTTATGATTCGGTTCAACTGCGTTCATAATGGTTACAAAGTTGCGTAATACTGTTTGTTAATCGTTGACGTGACTAATCTTTCTTTTTTTAAAATTTGTCCCTTTTTATAGGTAAAAAAAATCTTATTGGGGACTGGAAATACAGTTTATGGTTTTCACTTAGTTTGTTAGTCATTTTATTTGTTTTCTGAAAGATAAAACAAAAAATGAATACAGATATAATGAATAATGTAAACAATATGAAAGTTAAGTGCATAAATCACCAAGAAGACTTGCCCTATTAAGGGTAAAAGATGATAAATAATTGCAATATTATAGTTTTTAAATCCATTCATTTAAACTGCAAGGTCAGGCTGTGAACGCTCAAATTTGACCGCCATTGACGGCACCAGACGTCCAATCCCTTTTGACAGAAGGGATTGGACGTCAACCACCATTAATGGCAGCCAACGACGACCTTACAACGGGTTAATTTGTATTATATCCGCTTAGAACTCGCACGGGAATATTTAACAATATTCATCAAAAAATTCCCCTTCACTGTTGATGAATATTTTTAAGAAAAAGACCACTTTTTATCGTCTGTTGGTTTTGGCGATGTGTTCGGGTGTCTTAAGGAAAAAGAGGTGTTCATCGGCGCAGAGTCGGAATAAATGATTGACTGTTATAGACAATAGCGCCCATTTGCACGTGGAATGACTCAGACAAAACATTCCCTGGAATTTTCACACTTGTTAAAGAAAGACACAAAAAAAATGGGACGCCAACGTTTTAAAATTCGTTTTCTGGCACGTCAACCAAAAAGCAGCTGAAAGTCGACATCCGTCTTTTTCATCTCTCATTTCCGGCCATTCGGGCCAGCTTTCATGTCAATGAATTCGTTGGTGAATGAATGAAGGAGCCACAAAGAAGTCCAGTAGGGTTATGAATATTTTTCTTTTATTAAGCAGTGGAGAAAAGAAAAAAAAGCCAGCTGGGATTTTTTGGGCTTTTTGCTGATGTTGGCATGTTTCATTTCCTGGTAAAAAAAATCAAAAGAATCTTCCGTTGAACTCTTGTGACCTCGGTCGTGGCCTTTGACCTCACTTGAAACTGGGCCGTAAACTTTGTGGCTGCCATTGACAATGACAGACGTCTAATCCATTTGAATTGGCACCGGAAACCTGGAAATGTCAATATTAATGATTTCAAATGATCCAAACAATCCAGTGAAAGAAATGTGTATTTTTATTTATTTTACTTTTAAAAAACACACAAAACCCTGTTAATATTTTTTAAATTGAGTTTATTTAACTTTTTAAAACAAAGTAAGTTTAACAAAATTGAGATGTATATTAAAATGTTTTCATTGGTATTTGTGTATTTTTATTTTACTTTACAAACCCTTTTAATATTTTTAAATTGAGTTTATTTAACTTTTTTAAACAAGTTTAAAAAATAGAGACATATTTTAAAAATGTTTTCATTAGTATTTGTGTATTTTTATTTTACTTTTAAAAAAACACATAACCCTATTACTATTTTTAAAATTGAGTTTATTTGTTTAAAAAATAGAAAAAGACATATTTAAACAAGTTTCATTAGTATTTATTATTCATTATAAACTAAATATTAGATGTTTTGTTTTTCATAATGCAATTTTTCCAAAAGTACATTTGAAAATATTTTAAATATACAAAGAAATCAGAAAAAATAGTAAATACACAAACGAAACGCTGTTTTGACATAAATCATCATAAGTGACATTTTGTTTACCCAGCACATTTTTTCCCTGTTACTGGAGCGACCTTTCATACCATACCCAGGGCGACCAATCAATTTCATGTCGATCTCCGTCATCGCCACTGAAAACGAACCATTCGCTAGCTGGGCTCATATTTCAAATCATATCAACGCGAGGACTTTGAGCTCCGATAAACGCCAACACGCCCGACAGTGAACCGCGTGGTTAGAAAAAGTCTACACGCCCCCGTCGATTGTGGGCGTGGCATGCTCCGAGGCGCGCCCGGCAATCCGGTCACGTGACTTTTAGGATTGGTCGCAGATGTTATGCCCCCCCATCCAAAAGGAAGACTGGCTGATCCTTTTGGAATGTCGGCCTTTACTTGTGCCGTACTGATCCTGCGATTATTATGGGATGTGACCTTTGAGTGGGTGTGCACTCACTGATCTGTCATTATTTTTTTAATGATGATCGATAACACTTCTAGACTTTTTTTCAATTCTTTCCCAAAACCTGGCTTACCAGTCTAAAATTTGGTAGACATGTTCTATCCTAAACAGTCATACCTCTACTTACAAATACCTCTAGGTACGAAACTTTCAGGTTACGAAATTGGTTATACGCAAATGAGTGATTCGAGATACAATCCCCCAAAAAGTAAATGCTTTTCCTTATCCAATATTTTACTTTGAATTCCCCTTATCAAGCGATTAAAAACTACAAATGCAACGTGGCGCATGCACGCATACACGCACACACAGGGCACACAAAGTGGACGGCTTTCGGCCCTGCTATAGCGGGTTCTTGCCGCCATCTGGCCAAACATGTGTATTACATCTATAATGGCTGTGGAGGGAGGAATTTTAGCAGCGCAGGGCACATTTTCATATGCATTATTTATTTTAAGACATTTATAAATTATTTCCTTATCATTTTCTCTATTTTTGGGACTGTGTGTGAGGACTGGAATGAATAAGAGAATTTGCATATAAAGTACACCTAGTTACGAAATTTTCAAGTTACGAAAAAACTCTTGGAAACAATTAATTTCGTAAGTAGAGGTACTACTGTACATATAAACAAGTATTATACTAAGTCGCAAAAAGTTTCAACCAGGTATGTCAGAATAAGCCCCCCCTACAACCCCCAAAAAGTAGCATATTGCGTCATATCTGGCAATGCGACTCACTGGCGTCATTTTTCGTGTTTAAAAAAAATCTAAATCGAGACATTCTCAGGCTGTTTGGCATTTGTCTGTATTTTCTTAACTCTTGGCCGTATTCACGTTGGAATTCCTTGTTTTGGCGATGAGATAACGCCATTGTCACTTTCCTGGTCCCGAAGCCCGGCTTTCTCCGAGTTTGGTGATGGATGGCCAAATAACAGACGAGCCAGCGCTGAAGAGGAAGCCCCGATAAAGTGGACTGGAAGTGCCTTTGAATTATTTATGCCTGTTGTGTGTTCCCGTCTGCTTCCTTTGACATGGCCGGCTTATCTGCGGCGCCATTAGTCACAGACAAACACTAGCGCGCCGCGTCCTGAGCGCGGGTCAAGGCAGGACTTTCCACGCCCTCCGATTGGCTATCGTCGTCTCTTCACGCTTTCCTGTTGACGTCGTCGTCGGTGGCGTCGCCTCGGTGTACGGCGAGGGTGTCGGACTCGCTCTGGCTCACGCCGACTCGAGTTAATTTGCTTCGTTTTAAGTTATTTTAGCGATCGGCGTCCACGAACAGTTGAAGTCAATTGGACATCTGTCACGGTCAATGCGTTCATTTTGCGCCACTTCTTTTTTTTTTTAGGGTACTTCCAGGTCACTTCTGCTAATTTTAGGATCATTTTCCTACTGGTCAGTCCCGTGCCTATTTTTGACCACGCCCATCTGACTCAATTTAACAATCATCAGGTTTTAATCAGGGTCCAATCAGTGCGGTGCCGACAACCCCCGTCAACTCGATTTCACGTGGGCCGGACCATTTTAGATATATTTAGTTTTTTTAATTTATAAATGGATTAAAATAACTGGATTAAAAGCCCTGAATATTCAGTTTTTTTTTTATAGATCTAAAACAATGTTTATTTTAGCTTTTTTAAATATATTTTTAGATTTTTGAACTAAAAACACTGAAAAATTGATTAAAAAATGACAATTATTGATTTAAAAGGGGGAAAATCAGGAAATTTTATATACATCTATACTCTATTTTAATTTGATCCTAAAACAGAAAACATAAGCTAACATAAGCGACCTGCCACGGCCGCTCGTTAACGTTGAACAGCTTCATTTCGTAATGAAACTTATTTTCCAAATCCGCTGACCTCAGCTGGCTCTAATTGACTTAAGGCAACAATAAGCTTTAATTAAAAAAAAAAAAAAAAAAAAGCTGAGCACTGTGCCCAAAAAAGGTCAAATAAATTTCCCGAAACGACGGCGCTTGGCTAAAGTGCCCAAACGCGGCACCCCCGGGCACCGCTAGCTAGCATCTCAGTGGCGCCCCCTTCCTCGGTGGACGTCCTTCACGCTATCGCTGTCCTTTCCGCTTCATTGTTTGTGTGGCGGCGCTTCCGCGATGCCCTGCGACCCTCTTGAAGAAAACAGCGCGCTGCCCGGCCGCGCGTTTCCTGGCCTGCCGCCGAGGCCGCTGGGTATTTATGGAAGTTGCGGCGCACAATCGCTTCCCGCCTCGCATTCACACGTCAGTGTGTGTGTGTATATGTGTGTGTATGCATGTGTGTGTGTCTATTTCTGGCAGCAGCCGTGGTGCGGCTGGAAACTGACTACACCGCAACAACATCCGCACACACACACTCCTTTACAAGTATTTTATGTAACACACATATCGTGTAATATACAGTATACAAGGGTGTCAGACTCGGGTTGTTTCGCGGGCCGCTTTAACGTCAACTTGATTTCACGTGGGCCGGACCATTTTAGATATAATATTTAGAATTGTTTTAAATAAACGGATTAAAAGAACTGGATTAAAAGCCTGGAATCTTCAGTTTTTTTATAGATCTAAAACAATGTTTATTTTAGCTTTTTTTAAATATATTTTTAGATTTTACAAAATGATTTTTGAACTAAAAACAGAAAAAAAATAGATTAAAAAAATTACAATTATTGATTTAAAAGGGGTAAAATCAGGAAATTCAATATACATCTATACTCTTCATTTTAATTTGATCCTCGGCACTCATGATTTAATTTCCCGGGCCACACAAAATGATGTGGCGGGCCAGATTTGGCCCCCGGGCCACCACTTTGACACATGTGCAGTAGTACCTCTACTTATGCATTTTGTACATTTGTAAGTTGGATTTTTCCCGAGTAGAAAGGCATTTTCACATCCTCAAAATACTTCCGTGACCGATTGACGTTAATGACCAACGTTTGTCGTTTCAGGATCCCCCCCGCGCACCGCTCCATCATGCCCATCCTCAAGAACCTTCCGGTGCGCCTGAAGGGCGGCGCCACTTTGGACAACGCCCTATTCATTCGCAGGATGAGCCTCCAAATTAACCCGCGCCACCACAACCCCTTCGATGACGACGAGGAGGAGGAGGACGGCGGGCGAGGCGACCGCTCCTGGTCGCCGGCCGGTTCCTTCCTGGACGGCGAGGGCGCCGGCGAGCACAGGGGCGAAGAGGGCAAGAAGAGCCGAGGGGGGCGAGGCAGCTCGGGGAAGGGCTCCTTCATCAAGTCGCCCCTCAAGAGTTTGGGCAAGCTGGGGAAGAACTTGAGGTTGTCGGGCCGGGGGAAGGACGGCGACTCGCCCTCGCCGCAGGGGACGCCGTCCCCGGCGGACAAGAAAAAAAGAGGGCGCAGGAGCTCGGAAGGAAGTCTGCTCAGGTATTGGAAATAGAAACAAAATGGATTACATGGAGTTTATCTCGAGTAGACGTCCAATCCATTTGGGGCGGGAGCTCGTCGTTCATTGGCTGTTACCTTTCCGCTTCACGTGGATTGGCCGTCTGGTGCCTTCAATAGCAGATGAGGAGTTAAGCGGGCTAGAAGCATTGACTTGAAATGTGCTTATTTTATATTAAATGTACGTATCGGTACAGTAATAAGCCTGATAAAATTGTCAACTTTGATTTGTTGAGTATGATTAGATTACTTTTTTGGGGGGAGTTTGTCCTTTTGCTCAGTGGTAATATTAACTAGCTAAAGCGCTAGCCTTCACTCCTGAGAAATGCTAACAGGTTTGGAACAGCTACAACATGAATGTCTTTGCTCCGAGTTTTATAAAATAGTTAGCTTTGATATAATGCCTCATCCTTTTATGTGTATATAATCAGCAAAGACCATGATTTTTTTTCTTGACAATAAGTAAGGACGGCATAAATTCGTGCTTTTGATCAGCAGAAGCAGCTAGCTAAAGAGCTGAGAAATGCTAACAGTGACAGGGCAAATTTTAAAATAGTTAGCCTTGGGCAAATGTATGTCTTTGCTTCGCTTCTTATAAAAAAAGTTAGCCTTGACTGAATGTCTGATTCTAATTCATGTCACTATGTGTATAATCAGAAGACCATTATCCTTTTCTTGACCTTTGTTAAGTAAGACCGGTATTATCTTCTAGGTTTATCTTCTTGGTCAGCAGAAGCAGCTAGCTAACGTGTTGGCTACCATTTGTATGGATGTTAATAAACGTCAAAGCCCGATCATGTTACCTATTAATCTGCAAACTGAGCCAATTAAGGCTTTTATAGTTCATTAGCTGTGATTGTTGGATGTTATAATATATGTAATATATCAATTTTTTTGTTTGCTTGCAGGTTCGCGGGCAAATACCGCGACACGCTGAGCTTCCGCAAAGAGTCCATGGCCAACGGCGACTCCAACCTTTGCGACAGCGAGTGCGACTCTTCCAGCCGCCGCCTGTCCTTCATGAAGATGGTGGGACTGGGCAAGAACAAGCGAGAGCCCGGGGCCGACGCCACCTCGCAGGCTCCCGAGGAGCAGCCGGCGAGCAAGGAGACGGAGGCCCAGGTCAAGCCCAGGGAGCCGCTTTCCGGTAAAATTATTACACACGATTGTGTCTTTACGCAATGTTTCAGATGGTGTGCTTGTTTTTTGTTATAGATATTCTAGTCTTGCTTGAATATTCTAGATCACAGGTGTCAAATTTCATACCTGGTTTCTCACTAAAATAGACATAGTTTTAGTTTCTCGTTAAAATGAAATTTCCTTCGTAGAGATTCGGATACGTACTCTTTAAATGAAGTCATTTTATTGATAAAATAGCATTTTCCCTTTTTAAAGCAAAACCTAAAATCTGACAGTTTCTTTTGTTACACTTTTCTTCTTAACACATGTAACAGTATTGTTTGAATGAATGATTTTTTTTCCTTAATGTAAACAGTCAAAGAAATTTACACATTCTATTCAATTTACTTTTCTTAAATTAGAAAATTAGAATGAGAAAACTGCTCATCTTAATCCATTTTACACTTTAAAAAAATGTAAACAAAAGGAGAATATATATATTTTGTAATAACATAAACAATAGAAAAATGCTGTTAACAAAAGTATTAAAAAATCGCTTTTAGTTTTGCTTTTTGTTCTGTATGAGGGAAAAAAAAGAGAATATTATAAAACTAGG
The DNA here is from genome assembly GCF_051989625.1 of Stigmatopora argus. Lineage (NCBI taxonomy): Eukaryota > Metazoa > Chordata > Actinopteri > Syngnathiformes > Syngnathidae > Stigmatopora > Stigmatopora argus. The sequence continues at coordinate 3,007,047 of NC_135396.1, read as the reverse complement.
ATTTTGACCATTTTTAGCTTAAACATTTCTCAGATTGGTTAACTTTTAATACAATTGCGGATTCATACGCTCGCTCGTTAATTTGTGGCCCTCGTTGAACCTGGCCCGTGACAAATAGGACCTTCTGGAAGTGTTTCTTCTGGAACTTCTCCAATAGTTTCCCTTCTAGATCGCCTTCCATTCTTTGTTTCTCGTAGCCGGCCGTCCAGTGTTTGTTCCTACAAGTACGTTGGCGACTTTGCCCGTTCAAGTGTGGGCTTGCCGCCATCAGATTCGCTGACGTGCGCGATTGTGTGATTTCCAAACAAGATCTTTGTTTGCACCTTCAACAGGGTTGTGTCCCGTTGAAACACGGTCGTTTGGTCGCTAGCGCCGTCACGCCCGCTTCTAACCTCCACGCTAAACTCCTCGTTCGGAAGGCCTTCGGGTTTGGACGTGAACCGACAAGGTTCTGTTGTGCGTCACGCGCGACGACGGAGGCGATGGAGAAAAGATCGAGATGCGCTTCAATGCCGGCTTTTGAGAAAACAAGAAATTCGAGCCTAAACGGTTCATTCAACTCATTGCCATCAAATCCCGTTTGTTTTATCTTTTATCGTGTTTACATTTTATGGAAGAGAGTTACCGTTGGGTCAAAAGTGTGAATGTGTGGAAAGTGCGCGGATATGTAGGAATAGCTTACAATGTGAATTGGTCAAAGATATGGTAATTGTATTTGAATGTGGTAGAGGCATTTAATGCCATGTTTTTAGGTGAATGCGCACCAATGGAGTTTTTGTAGGTAGAAGAGTCAAAAGTAGCCAATGGGAATTGATTTTGTTGGTCGTGGTAGGACTTTTGTGTTTCGTGCTGGCCCGTAAATTCAATTGGAGGCATTTTTTGGGGTTCAAAATAGGCACAGTTTGTTCAAAAGTGGGACCATGTTAAGTGTCCATTTTTGTAGTACAGTAAACCCTCGATTATCGCGAATTCACTACTTTGCGATTTTCCTTTCCACTATTATTTATTAAAAAATGTGTTTTAAAGTTCATAAAACTGAAAATCCACACTGAAACTTTTTTGCTACTAGGACTCGGCACTGGAAAAAAAAGTTATTATAGGAGTGACCCTACTATGCGATTTTTCGATTATCGTGGCCATGCCCGGTCTACATTAACCACGATATTCGAGGGATTACTGTAATATGTTGAAATGTAAACAGGCAAAGGTGTTCTGTTTGAATGTCTTTTAAATAATAAATTTTGTGGTCAAACATAATGACCACTTTTTTTGGAGGTCTGAGAGTCAATGAGATGTTTTTGGGTAAAAAAAATAGCGCTAATTGAGATGTTTGGTTGGTTTGAGAGGTCAATAGAAGGGAATGTGTATTGATTTTATTGGACGAGATACTTGGAATGCTTCAGTTGTATTCATACTGGGAAGTTGTTGGGTTAAAAACACTGACGCCATGATAGCTAATGTTTTTTTTTGTCGTTCTGAATGGGAGCCAATTGTGCAGAATTGTGTTTCAATGTTTTGTCTCCAAAGTTGCGGAATAGCAAATGGTGGAAAAAGCCAGTCATCGTCATGTTCCCTTGAAGGAATTCAGTCGTGGGGACAGTCAATGATTAGCACGTCCTTTGCTAACTCCACGTAGGTCATAAAACGTTAATCGCTCCTAACGCGCCTCCCAGGACAAAAAGAAGGACGTGTCCAAAGTCCCATTTGTCCTACCATGACGCCACAAAATCTCAAGTAGAGGACATGTATGGTTTTCTTGAACACACCTTTTAAAACTCGACGAAAGGGAGGGATTATTTAAAAATGACTGCCCTATTAGAGCGCCACTAGTGGCCGCTTGAGGAAACGCTGACTCAGCTGTCAGTAAATTTCAATTGACTGGACGGCGACGCTGGTATGAGGAAGCGGGTGGACGTGGGCGGGGCGTGGCCCACCCAGATAGAAGACATTTCCTGCATTGGAACAATAAGAGTCCTGTTCCTGCGTCGCCGTCCTATACGTCTAAATTTGTCAAAATGACATTCTTGATTGTTTTCCAACTGGATCTCGTGAATATTCCACTTTAGCTTCCTTATCACAAACAATTCCACGTCGTATGTAGCACAACAACAACATCAACAGAAAAAAAGAGGTCATTGAGGTCAACAGGTAGAAATATTCTACACTGAAGGAACAATAATACAAATGTGAAAAAGTCAAGTCACGATTGCAGGATATTTCACTGGCCTTAAGGGGGCAGTGTCTGGGTTTGGGCATTAAATCGGCTTGACGCTTGTGTTTTATCTCCCCCAGTGCTGGAGATTCTTCAGCTGGTCAAGAAGCGTGACCTCCTGCTGGCCGACGCCCACATCCAGGAGCTGGAGCAGGAGTGCAACGAGGGCGCCGAGGCCGGCGCGGCCGCGGAGGAGACGCCCGTCAAGGACGGCGGGCGGCGGAAGGCCAAAGACGTGGAGCTGCTGTACGAGGAGCTGCAGAAGGAGCTGTGGGCGGTGGTGCGCGAGTCTTTGCGCTCGCCCACCGCCGGGCCCAACTTGGGCCTCGTGGTTCAGGTGAGGTCGCCCTGGATAGAGGGGAGGGGCTCGCTTGTGGCAGTTTTTCGTCGGTTAGCCTTGTCACATCGTGTGCTTTGGTGCCACCTTGTGGCGGGTATACGCTATTGCAAAACTCTTGTATAAAATAAATAAATATACAGTAATCCCTCAAATATCATGGTTAATGTTGACCATACATGGCCGCAATAATAAAAAAATGTGAAATAGGGTCACCCCATTTAATATATATGAATAATAATAATAATAATAATTATTATTATTTTTACTTCAGGGCTGAGTCCTAGTAGCTAGAGTGACTTCTGCTAATGAGTTTCAGCATGGATTTTCACATTTTTATGGACTTTAAAAAAGTGTATATATACAAAAAATATAAATGTATATATTTTGATAATTAATAGCAGAAAAAATCGCAAAGCAGTGAATTCGCGATAATCGACCAGGATTTTTGACCAAGTTTTGATACCAAAACTTTTTGCCCGTTCACCCCTGCAGCGCATTCATTGGCGGTCATTGACGTCCAATCTCTTTCAAGCGGGAGGGCCGACAGCGATTGAACAATTTGACCCAATGTAACAACTAGGGCAGAAAGAAATAGCGAGTACAAGAAAATGTGTCTGTCCGCGACAGGTCCTGCAGCAGGAGGAGTTGGTGGACGCCGGCTGCTCGTGGACGGGCGGCCCGAGACCGCGGCAGCTCAAGCGGCGCTGGAGGGAGGCGGTGGAGGACGCGGCCGACGGATCGCTGCCTCAGAAGGCCGAGTTCACCGCCGGCGAGCTGGCCGGCTATCTGGACCGCGTCCAGACCCGCGTGCTTGAAGACCTGGACGCCGTTAAGAGGAACGTGCTCAACATCTACCCCGACGAGTACAAGGCCCTGCAGGTAAGATAGTCACATCGTCGTAACCACATCCGCCTCACAGCTCTGAAATCCAGGGTTCAATCCCCCTTGACCTTCCTGTGTGGACTTTGCACGTTTTTTTTTCTGAGTACTCCGGTTTCCTCCTTTAGCTCAAAAACTTGCATGCTAGGCTAATTGCACGCTCAATTATCCCTCGGTATGAAGGTGATTGGTTCTTTGTATCATGGTCAAATCTTATTTACAATGAATGTAATCATATACACATTTATGAAATGAAACATTCAATTGTGTTTGTTTACTTTGGCAATAATCCTCAAAATGATCCGTTTTTGTGGCCTTCCAGTGTCGCTATGAAAAAAAAACAATTAGTGAGATGACATTTTTGATGCTTTGAAAAATTGTAACTCCTGTTATATTATTACAAGCTTAACCCTATTTCCCCCTCAGGTGTACATGCAGAGTTACCACCAGGCGGTTGCTAAGCGACTCCAGGTCATTACAGAGCAACAGTTGCAGATTACCGACATTTACTCACTGCTGGACTGGTTACACAACATATACAACAGGTACAAATAAACCCCCAACCCTGGGTGTAATTATATCGCAAAAATAAGAATCCACGCCAAGTGTGTCATAGGGCACCATGCAGCACAAAGTCACGGTGCATAAAATTGACAAATGGTTCATAATAATTCATAAAATGATGTGGACGAACACACAAAGCGGCAAAAAAGTCCAATTCAGTGCGAACACTCCCACTTTGGGAGTCTGGCTGATGCATTCATGATAATTGGAAAAAGCAACGTTCAACTAAATAGATGTGTTTTTTTGTCTTAGGAGAGTTTTGGCCAAGGTGTGTGCATCGGATCCTTTGAGAGGGTCTCATCTGGGACCCCTGCTGCCGTCGGACGTCATCGATAGGCTGGAACAAGATTGCCTCAACTCCGTCAGGGTGAGACACAAATGGCAACGTAATAACAGTCAATGGTGAAACATTTCTAAGACAAAAACAAAAGCGGCAAAATACATTAAAACCTCGTCTCCGTCCGTCCTGTAGGCCAAAGTCACCACTGAGTTTACTCAAGTCTTGGACGAGGAGGAGAAAAGATGGATGGAGATGCTGCAGGTGGAAGAGTACAACATCCCTCTTGCTAAAACTATTATACAGGTAAGCCCCTCCCCCTTTGTTGTTGTCGTGGTAACGCAGACACCCACACGTAGACTTTTTTTTCTCTCATAAAATGACATGGATTTACAACTTTTTTTCCTGATATCACACTTTAATCCCATAATATTTCAACGTTTGATTTTTCTCACGATTTTACGACTTTTTTGTAACATTAACTTTGTATTATTATGCCGTTTGACTTTTTTTCTCGTAGTCTTTTTTTTTGCCTTTTTTTATCCTTTATCGGAACAGGAAGAATTCGCAATTTCATAGTTTATATTAGTTTATATAAGTTTATTTTTATCTCCCTAAAAATCACTTTTTTCATTTTTTTTCCTTTTTTTTTTTTCAACAGAGGCTGCAAGTGGATCTGGAACGTTCCGCCTCCATCAATAAAAGTTTGGGCTCCAGAGTGGCTCAGTGCAGCCTCAACGGCCTGGCAGACTTCCTCTTCAGGTAGGGGAAAACGGGCTCAGTTGTCACAAGCCTCGCTCATTCCCAAATACCTTCCCATCCACACGTCCTAGAACAATGTTCATCTATTTACACGTCGCCGTCCTTTTCCGACAGTTTCCAGCGTAAAGTGGACTTGTTCCACGAGGGGATGCAGAGCGGATTTTTCGGCGAGCACGAGGACGGCTACGTGTCCAAAACCGTCGCGCTGGTCAACTGCTGCCCGCCGTTCAGGTTTTACCTTCCGCCATTTCTCACGCCGCCAACGCGCCTCATGAATTGACCCGTCCCGTCAAAACGTGCGGACAGAACTTTCCTTCAACGTTGCCTGCCGAGCCACACGACGACGACGACGACGGCGGCAAGCGACGATTCGCTGCAGCGTGCCAACAAAGCGCTCGACCACATCGTCCACCAGGGGGTGCGGGTGCTCACCGACCGACTCTTCCTCCACATCAGGGTAGGTCAAACACGTGGAAAGAAAAATCATCCCGTTAGGCATCGCTGACGTTTTGTGCGTGACAGCCGTCTTTTGAGCGCTTGGTGAAGAGGAAGTGGCTGACCAACACGGAAGCCTTTGAGCAGATCGAAGCTGCCGTCAAGGAGCACTTTAAGAAATATCGGAGGATGGAGAACCCGCCCTACCAGGTATACGCGCACACACGCTCGTTTTTGCCTTGACTTTTTTCACGGAATGAGCTGATTTGTTCAAATTGAAAGTAAAAAAGTGGTGCCTCTACTTATGAAATTAATTGCGCACAGAATTGTCACTTTTTTTCGTAAATAGAGCAGTGTTTTATTAGTAAAACGACCATCTAAACCCTTTGAAAATTATCAATATATCCCAATTTTGTATGAAAGATGTGAGAAATACAAAAATGATGAGAAAATGATTGATTAATGTACTAAAATGATTTAAAAAAGCATTCAAAAATGTTTTTTTATTCGCGCAGGTGCATAAGGAGGATGCTAACGTTAGCACACGAAGACGTGCACATGCATTTTTTTTTGTTAGCTTGTTACAACAACATGGAGGTTTTTTTTTTAGACAGCCAATGGAATGCTAGCGGAGTGTAGGGGGAAATTCAAGAAAGACGCATTTCTACCGCGACCATTTCAAAATAAAATAACGGATACAGGAAATACAGTAAAAAATGTATTGACGCTTTGGGGGGTTTCATAACTTGGATCTTGTTTTGTGTATTGGAAAAATAATTTGCATATCCAAGTTTCATTTGTCCATTCATTTTCTAAAGCGCTTATCCTCATAAGGGTCATGGAGGTGCTTGAGCCTATCCCAGCTAACTACATTAACCTGAAAGTTTCGTATGTAGAAGCATTTGTAAGTAGGGGCATTTTGATAGGTTCACCAATAGGCTATAGGTGAACCGATCACATTTGTAAGTAGAGGCACCACTGTATATGTCATTTCCGTATATGTCAGATGCTGGTAGCGGAGATTCACCGTCGTGTTACGATGGAGTACCTTCGCTCGGTGATGCGAGGCCGAATCATCTGCACGTCGCTGAAGATGAGGAAGAGGATGGCAGGACGCCTCAGGGACGAAGGACGGCTGATCAAAGTGCTTTTCAAGGACCTGGTACGTTTTGTACATGACATTCAATCCAGTTTTAGATGGGACAAATATAGTAATTTAAATAGTAGAACTCTATATGATGACTACTTTGACACTCCATTTATTTCTCGGAAAAGTTGTTGACGCAACTAATTGCTTTTGGATTTAGGAGTTCATTAATCATGTGAAAGTTTAATTCTTCATAAATATTTTGCACAAATGTCAGGAATCGCCGTCGAGCTGGTTGGACGGAGCGCTGGCTCACATCTCGGAGCTCATCCAGCTGGAGGACATCCCCTCCATCCAGATGGAGGTGGGGGTTCTGGTTCGAGAGTTTCCAGATGTTCGGTCAGTCCCAAACAGACAAGCCATTCAACTTCCTGTTTATCTGGTCTCGCTTCCTGAATTTTGGGAAACTTCATTCCTTTTTTGCTTTTGCCGTATTTGCAGGAAGAAGCACGTGTCGGCCATTTTGAACATCCGCGGCATGACGCGCCAACGCGAGCGGCAGGAGATCCTCAACGTCGTCAAGGACATCGAGAACGGCGCGGGCGACGCCGGCACCGGCGGTCCGGCCCGCGTGAGCCGGGAGCGGGGGCTCTTCTCCGAGATCCCCGTGACCTCCGAGGTCCACTGCCTTAACGTGGGCCTGAGCCGCATGGCCCTCGCCGCCTCATCCTGCTACGCCGCGTTGCGCCCCCGCGGACGAAAGGCCCGTTCGTCCATCCAGGACAACCCGGACGATGTCCTCTGAGACGGCGGTGGCGTTCCGCGGGCTTCTGTCAAAGACTGCAAATGTTCCCTCAAATATTTCAACTCGTGTCGCTTCGACCATCTTGATTTTTTTAACTAAGCTAGCTAAACAATTGCTAAGTTTTTCCCCAAAAGAAAAAAAATCCTACTATTTTATTGTTTTTTTAACACCACGGGAACATTGGACACTTCCTTTTTTTGCTTCTATTGTTGCACATTTTAAAGGGGCATACAAATATGAATCATGGTACTAGATGACATTGTGCTGATTGTATTTAAAACTAGCACAAGTGTGGGACATACAGATGAAAACAATGTTTGGCTGATTAATTATCGCTGAGATGTAGGTTTGGAAAAAAGAGCTATTTACTGACGTTTTTAAATGAACTTTTAATGTACATGATGCAGGATTCTTGGAGGATTTAAATAATCAGTAGCAGTAAATGAGACTTGTACTCACATGTAAGTTATTAGGAGTAAAGAACACTGATTATTGTTAATGAGATTATTTGCTGTTGATGAACATTCCAGTAAAATGAGTCCATATTTGGCACTTTTCCAGGATAAAACGCAGATAGAAGTTTACTGATTGAATTGTCGTCTTCTCGCGACTTTGTATATGTGGATGTAAATTGATTAATGACAATAAAAGCAGATTCTGTCTGTAAGATTGTCTTATAATAAAAAGAAAAGAATCTTACAATTGGATTTAAAAATCGTTTATTTTAATGAAAATACAAAATAACAAGCAGTCTTCCAAACTTTAGTTGAATGCTAACCGACAAATTTACATAGAAAAGAAAAATTGAATGAATCATTCGTTCACGACTTATCGATATGTTTATATTTATCTACATAAAAATGACGATTGCACAGTTTCCTTCTTTTTTTCATCATAAATGATGCGGTAGCTCTGTATGGCATCATTCAATTGATTTGCAACATTTGTGCAACGCTCAATATTTGGGTCTTGCTGCTCAAAGAGTGCGATGGCTTTATCTATGAGCGAAAACCCCTCGGCCAAGAGTTCCGTATTGAATTTCTTCATGGGGACCGGCGTATCTTCTTCCTCCTCCTCCTCCTCCTCCTCCACCTTGACATGTTGCAGAGCCTCCAACTCCATGAGGTCTCGGTTACTCAATTCCTCCCCATGGGACTCAAGCAATTCCTCAAAGTCCTCCTGCTGCAGGTCAAGCTCGAGATTGTCGCTTAGGCCGACAAGAGTGCTGAGAATTTCTTTATCGATGCCATCCTGATCAAAGCCACGGAAGCCGTTGACGAACTGAGGGCATAGAGGCCTCCACACGGCGTTGAGGTTGACCTCGGTAACCTCACGCCACGATGCATCAATGTTTTTGACGCAGTTCAAGATGTTATAGGACTTCCAGTAGCTCCGTAAGGTCATCTCGGGGTCAGAATCCACCGCTTTCGAGGCCATCCTGTACGTCCGTCGGGTGTAATATTTCTTGAAATTGGAGATAACGCCCTGGTCCATCGGCTGCAGAAGCGAAGTTGTATTTGGCGGCAGGTACACGACTTTAACATCAGGATGAAAATCATCCAAGTGCGGGGGGTAGCCAGGGGCATTGTCCAGCACCAGCAGGATCTTGAACGGAATTCCATTTTCCCGGCAATACAACTTGACTTCTGGGATGAAATGGTGGAAGAACCAGTCCTCAAATACAGCGAGTGTCACCCATGCCTTAGTGTTTGACATCCATATAACGGGTAGAGAGCTTTTGGTCACGTTCTTCAGGGCTCGAGGGTTAGCTTCCCGGTAAACTAGCAGCGGTTTCAACTTGTAGCTCCCTTCAGCATTCGCCCCAAGCATTAAAGTCAGGCGGTCTTTAGCCGCTTTATATCCGGGCTTCGTCTTCTCCTCGCGGCTAATGTAGGTCTTCTCTGGCATTTTCTTCCAAAAAAGACCCGTTTCGTCGACATTGAAGATCTGCTTAGCCGAATAGCCACCCTCCTCAATGATCTCCTTCAACATTTGGGGGAATCGCTCGGCAGCCTCTTTGTCCGGAGATGCTGCCTCTCCGGACACGGACACGTGGTGGACATTAGCCCTCTTCTTGAAACGGGAAAACCACCCGTGGCTGGCAGAAAAGGTTTCATCGGCAGCACTTTCCCCAGCCTTAGCCTTGACATCTTCAAAGATCGATCTGGCCTTCTCCTGAATGAGCGTAAAGCTCAGAGGAATACGCCACTGCTGTTGATCCTCGAGCCAAATGGCGAGAAGTTTCTCCATCTCTTCCATGATTTTCCCTCTTTTTTTGCTAATGATCGTCGATTGCATCAGCATTGCACCTTTCACGTGTTCCATTATACGAGCTTTCTGTTTATAAATGCTACAGACGGTCGAACGATTCAAGTTGTATGTCCGTGCAATGATCGCCATTTTCTCACCCGCATCAAGCTTCTTTATTATTGCCAATTTCGTTTCAAATGAAATGGCTTTCCTCTTCCTTGCACTATCACTCTCAGGAGAAGCATTTCGCTTTTCGCCAGCCATATTTAATAATGGATGCACGAGATATTTAATGATGAAAATGAAAAAAAAGTTCTGGGCAAAACGGAGATATGTTCACGCGCTTACGCACTTAAAAACGAACTGGGCAGAGGAAGTTGGATGCTGCGTGTTGTTGTTGTTGCTCTCACAGCGCCAAGCGTCGGTATTAGCGGCGGAAAGAAGCACTACTCGGAGAAAGGCACGCAATACAAAATCCATACCTGTCAACTTATACGTTTTTCCCGTATTTTATACGTTTTTTGATCATTTCAAATTGTGTACGCCGTATAACAACTTTTGTACGGGATTTTTTTAAGTACGTTTTTTGTAAAACGGATCTCGTTTTACGCATTTCGGCTCTAATCCGGATCGTCTCGGTCACTGGTAGCAGACGAAAACGTCATCGTCAACTGCTAATATTGTCATGCTTTAAGCATGATATGCGCACACGCATTCCCCTTTCACACGAAACAGGAAATGATCATAAACAGGAAATGATCATTTCCTGTTTCGTTATTTAAGCAGCTATGAGTCATAGCGCTTGGGTCCGAATACATTCACGGTCGCGTCACGACAACGTAGCGCGACCATAACACTTTTACGTGCACCCTATGTGAGTAAATATGTGCCGCGTTGCATTTGTACGGTTTTCTATTGCTTAATACGGGGAATTCCAATCATTAATACGGGGAGGAATTGGCCCAGGTTGACAGGTATGGCAATACAAAATCTAATTTACGAACTTACAGCATCTCTTTCCGAACATTTTTTGACATACGCGCAGACATGTTTGAATGTACGGGAGCGACTGTATATAGTAGTGTATATATAGTTTTTTTCAACGTAATACAAGACTGTCGCTTTTTATATACGTCAGAATGTCGCTTTCACCAGTGACCCGGATGTAAACATGGCAGCCATATTGGTCGTCCCGAATGCTGATGCCAATCCCAAAGATTGACTCTTTTACTTAAACAAAGCTAGCTGATGTACTTGTCAGCCGACATTCTGCTGTTTAATAAAGAGCAAGTTAGTAAATTTAGATATCTCTCGAATAGCTGAGGAAAGACTGGATGGAGCCGCAGAGCGACTACGAGGCGAGAACGGCCGAAACTTTTCGCTCACAGGCTGATCTTATCATGGAGGTGGCGGTGGAGGCGGCCGCGGGGGTCCTACTTAGGACCCTCGCCGGCGGGCAGGGGGAAGAACCGGGGGTCGCCGAGGTTAAGGTGAGCGGCAGTGGTTGTTTTTTGTTGTTTTTGTTTTGTTTATTTGTTTGATATTCATTTCAGCGGAAGACTGAAGCTTGTCTGAGAGTAGTAAAGACCCAGATAGAAATCCCCTCGTCATTTCCCATTTCGCCTAGGCAAATAAACAGCATCACCGCCAAGTGGCGATTATTTGTACTTACGTAAATATTCATTTGTATCATAACAATTAACTTGTTTTTATGTCTTGCTATCATACTGTGAATGTATGTGTTGACTCTTGTAAATATGCTAACGACAGTGACATTTGGCCTCTTTTCTAATTGTCAATAGATCATTTATTGTCATTAAAATACGTCCAAATCCTCATTTTGAGCCTCTTAAAAACAAAATATTCGCTTATTATTTGAAACGTATTGTATTTTTAAATAAAAAGGGAGAAAACATTAAATGTTTCTTTTTACCTTTTAATTTTGTGTGTGTTTCAATTAGAATAGGAAAACAGTAACTATGCCATTTTTAATTTAACTATTTACATTGAAAAATAAAAGGGGAAAAGTGATGTTCTCAATTTGTAATTTGGATTTACTTTCGCATTTAATGGTAATGACATTCATCCAATGGTAAAATCTCGGCGAAAAAAAGTCAATGATGATCCGTGTCATTTCCGCTTTCCTTCCAATCTCAGCTGACGGCCATTTTGAGTGTGGCGACGAAGGAGGCCCTCCGACAAATCTGCAGCGTCTTCACCCATCTCCTAAGCAGCCTTGCCAAAGAGAAGGACACCTTGAAGGACAAAGTGGGACAACTGGAGGCCGAACTGAGGGCACAGCGCACGTCTGCGCCTGATAAAAACAAAAGTACGACCGCACATGTTTTCTTTAGAATTATTTCTATCTCGTGGGAACGACCAATGACGTTGTCTTCCAGTAGATAGCAAGCGACCAGTGGCTCCTCCCCCTCTGAGCCTCACCATGGCCATCATTAACACCGCCAAAGTGTCTGCTAGCATAACGAGCGGCAGCGGCGGGGGCGGCGGTGATGCTACGACTCCCGTGGTCACCGTGAGCCAGACACTTGACGACGCGGTCAAGGCCCAGAGCGACCTTTCGGCGAGGACGAATTTCCGGGAACATACGTCGGACGAAGAAACCGCTACCGTGGTGTCACTTCCTGTTTCAAACGAGCAGCAGAAGCCTGAGGAAATGCTGGTTGACAAAGATGAGACCTTGCTTCCTCTAACGGTCAGATGGGCAGTTTTGCTAACTGTTTTTGCTCAAGAGGATAGAATTATTTTTAAGTACATAAAAAAAAAAAAAGTATGATTATAGGCAAAACAAGTGACCGTATTTTCCGGACTATAAGGCGCACAATGAATGGTTCATTTTAATACAGGGGTGTCAGACTCGGGTTGGTTCGCAGGCCGCTTTAACGTCAACTTGATTTCACGTGGGCCGGACCATTTTAGATATAATATTTAGATTTTTTTTACTAAATGGATTAAAATCCCTGAATATTCAGTTTTTTTATAGATCTAAAACGATATTTATTTTAACTTTATTTAAATATATTTTTAGATTTTACAAAATTATTTTTGAACTAAAAACACAGAAAAAATGGATTAAAAAATTACAATAATTGATTTAAAAGGGGGAAAATCAGGAAATTTAATATACATCTATACTCTTCATTTTATTTTGATCCTAAAACAGAAAGTCGGCACTCATGATTAACTTTCTCGGGCCGCACAAAATGATGCGGCGGGCCAGCTTTGGCCCCCGGGCCGCCACTTTGACACATGTCTTAATATGTCAAAAAATGGTCTTTTAATTGTGCCTTATAGTGCGGAAAATACGTTACCTGAAAGAAAATAAGAATATTGGATTCTTTTTCATCGTTTTCTGATTTCCTTCACATTGGGATGTCATTATACTAACAAATATATATTTTGTTCTCATTTTTATCGTTTAGGTGTTCGAGAAGACTGAAACGGAGAAAACAGAAGAGGGCCCAGCGGATCGTTCAGGTGACTCGTTCAGCGTGCGTCGTCACCCCGGACCCCATTAGAATGCCTTCTTTTGGACGCAGAGGCCGCAAACGATGAAGACTTGAAGGAGCAGGAGAACAAACGACGGCGCGAGCTCTACAAGCAGAAGCGCTTTTTTTGCGAGGTCTGCAAAAAAGGCTTCCACCAGCAACACCAGCTGAAGAAACACGCCACACGTCACGTCAAGCCTTTCCCGTGCACGCTGTGCGATAAAGGCTTCTATCAGGTGGGAATATTCAAATGGTTCCATTTCCTTTCAAAAATGTGGAAATACAGTGGTACCTCGACATACGATCTCAATCCATTCCGGGACTGAGATCGTATGTCGAGCTTTTTCGTAACTCGAGCGGACGTTTCCCATTGAAATGAATTGAAAACAAATGAATTCGTTCTAACCCTCTGAAAAAACACCCAAAACAGGATATTGGATTGGAAAAAAATGTTTGATTTCTTCTAATTCGCCATCTATTAACAAAGTAACACATAACTAGTGGTTTAATACTAATAAAATGTGTTTAATATAACTAAAATTAGACGCGTAGGGTACACAGACGGACATAGAAGCAGGCGGGGGGGGGGGACTTTATCGATGGACTGTTTGCTGTTGTATTCCCTTCAAAATATTCCCAAAATGATGCACACAAATGTCCTCACAATAGGATAACGCCCGACCACTTGCCAACGAGAAGTAGTCTTGAATGAGCGATCGTGGGAGCTAGCAGGCTAAGGAAGGAATAACACTGAAAAAATGCAACAGCTCAGCCTACCCACGTATTGATTGTGGGTAATGAAGTTTTATTCTGAGAAAGGGTGCCATTGGCTATCGGTGTTGTGTGCACGAGTTTACTTCATTACCCAGAAAGCGCTCTTTTTGTCCGCGCGTTGTGCGTTGTGCGTTTTCTGGTCCATATGTAGCGGAAACTCGTCTGAATAAACCGTTCAGTGCTCGTAGATATCTGTTATACACGAAAGAGATGCGGCAAAAAAAGAAAGTGCGCTACAATGATAAACAGGCTCTCATGTCATGGCCACCTGGCTTGGTCGCATCTCGAAATTTTGATCGTATCTCGGACGAATTATTCGATCGAAATTTTCATCGGACCTCTAGCATGTCGTAGGTAGAGCTGATCGTAGGTCGAGCTACCACTGTATATATATATATTTTAATCATTTAAAATGCTGATTTCCCCAGGCCAAGACGCTCCACAAACACCAAAAATCCCACCGTCTGCGCGAGGCCCAAGAGCGCGACCCTGACAAGATGCTGTCGTGCGAGCAGTGCGAGCGCAAGTTCCGCGTGGCCCGCCAGCTACGCGCCCACCAAGCCTTCCACCGTCTGGAGAAGGCGCCGCTGGGCTGCGCCACCTGCGGGCGCGCCTTCACCTCGGCGGCCGTGCTGCGCTACCACCAGATGTCGCACTCGGACGTCAAGCCCTTCGTCTGCGACGTGTGCGGCAAAGCCTTCCTGAGGAAGAAGAGCCTGCGCGAGCACCAGACGGTGCACACGGGGGCGCGGCCCTACCCGTGCCCCACCTGCGGTAAGCGCTTCTCCACCACGGGCAACCTGCGCGTCCACAAGCGCTCGCACTCGGACGAGCGGCCCTTCAAGTGCGCCCAGTGCGACAAGAGCTTCAAGTGCCGTATGGGTCTGCTCCAGCACCACGTGGTCCACTCGGGGGAGAAGCCCTTCGTCTGCCAGACCTGCGGACTCGGCTTCGGACTCAAGTACAACTTCCAGAGACACGTGCGCCTCCACAGCGGAGAAAAACCATTCAAGTGAGACCTCCTCTTTCGCTTTGTTTTGGTTTCTTTTCTGCTATTTTCAATCACTTTATAGTGTAGAAATTGGGTGGGCGTCGGCCTCACAGCTCTGGGGTTCTGGGTTTGAATCCAGCTCAGTCCACCTGCATAGAGTTTGCATGTTCTCCCCACACCTGCGTGGTTTTTCTCCAGGTACTCCGGTTTCCTCCCACATTCTGAAAACACGCATGCTAGGCTAATTGTAAGCTAAATTGTCCCTAGCTGTGTGTGATTGGCCGTTTGTCCCCTTGGGTGTGTCCCCACCTCGTGCCCAAAGTTAGCTGGGATAGGCTCCAGCACCCCCCTCACCCCCCACGACCATAGTGAGGATAAAACGGTTCAGAAAATGAATGAATGAATGAAAATGAAATGGGAGGGAGAAAAAAAAGCAAGTTGCAATTGGAGAGTATTACACTGGCCGCTAGGGGGCCGTGTCTGTCTTCGGGAGTTCACCAATAGTAAATACAGTGGTACCTCGACATACGAGCTTAATCAGTTCCGGGACTGAGATCGTATGTGGAGCTTTTCGTAACTCGAGCGGACGTTTCCCATTGAAATGAACTAAAAACAAATTAATTCGTTCCAACCCTCTGAAAAAAACACCAAAAACAGGATATTGGGTTAGAAAAAAATGTTTTATTTCTTCTAATTCGCCATATATTGACAATGTAATACATAACGAGTGGTTTAATAGTAATAAAATGTGTTTAATAGAACTAAAATTGGGCGGTGTTGTGTGCACGAGTATACTTCATTACCCAGAAAGCCTTCTTTTGGCCCGCGAATGCGAGTTGTGTGTTTCCTGGTCGAAACTCGTCTGAATAAATCGTTCAGTGCTCGTAGATATCTATTATACACGGAAGAGATGCGGCAAAAAAAGACAGTGCGCTACAATGATAAACAGCCTCTCATGTCATGGCCACCTGGCTTGGTCGCATCTCCGAATTATTCGATCGAAATTTTCGTCGTACCATGAGCTGATCGTAGGTCGAGGTACCACTGTAGAGGGTTTTGAAAGTCCAAATGTTAAAGTAAACATCCTAAATCCCCCCCCGGTCTCAGAACCTAGTAACCACCATAAACGACGTATTACCATCTAGGATAGTCGCAAAATATCTACGTCGGAAATGTCTTATCAAATAACAAGACGCTTCTAACCGATGGGCATTACGTCGACAGGTGCGAGAAGTGCAGCGAAAGATTCTCGGGCACGTGGGCCCTGAAATCTCACATGCTGGTCCACGGCGTGGAGAAACCCTTCATGTGCGACCTGTGCGGCAAGACCTTCTTCTACAACTGCCAGCTGCAGAAGCACCAGCTTCTGGTTCACCAGAACAAGGAATGCGCCAAAGCGGCCAGGCGACGCCGGCGCCGACCCCCGTCCGGCGCCGACACAGCCACCGCCGCCGACGCCTTCGTCTGCAAGATCTGCGGCAAGAGTCTGGGCAGCCTGGGCACGCTACGGGCCCACGAGAAGAGCCACGCCGAGCACAAGGAGTTCGTCTGCGAGACCTGCGGCAAGACCTTCCACCTGCGACACCTGTACGTCTACCACATGCGGCAGCACAGCGGCGACCGCCCGCACGTTTGCGCCGTTTGCCAGAAGGGCTTCCTGCTCCAGTCGCAGCTGCGCCAGCACGAGCTGCTCCACACGGGCGTCAAGCCGCACCAGTGCCAGCAGTGCGGCAAGGCCTTCCGGACCTCTCAGAATTACCACCGCCACCTGCTGGTGCACACGGGCGAGAAGCCCTACGAGTGCCCCATGTGCGAACGCAAGTTCCGACAGTCCAATCAGCTCAAGTCGCACATGCAGATCCACACGGGGGTCAAGCTGTACTCGTGCCAGAGCTGCGCCCGCGGCTTCTCCGACTCCAGGCAGCTGAAAAAGCACCGTTGCGGCGGCGACGGGCCCGACCGGTCGCTTAAATCCGAGAGCGGACGCCAGGAAGAGAAAGGTCAGGCCTTCCCGTGGAGCGACGGCTTGGTCGACGAGTGAGGCTGCCGGGAAAAAAAACGCTTGGGGGAAAATAATCGTGTTTGACCAATTGAAAATACACAGAATTTTATTTTTCTTGTGTAGCAGTGGAGACAAATGGAAATAAAACCCTGTTTTTTTCCCGGAGTTGCATCTGACCAATCAAATTTCAGCTTCCCAAATGGCCCGCCCTCCCCCGCGATCTCAATAATACCCACAAGAACCTGCGCGTGGGTATAATCGTGATCACAAAGCAGCTGCACTCAAAAAAGGTGTCGTTTGTGTGTAGGCATGCACTGATATGTTTTATTTTTACGATCTGATCCCATTTTCATACAGTAAAAACTAACAAAAAAATAATGTGACCATTAAATGAGTATAATTTTAGTATTAAAGTGGGAACTGATGATACAGTTCACACAAAGAAAATATATAGACCCGTTTGATCTATTACAGCGATATTTTATTAAAATAAATCATGTGTAAACACATTAAAATGATTTCACGCTGTCAACTCAAACAGTTGTCATCAGCTTTTTTCGACCATTCGTCATGCTTTACGACGTTTTACATCTGACGATAGCGCGCATGCGCACGACCTCCCGGCGGTTGTGCGGGTAATGGCGGAGACTTGTCACCTCAAAATAATAATAATAACAAGTAATTTATCGGAATTAGGGGCAACATATCTCAATTTAAACGTTTTAGGGTAGAGCTTTGGTGCTTGTACGTCCAAGTGGGGGTTATGGAGTGGCTTTGTTAGTCGTAGTAGCTTCGGAGCTAACGGCTAACTTAGCATGTTTGGGTCCAGCAACTATAGTTGATTCGCCATTAAAGGTTGTGAGAGAGCATAACTCAACAGGTAATACTACACGTTTGTTCAAAAACGATTTAATGTGAAATTCTGTTTTCCTGAAGTCAACGTTTGTGACCAATTCCCCATTGAAACTAATGTGACAGTGTAAATCTAGCAACAAAGGTTTCAACCCAATGTACTCTTGTTTCCACTTTTTCTCACGTCTTATTCGCACCTTTTTCTAAATAATTTTGCTTCATATGTTCAGTGTCTTCGGGAATATTGACTGTATAATAGAATATAAATAGGAACTTAATACAATCTTACTGGGAACTTGTATGTACATGCAGTCTGCCCTTGTTAAAAGGAACAATTCGCCAATATTTCCTATTAAACTACTTTTCAAGTATCCAGATTTAGTTTATCACTTGATATTCCATTAACTATTTATAGCAGGGGTCCCCAACTTCTCGAGGGCACTAGCATGCATGTTTTTGGGATGTGGGAGGAAACCGGAGTACCCGGAAAAAACCCACACAAGCCCGGGGAGAACATGTAAATGCCACTGGGCTACCTCAATAAATAACGTTTCTAATAATAGTAGTACTTTAAAGATTTCTTCACATTACTGATTTCATTGACTTGATTGTTTTTTGTTTGTTTATGTTTGAACGCAGAGGTGTTTGCTGTGGCGGCCCCCCTGGGGGGAGGGGCAAAATGATGCTTCCAGATTCGGATGCCGAGACGGTGGGCCCGAACGCATCGGGCGATGGAGGCAAAGGCAAAGAAAAGGGGGAAGAAAAGAAAGAGGAAGGCCTGTCCCTGGACGACTGTCTGTGCCCGGTTTGCTTGGAGATGTTTCTGGAGCCCGTCACGCTGCCTTGCACGCACACCTTCTGCAAGGTGAACATACAAGCGGCCATTATGGGAGATAAAATGGTTAACTTTGCCATGTTTGGGTCCAGCAAGGCCAGTGTTTCATGACCTTTTTGAGCGGCTTGCATTGAAAAAAATGTGTGTGTGTTTCTTTAAGGACTGTTTCCTGGAGTCGGTGGACAAGAGCACGCTTTGCTGCCCCATGTGCCGCAAGCGCGTTTCCACGTGGGCACGGCAGAACAACAGGAACAAGACGCTGGTCAACGAGGAGCTGTGGGCGCAGATCCAGAACCGATTCCCCCAGCACTGCCAGAGGCGCCTCAGCGGGCAGGACGCCGCCGTCGACGACCACCTGGCCGGTACGGCGCCCGTGATTCGCCGTGGCGTGTGGCGGTCGACTGACGTGGTGGACTTATTTTTCGTGTCTTTTTGTGCATTAGCTTTTTTTCCAAGGGTGAGCGAGCCCGGAGAGCTGAGACAAGAATATCAGGAGCAAATTAGCAAAGTAAGTTGTTATTTTCGGTTGTTGATTTGTTGGGAAATTGATTTCAATTAGTGTAGTTGCTTAAATAAATTAATAATAATAAATTAAATTGTTTCTTTTTTTTAAATTATTTTTTTAAAGTCATTATATTGATTATTTCTTGGTTTTCCCCAGTTTGTTTGAAATTTTCTAATTTGTGTAGTTGCTTAAATATATAAATTAATAATAATAAATTAAATGTTTCTTTTTTTTAAATTATTTTTTAAAAGTCATTATATTGATTATTTCTTGGTTTTGCCCCAGTTTGTTTGAATTTTCTAATTTTTTTTACCTTTTTTAATTTAAAATACAAAAATTAAATAAAAAATAGAATTCCTAGTTTTCCCATTCTTTTAACGAATCATTTCTGATTTGCCTGTTTTTCAATCTAAATTTAATGTGAATAAAAAAAATACATAAAACTAATAAAAATGTGTTATTCACTATTAATTAATACTTGTAAATAAACAGAAAAATAAAATAAAAATACTTTTATTTGAACAAAATTGAACCAAAAAATAAGCTGTCCTGAATAAAAAAAAATATATAAATTTTTTAAATTTCAAATAAAAAATATTTTCATTGGGACATTAGAAAACACTATATTGAAGGACTCACTAAATTAGTGTTTGAACGTTTTTGACGGTAACAAAGATTCCAAACAACTCAAAATAATTTCCAAAATGAGTTTGATTTCGTTGACTTTAATTCAATTCCGTCCTCGGTGCTCTTTTAATAATGCGATGATGCCTAACCTTGCCATCAAATGCTACGTATTGGCTTAGCGCTATTTCCCCTTGTCTTGGTCAGCTGTCGGAGGAGAAGCGAAAGCTAGACGAGGAGGAGCGACGCGCCAGCGAGGAGTACATCCAAAGACTCCTGGCTGAGGAGGAAGAAAAAGAAAAGAGGATGAGGATACAGGATGAGATCTTGGCCAGGGTGCTTAGCAGTGAACTGGTTGGTCATCGCTTTTAAAATCCTTCTTGCTTCCATTTACATTTACTTACATTTTATATTATTATTATTATTTTTTTTTTTAGAACCCTGTCTCCCACGTCCCTCCAGCCAAGAAGAAGGTGAACGTTGGCCAGATAGAAAAGTAAGAGCCTTAATTTCCAATGCAGAGACCCAATCATCCATCTTAAATGTTTTAATTGTTTTTTTTTTAAACAAAATTCTTGTGCTAGGTTCTTGTATCGACTTCCGCCCAAGTCCAGCTCGTCCCACTGCAGCCCGGCGTTGAGCATCATTTCAAACAATGGGGGACCAAAATTTGTACGTTCAAAGAATCAAATCTTTATTTAAAAAATTTCACATTACAAAACAGTTCAAATCCAAATTCTAAAGAGAAAAGACTTCATTTTTTGTCAAGATTGCTATGCCCGCAATTGTGGTTTCTTAGGAGAACTTCCTCCTCTCCCGTGGGCCACGCCCCCCTCACGAGGACACCCCGTTGGTCCGTCACGCGGCGGAACCTCCCCGGCCGGGCCCCGCCTCCGTGGCGGGGGAGCTGCGTCGCCGCCACAGCGAAGAAGGAACATCGAAAAGAAAATACGGCGACGACGGAGAAGAAGACGAGGGCTCTCTCGCCGAGCGGGAGCGCCGCCGTCCCTCCTCTTCGTCGGCTTCCGGGTCTCGGCCCGAGGCGGCGGATTCCGAATGGGAGGCCCAGCTGCTGGCCGGCCGCCGTCAGCAGGAGGAGGCCGACCAGCAGATGGCGCTCCTCCTGCAGAAGGAGATCAACCAGGAGGAGAAGCAGCGAAACACTGACCGCAGGAAAGGATCGACCGACGCCTACCTGCTCAGGCAGGGATCCCAAAAGAGAAGCTCCAGGAGAAGCTCCAGGATGAATAAGACCTCCCAAGAATATACACCACCTCCCTCCTCCTCCTCCCCTTCCTCCTCAACGCCCCCCCAACAAAATCGGGGCAACTGAAAGCCCAACCTCATCTGCAAGTTTCCTGGTTCGAGCATCTTAAACCCCGCCTTCAGTGCTGTTGCCCCAAAAAGAAGAAAAACAAGGCTGTTTTTGCACTTGTTTAATCAGCCTAGACCACAAGCCTTATTTATTGAAAGAATTCTTGGCGCCCTCTGGTGGCATTCCGTAGAATGCTCTCTGACTTGAGGAGTGTTAACTTCCATGTTTTACTACAAATTTCCCCTTTCATGTTTTTTTTTACCTAGCACATATATTGTGTTGACAAGTTTGGCGGCACTTAGATTTTTTGCCAAGTTTGAGATTGATAAAATCTGCAATTTGCAGCTTTTGCCAATTTCGCTCAGTTTTTTTTCCATCTTCCCGTTACCTACTCCAGGAACTAGACTGGTCCAATTCCTGTTCCGTTCTGAATGAGGTTCTGATCCAGGACTTAGAATGTTTAAGCCCACGTGATGTCTCTTCCATTTAGGGTACTTGCGACATCACATTCTGTTTGGGCAGCTGCTACTTTTCACTTTTTTGTATTAATTAAAAGAGATACACAGAGACTGTGCTTTTTACTGAGTTGAAAAATACGGCACTTTTCACTCAAGATAAGTACAAATGACATTTTTTGGCGTTCGGTGGAATGTTATAACAGTTAAGCCTGAACTGTTAAGGTTAACAATAACCTTAGCTTAAGTGTTTGATTGACGGTGAGGAATCATTGACTGCATGCTAATTTCCAAAACACTTTGTAACGAAACATTACTAAAAACGTCAGTAAATACTAGTCATTTTATTTGAACATTGTACATGGCCCGAAATGACGGCGAAACTAGTACTATACTTAATAGCGTACTTTTAAAAAATCATAAATAAAGCGGGAACTTTCGTGTGTCGCGTTGCTGTTCTCGCGAGATCTCGCCAAGCCGCAAAGCGTCACAATTGGACCAGAATCTTTCACGTCGCCTCAGTTTTCCGCTCCTGAGTGTTTACGACAAGCTCATTTCTTTCCAGTCGGGAACTGCTAGCTTAAATCGTTTAGCAGCTGTTGCCCGTCCTCCGCCGGGTAAATAAATGCTAGTCATTTGTTCTGCCGGACACGCACACGCTTAAGCCCACGTTGGTTTAGCCACACGGGAGCTTATCTGATTCCTTCTTATTGTGGAAAGACGCCATGGTTTTGTTGAAGAACCTCCGGCCTCCTACCGAGGGAGTTCGCCTCCAGCAAGCCGACACGACGGCAGTGTTGGACGGAAACAAGCTGGGCAACGGGACGCTCTACGTCGCCGAAACGTGAGTCGGTCTAACACTTGGAATATACTTGCCTTTGCAAAATGATACTTTTAACTTTATATTTAATGCACGTGTGCGGTTATTACGTTAAAGTATAAGTGCTTCAAGCAGTTGGTGTTATACTCAGTTTTAAATTTAGGACGCTAATGTTAAGAGATGCTAGTGGCAGCCGGAACTTCCGGTTTAACTTGCATTAGAAACTTTTTAAAAGTAAAAGCTCAAAAGATATTAAAAAACTGAAGTCATTTCCTTTTAAAGTTCGGGTTTCGTTCACTATATTCGTTATTTTTAAAGTTTAAGTCGAACTCTTTGTCGCGGACCACATTTATGTACGGTTGCACTCGTACGGCCGTATGCTAATTAGGAACAAATCGACAACCCATTTAATTTTTTTTCAAATAATACGACATTTTTTTTCCATTTTACCTGAGTTGAATTCCTAACATTCATTGAATGTTCAACTGTTTGCAGTCGCCTGTCCTGGTTTGATGGTGCCGGTTTGGGTTTCTGTCTGGAGTACCCCACCATTGGCCTGCACGCCATCTCCAGGGACGTCAGCGCATACCCCCACGAGCATCTCTATGTAATGGTCAACGGAAAACTCAGCGGTCAGGACGTCTTTTTAACGCCATGATCCATGCAGGCATTTGATTTGATTTCTCTAATTATGCTTCCTTCCAGAAGAAAATGAGGCTGAGATGGCAGAGAAGGCGGCAGAAGAGGTGGATGACGGCGTGGGCAGCGAGGAAGATGATGATGATGATAACGAGGATGGGGGTGATGGAGAGGAAGGTGGCATCACAGAGATCCGGTTTGTGCCCGGTGACAAAGCAGCGCGTGAGTTTTTTTGTTTGTTTGTTTCTCTTCATCCTTAAAAAAAATAAAAAAGTTTGGATAATGGATCAATTGTGAGTTTAAAGGTCTGTTTTTTGTATGTGTGTCCAGTGGACTCCATGTTTGCGGCCATGTGCGAGTGTCAGGCGCTTCATCCCGATCCCGAAGACGACGACTCTGACAACGACTTTGAAGGCGAAGAGTACGACGTCGAGGAGGCCGGTGAGACAAACGCAAAAAAATCATAATTAAAAAAAACATTGACGGTGAAGATGTCAGTCCATTTTCACTACGTATACTTTTATCATTTTTAAAGGGTTTCGGGCTAGTATTGGGAATCTTTGAACGGGTTGGAACAAATTAAAAAAAAATCTATGTAAAATATGTCTCTACTTACAAAAAAGCAAAGTTATGAAACCACTTCTGCAACCAAATAATTTTCGGAAGTAGAGCTAAGTTAATATTTACTATCATTTGGCTCATTGACAATTTGGACAATGAAAAATTAAAAATATTTGGAAATAAGCCTTACTGAGGATCTTGAATCCCCCAGAATTTGTCCTTTTTAAAAATCTAATTATGCATTTAAAGGAAATGTGCAACTTAAGAATTTTATTGGACTAGTTTAACTGGACTATGGCATTCCAAATCTTAATTCATTTCATCAGTGGTCAATTAATGGTTTGATTAGTTTGTCGATTCATGGTGGCAGCCCTAAAGTGAATCCATCATTAACTCTATCTCTTTCTTTATACAATTCCAGAAGCCGGTAAGACCAATCACGAGCAGTCGTCGGCGCCGATAAACGTCCGATCTATTTGGACCGGGAGGCCTGGCAGCAACAGATCGCCGCCGGCCTCTCCTGGTCCAAACGGGTCGGTCATCCATCGCCGTCGACGCCACTTAAACGTTGGATGTTGACTTCAGAGCACGGCCACGCCGACATCCCCACCTTCTACACGTGTGACGAGGGCCTATCCGCGCTGACCCAGGAGGGCCAGGCCACGTTGGAAAGGCTGGAGGGCATGTTGGCGCAGAGCGTGGCGCAACGTTACCACATGGGCGGCGTGCGAACCCAACAGGGCGACGGACAGTGCGACGGTGGGAACAAATTTCAACCTCATTTTTCATTTTTTAACCTCATCCGTGACCATATTTGCGTGCACAGATGGCATGGAGGTGGATGCTGAGGCGGAGGCGGGGCAATTTGAGGACGCAGACGTCGACCACTGGTCAGTTACACGCACGCACGCACACACACACACATTACACAAACCGATGTACTAATCTCCTAAAAGAGGTTTTTTTTAAAGGTTCTATAAAATACTATGAATAAAACATTTATTTATTTTGTGCAGATGGACCACAAGTGCATCATGGGAACAGCATTCAAGGGATCCCGAGCATTTCCTGTTTGTTCCAGACACTTCCTGTTTGTTTCGTGTGTAAATGCCATTAAACTAGTTCATTCCCATCAAGTGACTTTTTGTAAGGAAGAGTTCATGTAACAGAATGGCAACATTTGTAGTCACTTATTAATAAAAGATTGCCTTTTCTACTTAATCGAATTCAATCTTTTTATTAACATGCATTCGAGAATAACAGGAAATCGACAGTTTGTGGAGTTAGATGAAACTTTTGTAAATAATCGAGCCTAACAGATTGATGTCATATATATAAGGCTAGATGTCGTATTTGTGCTGTGCTGGCGATGGGTGTCGGCCATTTTGCGTCAGGACTAACCATCGTGTATTTTCTTCTTTTGCTCTGTGGGTGTCACTAAAGATTACAAAAGATCGAATTTAGCCTACGTAATATCGTGTCGCCTCAGATTTGAATGGTTTTATGTTGCATTTAAAATTAATGTGATGTATTTGTATGCTGAGCGACTGAAGCTGGGGTTGACTGAGGCAAAATCAAGCTATTTCCCATGTGATTCCGTGATTCCGGTGGATTTAATTACCACTGCAGGCTCTAAATCTGATTAATTATGGGCTCAGCAATTGGAGGATTATTTGTGCCTTATGTAGGAAAATGCTGAATGGTTTTCAAAGGGATTGTGGGTATTTTTAACACTGCAGGAAAAAAAAGATGCTAACCAAAATCGGACACAGAAAATAAAGGATTTATAGTTGTGAGCTATGATGCATTATTCATATTATTTGGGTTGTGTGAGGCCGTCACGTGACCACGTGAGATGAAATATTTAAAAAAGGAGATAGGGGGAGCAGATGGACGTCAGCCAGGAAGGCGTTGCCCCTTGATGCGCATGCTGCCTCTCTTAATTCCCAGGTCTCCATGAACGCACCACCTGTGCTCCCTCCTTGTGATTTTGTGGAAACCTCGTGGTGTTGAAGTAACACCCCCGGAAGCCAATCAGCAGCGAGGGAGAGGAGGTGCTGACCAATGGCGTGGCCGCTTTAACACCACTGGGGCGGGGCTTCCTTCGCTGGGGAGGCTCCCCGGGTGGTTAGCTAACAATAGGCCGGGAGAGGCGGCTCGGCTTGGGGGAGTAGGACTAAAGCAGCCCACTTAGCAGCCCGGCGGACGAGACACTTTAGCGGCCACTTCGAGCGGCGTGGCCCGGTGTTGTATCCACCTTGTCTCCCGTTGAATTTGGACAAGCTAGCAGACGAAAGGTGAGTTTCATTTCTACACTTTTTCATTCAACTTGTGCTCAGTGTTCGAACGAGGCGAGGTGTGGCGAACCTCAGTCAGGGTGAGGAACACCAATTGGAACCCATTTCATTCATTTTTCTTCCCCAAATTCTTATTTTCACACGAGGCAAGCGATGTCAGTGGTGTGCATGTTCCATTTCAAAACGGGAACACCAAGTGTTGCGGTCGCGTTGGCTTTTAATTGTGGTGCTGCGGTCGAGTTGGCTTCAATCAATGAATGAATTCAAAGATGACCAAGTGTCCCGAGAAAACGCCGAACTTTTACTAGCTACCACAGACGCCCCAGAAAGGCTGTAAAATGGAATTGTTGCTGTAAACCAGTTGGAAAACAAACAGGATCCAATCTGGATTCAAGTTGGTTTTACGCTACACCCTCTTGTGCATTCCCACTATTGATGTCAATGGCAAAGTGCCAGTCAGCAAGTGTAGTGCATCCTTGATTGATGAATTAAGAACAATATCTTAAGACTTACTGTTTTTTTAACAGTCATTTCCATTGACGGCGATAGACGTCAAATCCGTTTTTGACTCCTAGCTGAACTGGATCAGACGCCTATCGCTGTCAATGGCAGCCAATGATTGGAAGGTGTATATACGTTGAGAAAGGGTCCAAAACAAGATTTATTTGTAGTATTGCTATTTTCTGATCAGCCCTACGTTGACGTTTGGTATCGGCGTGTTGCTCCTCAGGCTTTTGTAGCATTTGTAAGTGTGTTCAGTGAAGCAGCACTGATGTTGTCATCTATTAATACTCCTGTCATGGATGAGGTTTGTCCTCGTTTCCTCCCTGAAAAGAATTCAAAATGACTTTTAGGACCTCCGGTCAAAACAAGTAACCATTGTGGCTTTCTGCGGAAATACGGGATTTAAAAAATATACTGAAAAACAGTTGTCTTGTAATGCTCATCACTGCCCCCTACAGGAGTGGAGCAGAAAACTGTAATTTAGTTTGATAGTGCTTAGCTATGTGGCAAAAAATGATTGGCATATCTATGATTTACATGTTTTGCTAAACCTAACGCTATTAATCTTTTTTTGTATGGTGCTTTATTACAACCCTTGCTTGATAGGTAGAGGGCCCTCTAGTGGCTGTTATGCATCTTTTTACAAGTTGTTTACATTAATAACATTAATGTACTGGTGACATAAGATTTATGATGATACTTCATTTACTACTTTTTGTTATTTTTTCTATACCCAGGTGATGAATGGATTTTATGAAAATGTTTTGTTCGTTTTTTTGGGGGGCTTGGGCAAAAAGGAAATGTAGCGACCAGTCAATTTTCAGAATTATTCCATAAGAAAGAGTGTTAATCGATATTTTGCAGTGATTATTTTTCCTTTTCTTGAGTGACAGTTTTCTTGATTGGATCTTGTTGATGCCGAAGTGACTTTAGCTTTGCAATCTTGACCTACTTCCTGTTTTTTTCTTTCTGGAGAGCCGTGCAAACCAAAGCCAACGCCGGCGGCATTTGAGTCGTTCACACCTCGACGCCACGTCGAGGCATCATAACGCGTCCTCTATGTGAACTGTCACACACACAAACTTAGACCCTATAGAGTATGTCCATTAAAAAAAAAAAGTTAACGGAATAAACTCTTTGGGACGATAAAGCCCGCGCTACGATTAGCATAGTCTTCCGATTAGCATAGGCTTCCGATTAGCCGACTGTTGCCGAGCGTTCGTACTTACGCGAATTGAAGCTAAGCGATGGAGACACACGCGCACACACACGCTTACAACAAAAGCAGTTTCACAGGTGGCGAAATGTAGCATTAGCCCGCCGTAATGGGAGCTTAGCGGCGGCTAATTCTCCAGTGCGAGCTCACACGCGCGTTTGTTTTGTCGCCGAGGTGTGAACACGTGCACAGCTGTTGGCCTTCTGTCCGCGTTTGTTTTCCATCCAATCGGAGGCGCCCAGCGGTGCCTCTACTTACAAAATTAACTAGTTTGTAAATAGAAACACATTTTATATGCCAATTTTATCATTCAAAAACGAGGAACTAAACCCTTTGAAAATGCTTAGTCTCCCTATTTTGTATGAAAGATGTGGAAAAACACACAAAAACATAATAAAATGATAGATTCATGAGTTAAAATGAAGAACAAGCATTCAAAAAGGGTTTTCTATTTGCGGAGATGCATAAGGAGGAAGCTAACGTTAGCATACATGCATTTTTTGTTACCTTGTTATAATAACATGGAGTTGTTTTTGTTAGACAGCCAATGGGAGGCCAGCAACGTGTAGGGAGATTATATTCAAGTATATTCCGTCCTTTTGACGGACTTGAAGAACCAGGAAGTAGCCCGCCCCGATCGCTAACAAGCCAGAAAGGGCCGCCCTCCTCCATTTTGCGTTTCGGAACAGCGTCGTAATGTCGACTTGGGGGTGATCTGGGCGCGGCTGTCAAATTTCCAAGCTGATACGAAACAGACGCGCTGGAATGCTGACCTTATCGTATTATTATTCGGGTGACCATGTCATACTTTTTTGCTCATTTTCAACACAGCGGAAGGCAATTAGCCATCTGCCCTGTGGCCCCGCCTGCATTTAAAAACCAGTTGCTACCATCATGTCTTGTTGTGTTCTACTTTTCTTTTTTGTTCTTGGGTTTTCACTCCTTTGCGCTTTTGTCTTATTGTATGGCACAGCCTTGACGACCGTACTCACCAACTCGGCGGTTGTGGTTGCCCCCGGCGACACGTCATTGTTGTCGGGCGGGGCGTCACGCATCCTTGCCGATGATGAGCTCGCCTTCCAGGAACTTCTCCTACACACACACACACACACACTCACACACACACTTTGTATGTGACCACACTATATCTTACTTTTCTGTCATGGCTCATTTCACGGGATGACTTCCTGTTTTCCTGTTTCTTTTGCTTCTTGAAAATTCTGCCTGTAAAGTCGTTTTTTTTCTTAAAACATGGTTGGATTGGTTTGGATTGGATAACTTTATTCATCCCGTATTCGGGAAATTTCGTTGTCACAGTAGAAAGAGGGTGAGGATGCAGAAATAGGAAAGGCATTTTAGACATAAATAGATAGGTACTAAGTAAGTTAATAAATAAATACATGAATAAATATAGAAATAAATAAGCGTGTTTCTTTTATTTATATATATATATATATATATATATATATATATATATATATATATATATATATATATATATATATATATATATATATATATATATATATATATATACACACATACACATATAAGCACATATATACATACATACACAGATGTACATGCATGCATACATTATTTACACATTACATTTAGCAAAAAACCCCACTAAACTCAATCAAAAATGGCATTATGTGGACCACTGATCCACAGATTATCAACTTTATTGCAACAGGATGTCATTAGGCTACATCCTGACAAATTCTAACTTTATTGAAACTGAGGTGCACGTCCAAAATTTTCAGGCACTTGAGCAGGGGCTCTCGAGCCGTATGCGGCTCTTTGCTTCTTATCATATTTTGTATATATGTTTTGGCTCTTTGCCATGTTTCATGTCGGACTTTCGGAAAACAACCGTAGCTTTGTATCGAAGAACAAGAAGGTGCGGTCTTCCCCCGTATCAGACAACAACACACAACACACACACAACACACCCGCACTAAAGCTAGCAGGGAGGTGTCGACGGGGTGTCCGATTTCCGCCGTAGCCCTCAGGTGCTCTGGCGGTGGCGGTATCGTGTGGCGTTTCCTCCAAAAAGACAATATGACGACTGTGCGGCCATGACGGCGCTCAGGTGAACTTTTAGGTGAAACACTACAACAGTGTGTGGGTTTTTTAACCTTTGAACTTTGAGCATGCCAAATCGTGGTGAGACTTCATTTCAAAGTACAGTTGTCATAAAATCATAGCGTCAATTACAGTGCATTGTGTGTCTTTATACTGTGTGTGTGTGTTCGTGTGTGTGTGTTCGTGTGTGTGTGTGTGTGTATTCAGGACAAAGAGTGGCTGACTTCCTTTCAAATAGTAAACGTTTGGATGTCGGATAGCGGTCAAACAAAATGCACCTGCTTTTTGGGGACTTTGTAAATTGAGGGTCAGGAAAATTCTGTGTTTTTAATTTAAAGTGGATTAATCGGCAACTAGTTAATGATCAAATAAATTGATAACTATTTTGATAGTTGAGTGATTGTGTTGGCAGTTGACATAAAATTCTCCAAATCTTTTGTTTAATTTATTTAATTTTTTTTAGGCTTGTAACTGTTTGCATTTTTTCTCATTTGATTTGAAACTTTAATTTTTTTGTATTGGAATATAAATATTATGTTGTTTTTTCATCGTTAAATTTGTAGTTATTAGTTTTTATATTAACATGAAAAACTGGTATGAAACTTTGTGTTTTAATAAATATAAAAGGGTAAGCTAAGTGATTAATACATTAATTGAAAAAAATGTTTTTAAATTGATAAAACAATAATGCTATTTTATTTGAAATGAATTTTTAATTGAAACTAAGTTAATTTTTTCCATTTTTAGTTTTTGAAAAAATAATATTAAAAAAGGAAAAAACATATTTGCCTTTTCCCTCATTTAAATGTTTTCAACTTAATTTAAAAATAATGTCTATTTAATAAGTCTATTTTCATGTTTTTCCGTAGTCTCTCATGAAAGCAGATGATCTTTTATAATGAATAAAAATGACGTCTTGCTTTTGCTTCAGTAAACATTGAGTCCATGAGTTTGTTGTCTGGGACACACACAACTGTCATGTTGTCCTTTCACAGCACATGGCACTTTGTGTGTATATGTGTGTGTTTATGTGTGTGTGTGTGTGTGTGTGTATTTGGCAGTCATGTGACTTACCCAGTGACATCACACGCTGCTTGAGTAAAAAAGACGTGTGAGGTTTGGGTACGCCATTCTGTCTCCGCTTGGTCTCCCTTGTGGTTGCGCTTGCTCTCAGGTGAGATCATCTTCTCTTTTATTTTGAAAAGTCTGTTCAGAAGCTTTTTGGTGGTTATTTTAGGCTTTTGCTTTGACTTCAAGAATTTCTGTTCAAATGAATTTGGGGAGGAAAAAAAGGACTTTTTGCTTTTCAAACAATGCCGTAATTTGCTTTATTTAGTCATCATTTGGCTTTTATTTCATTTTATAAATGACTGGATTTTACTTCAATAGGAATGTACTTGGTTTAAAAATGACTTTAGTTCCAAAAATGTGTGTACGTATTATGAATCCAAATGATGCCAGATCTTCAAGTCAAAATGGATTGGACGCATTAGCCATTAAAATGAAGAATTAATTGTATATACTGTTGTGTTACTGGGGAACTTATCCATTCCATCCATTTGAAATTGGCAAAATTGTTTTTTTATTAACATTTTAATCATGTATCATTTTTTTTAAATTCATAACAATCTATAAAAAGAACCTTTCATACCAACCTTTCTTGCAAATTGAAGTCAAATTTGTTCAGTAATCATAAAGTCACTATACTGACCTCTGACCCCAAAATTGAATCATCCCTTCTGGTTCATATTATAAACATATATTGCAAGTTTCATTATAATTCCGTCGTTATCTTTAAGTCCAACGGTTGTATGGAATCATATATTATAATTGACACAACATTGCAGTATTTTGACTGATCATAGGCCAAATCTTTGTATTTTAGTCTACATAAATCATAAAATGGATTTTTTTTAATGACCAAAAATAGTTTATTAGTCTGGAAAAGCCCATTTATTGTCCAGGTTCTTCACGTCTGATTGGTCGCTGTGTTATTTTTTTTTCTTCTCAGCGTTAGAAGATGTGCGACAACGGGGAGGTGGAGGACAAGCCGCCGGCCCCGCCCATGAGGAACACCAGCACCTTGATTGGCTCCTGCAGCAAAGACCCCGCCCCTGTCAATCATGGCTCCAAACCTTTACCCCCCAACCCGGAGGACAAAAAGAAAAAAGACCGATCTATTCGCTTCATTTTGACGGGTGGCGGTGACAAAAGTGAGTTATTTTATTTATTGTTTTTTTATTTTATGTTAACCCCTTGACTGCCATTGATGACACTCGACGTTCAATTCCTTTTGACTGGATGGACGTTCTCAGTCCAAAGTTATTGGACGCCTAGTGTCATCAATGGCACGGAAAATCGAGCGTTGACGGCCGATCCTCCCGGTTTAAATGAATTGGACGTCTATTTTTTGTTGATGGTAGGCTTCCGTTCATTTTGGGCCACTGCCTAGTTCACAGGTGTCAAAGTGGCGGCCCGGGGGCCAAATCTGGCCCGCGACATCATTTTGTGTGGCCCGGGAAAGTCAATCATGAGTGCTGACTTTCTGTTTTAGGATCAAATTCAAATGAAGAGTGTAGATGTATATTGAATTTCCTGATTTTCCCCCTTTTAAATCAATTATTGTCATTTTTAATCCATTTTTTCTGTCTTTTTAGTTCAAAAATCATTTTGTAAAATCTAAAAATATATATAAAAAAAGCTAAAATAAACATTGTTTTAGATCTATAAAAATGGAATATTCAGGGCTTTTAATCCAGTTCTTTTAATCCATTTATAAAAAAAATATATATATATATATCTAAAATGGTCCGGCCCACGTGAAATCAAGTTGACGTTAAAGCGGCCCGCGAACCAACCCGAGTCTGACACCCCTGGCCTAGTTCCTTTACTATACTTACGTGTCACTTCCTGTTGATTTTTGTGTCTCTTCCTGTAAATTTTAGGGCATTCTGGGGGCCCTCCATGTTCATTTTGAGTCATTTCCTGTTGCTTTTAGGGCCTTTCAGATGCATGACATGTTCATTGGTCATGTCCCGCTTATTTTGGGCCATTTTGACATCACTTCCTGTTGCTTGCAAGTCACTTCCTGTTGATTTTGGGTCCCCTTCTGTTCGTCTTTGGGTCATTCTTGGCAAGAATCCGTACATTTTTGGGCAAACATCCAGATTTTTTTTGGATTGTCAAAAGGAATGACGAGCAAAACAAACTGAAGTAGAAAAAGTTGATACTTTTTATCGCTTGTTTCTTGTTAGCGTGACGCCATTTGTCTTTCAGCTTACAAGAAGAAAGAGCGTCCCGAGATTTCTCTGCCGTCGGATTTTGAACACACCATCCACGTCGGATTTGACGCCGTCACCGGGGAATTTACCGTAAGTGTGTGTGTGTGTGTGTGTGTGTGTGTGTGTGCTAATGCGTGTTGGTCTCACGCCATTGAAGTTTTTCGCTTTTTTTTTTTTCTTTTCTTTGGATAATCCCATCAGACAAAGAGGCCTTGTTTAGTTAGAATCTCGATCCGCCTCACTGAGCTCTTTTAGCCACTGCGTGTGTGTTTTGGCGTCAAGTCACTCCAACTCAATTGTTGGAGCAGAAAGGAAGCCAAGTGCCAACCAACTTGGATGTGATGACCCGCTGCCACGGCCAGTCGGCGCCACCCATTCCCAGATCTTTGTGTGTGTGTGTGTGTGTGCCTAGGGAATGCCCGAGCAGTGGGCCCGCCTCCTGCAGACCTCCAACATCACCAAACTGGAGCAGAAGAAGAATCCTCAGGTACTCACACTTTAGTCGCATGCCTACCCAAATGGGCTATCTACTGTGACGGCCCACTGCGCTAGCACAAGTGTCAGGCTAAACGCTTTGCTAAACCAAAGAAATGCACCATTGCTAATTGCTAGAAAAAGCCAAACGTTTATTCCAAACATTTTACAAAACAAAAAGAAAAAATGTAAATAGGCACAGCACGGACCTAAATCGCCACAACGTGAACCCAAACCACCACAACGCGAACCCCAACTGTCACAACGCAAACAAACCTTCACAACGCGAACCCCAACTGTCCCAATGCGAACCCCAATCGTCAACACGCAAACCCAAACCGCCACAACGCGAACCCCAACCATCACAAAGCGAACCCCAACAGTCACAATGCAAACAAACCTTCACAACGCGAACCCCAATCGTCACAACACACGCTCCAGCATCTCTCCAGAAATTGCGTCTTCTCGTTAATCACGCTTAATCTTAATAAAACCCCTTTGCAAGGCATGCTGGGTATTCAAGCATCCGTCCCGTTGTAACCACACCTAGCAACCAAACCCAGCGTTGTTTTTCCAGGCCGTGCTGGACGTTCTTAAGTTCTACGACTCCAAGGAGACCAGCAACAGTCAGAAGTACATGAGCTTCACAGGTACGCACGCACGCACGAACGCACTTGGCAGGCACCGCGTTTTGTGGCCTGGCGTGACCTTTTTGCATTTTTCCCCGCAGACAAAAGTGCGGACGCCTTCGCCTCGTCCACCGCAGCGGTAAGAAAACATGGATTTGTCTGTCGATCGATGGACTAACTAACGAGCGTCCGTCCCGCGTTTGTCTCAGGTCTCCAAGAGCGTCTCAGAGACGCCCGCCATCTCCACCGTGTCGGAAGACGAGGACGAGGACGAAGCCGAGCCGCCGCCCGTCATCGCTCCCCGGCCGGAGCACACCAAGTCGGTAAGAGGACGAGCGCGGTCGCACAAAACGGGAAATTTGACACGACGTGGGCGTGCAACAATATGCAAAAAAACAAACAAAAAAAACACTATTTTTAAAATGAGATGACAATTTCTGTCATAAAAACTCATAAACATACATTAATGATTTTTCTTTATAAATTGCAAATATGTATCTATTTTTTTTTTAATTTTTTTTTAAATAACCCCAAAAAGTGTCCACAACAACAACAACATCACAGCCTGCCAAAAACAACAAAGCTCCATCCACACAATCTGCTCCAAACACACACCAGCGTGCAAAAACAAACAAACACACCCAAGCAAAAATAAATGCATTAAAGTGAAGACGCCTGTGCAAAAATTCCAAACACACACACACACACACACACAAATACACAAATGACGCCCCATTAGACAATGTCTCTCTCCAAATGGCCGCTGGTTTGGCTGAAACGTGTCGTCGGTTGACAGGCTGCTGCTTTGGCGCCCTCCAGCTTCTCCATGGTGATGACTTTATTGGACTTGATACAAACATACACATACACACACACACACACACACACACATTGGAGCTTTTAGGCAAAGTTTCAGCCATGATTTACATTGTGGGAACTTGACCTGATTGTCACTCTTGTTTGGGACTCGGCGCCCATGAAACACGCGAGCAAACACGCACATTTGGACGCACAAACACTCATTTATTTCATTAGTGGAGAGACATTTTTATATCGGAGGAATCGGTCAAGGCATATGTCGGCCTGAAAATTGTCCAATTGGTCCTGAGCCTTTCTATAGTAAATATGCTTTTAAGGACTGTTAATATTCTTTTTTTTTTTTTTTTTTTTTTTAATTCATTTATTTCTATTTTTTATTAAAAAACAAAAGGACACCAAAAACAAGACGCACCAAACAAAGACGATACAAAAACAACCACAGAATAACCAAAATAGTAGCATTTCTATCCGATTTTTCACCCATTTAAATGTACAATTGTAGTTTTTTAAAACAAATTTTGCATAAAAATTGTTATTTTTAATTTGGAATGCAGTAAAAAGCGGTAAATAAATAATCTCTTTAATTAAAACAAAACCAAAGCACAATAATAGTAAATATTCCTCCTTTTTTTCCTCTTATTTTTTACATGTTAAATGTATTTTAGCATTCAACATCATGTTTTAATTGAGCCAAAAGTGTCAATATTATGGGAATAAATAAAAATGGATCTTTTTTCCCAGATCTACACCCGCTCGGTAATCGAGCCCCTCCCCCCTCCACCCACCAAAGACGCTGCCACCTCCCCCATCGTGGCGCCCACCTCCTCCGCGGCGACCGCCACCTCCTCGCCGCCCCCCTCGGCCTCGGCGGCAAGCGCCGTCACCCCACCCGGCGTCCCCCCCGCGGACGCCGTCGACGCCGCCGGGGCCTCCTTGCCCCGCCCTCAGGACAAAGGACGCAAGAAGAAGATGTCAGACGAGGAGATCCTGGAGAAGCTCAGTAAGTTTGGCGGCTTCTTAAAACGTCCGCCAAATATTAAAAGTGATTATTATATTTTGAATCGCGTCAAAACGAATGTTGGCGTGCGTTTGACCATGTTTTCCTGAACTGCACGCGCCCATCCAGATGTGCTCACGCCGCCCTCTGCTGGTAAGATGAGGATATTGCCTGTCAGTTTAATTGACAGAAGCGGTATCCAGTCAGCAGTGTCCCCGCCCTCTTTGTCCAATCCTCTCGTCTGATTGGATGTTCTTCCAGGTTTTGTGCCCTCTTGATCTGCTCAACTTATTCTCTTTCAATTCTGTTAATTCTACTTTTATTATTATTATCATTATTATTATTATCATAATTATTATCATCATTATTATTATAATTATTATTATAATCATTATTATTATTATCATTATTATTATCATTATTATTATCATTATTATTATTATCATTATTATTATTATTATTATTATCATTATCATTATTATTATTATTATTATTATTATTATTATTATCATTATTATTATATTATCATTATTATTATCATTATTATTATCATCATTATTATCATTATTATTATATTATTATTATTTAAAAATATTTTTATTATTCTTTTATTCCAATGGTACAATTCAATGTATATATTTTTATATAATTCATTCTTTTTAGCAGCATTTTTTTCTATTCTTTTCATATTTCGGTTTGTATTTCAGTGCTATTCTGCATTCCTCTTTCTATTCTCCTGTTTCCAGTTTTTATAAAATTATTTTTATTTTTATTTTTTGTTCCTTCTGTTGGTTATCCTCTCTCTCTCACTGGTCCTGACGTGCCGGTCCGCATGCTGCCGAATGCCCCGGCTCCACCCTTTTGGACGCCGGACGTCATGGCTGTTCTCTCCTCCTAATTCAATATCGGCTGCGTCACATCGTAATTCATCGTATTAATTAGACCGACGTGTGTGTCACGCAGGGACCATCGTAAGCGTCGGCGACCCCAAGAAGAAATACACTCGCTTTGAGAAGATCGGACAAGGGTGAGTGGCAGGAAAACTGGGGGGTAAAAAAAAGTCATCCTGAATGGTTAAAAGATGTTTTTTGTGTTTCCCATCAGCGCATCCGGGACGGTTTACACGGCTATCGATGTCGCCACCGGACAAGAGGTCAGTTACGATTCTTTCCACGATAACAACGCACTCTTAACGGAACGAACAAATTTAAATTAACTTGGATTAATATATACAGACACACTCAAACATACGTTTAATGTAACTTTACACAAAACTGAATTCTAAGGTTTTTTTTAACCTTCGTTCTGGCCGGGTTAGCTGTTTGCCACGCCTCCACCCTAACGTTCGCTATCGATGGGCTGTTTGCTTTTATATTCCCTTCAAAATATTCCCAAAATGATGCACACAAATGTCCTTACAATAGGATAACGCACTTGCCAACGAGAAGTAGTCTTGAATGAGCGATCGCTCCGTTAACGGGAGCTAACAGGCTAAGGAAGGAATAACAGCCTACCCACGTATTGTTTGTGGGTGATGAAGTTTTATTCTGAGAAAGGGTGCCATTGGTTATCAGTGTTGTGTGCACGAGTATACTTCATTACCCAGAAAGCCCTCTTTTAGCCCGTGCATGCGCGTTGTGTGTTTTCTGGTCCATGTGTAAGCGAAAGAAACCGTTCAGTGCTCGTAGATATCCGTTATACACGAAAGAGATGCGGCAAAAAAAGATAAACAGCCTCTCATGTCATGGCCACCTGGCTTTCTCGCATCTGGAAATTGTTCTCGTATCTAGAGCGCATTATTTGCTCGAAATTTTCCTAGTATCTCGAGCATCTCGTAGGTAGAGCTGCTCGCATGTAGAGGTACGTACCACTGTATTCAATTGTCAAAGACAAAATGCTAATATTTGTTTGTCCGCCAGGTGGCCATCAAGCAGATGAACCTGCAGCAGCAACCCAAGAAAGAACTCATCATCAACGAGATCCTGGTCATGAGGGAAAACAAGAACCCCAACATCGTCAACTACCTGGACAGGTAGCGCACTCTCTTTTACCGGGCTCCGCCCACGGCACGTCTTTTACGCCGCCGTGCCCGACTTCGCCGCAGTTACCTGGTGGGCGACGAGCTGTGGGTGGTGATGGAGTACCTGGCCGGCGGCTCCCTGACCGACGTGGTGACGGAAACCTGCATGGACGAAGCGCAGATCGCCGCCGTTTGCCGAGAGGTGAGCAAAGCCGGGCCCCGCTCTCTCGCCCGTGGCGCTGGGCTGACGCTCGCTGTCGCCCCCTAGTGTCTGCAAGCGCTGGAGTTCCTCCACTGCAGCCAAGTCATCCACAGAGACATCAAGAGTGACAACATCCTGCTCGGCATGGACGGATCCGTCAAGCTAAGTCAGTTTTATTATTCATTTATTAATCGGCACGCGTTAGCGCCAGTCTGCTAACGGGCAGCTAACGTGTGCCGTTAATTTTTGTTTTTTTAAATTTCGTTCCATCTGAGGTCGGTCTTCACTGTGTGGAGTTTGCATGTTCTACCCCGGGCTTGTGTGGGTTTTGTCCGGGTACTCCAGTTTCCTCACACATGCTAAAATCATGCATGCTAGGCTAGCTAGTTGAACACAAAATTTTCCATCAAAATGAGTGCAAGTGTGATTGATTAACCGGCCGCTAGGGGTGTCCCACAACTACTGCACATAGTTGGTTGGGATAGGCTCCAGCACCCCCCGCGACCCCTGTGAGGATAAAATGAATGAATGGATGGATATTGCTACTAAACGATTGGTCGGTTAAAAAAAACAAAACAAAAAAACTATTATTTACTAGAAAATGGCATTTCAGGGGGCGGGGTTATCATGGGGTCACTTCCTGTATATTTCCGGTCACTTCCAATTCATTTTGGGACATTACATAACAAAAGGCCTACAGTAAGTATTGGTTTAAACAAAGAGAAAAAATAAACTTCTGTCTAATCTAATAATAGAACACTTTTCAAGAGCCCGGGCTGTTGTTCCCCATTTGGACCAGTAGAGGGTGCTACTATTCTTTCCAGTTCTGGAATTGCATTGAACAAAAAGTCATTCTTTCTACAGTTCCTTTTAGAAAAGAAACAAACGGTTTGTTTATTTATTTTTTTCCACAGCCGACTTTGGCTTCTGCGCTCAAATCACGCCGGAGCAGAGCAAACGCAGCACCATGGTGGGCACGCCCTACTGGATGGCGCCTGAGGTGGTGACCCGCAAAGCGTACGGCCCCAAAGTGGACATCTGGTCCCTGGGCATCATGGCCATCGAGATGGTGGAAGGCGAGCCGCCTTACCTCAACGAAAACCCACTCAGGGTCAGCGCCGCTCGTCGGGCAGCCTTCCAAGGCGACGGAATTCCGAGGGGGAAAAAAACAACAAAAAACAACCTTGTCTCGTTTCAGGCGCTCTATTTGATCGCCACCAATGGGACGCCGGAGCTGCAGAACCCTGAGAAACTGTCGTCCACCTTCAGGGACTTCCTCAACCGATGTCTTGAGATGGACGTGGAAAAGAGAGGCTCGGCTAAAGAACTGTTGCAGGTAACCACGACCAGATATTATTTTTCTTTTTTTGTCTGTGAGGTCGCTTGAAAAGTGATTTTGGGTCACTTCCGGCTCATGTTGGAGCATTTCTGCATCACTTCCTGTTGATTTTATGGCTTGTGAGTTACTTGGTTATAAGTAAGTTTTGGGGAACTTCTGGGTCACTTTCTGATCATTTTTGGTTACTTTTTGGGACCTTCCGGCTTGATTTCCTATCACTTCTGGTCTCTTTTTGATTTAGGCGCCATTCTGGGTTGCTTTCTATTTATTTTGGTGCAAATTTGAGTCACTTCTTATTCATTTTTATACGTCTCGGTCCCTTCCTCTTTGTTTCAGGCACATTAATATTGCATTTCTGGGTAACTTCCTGTTGCGTTTGACTCACTTTCCATGTTTTGCTTGAGGGAAGCACTTATTTTGTGTCCTTGTCATTTTTCAGCACCAATTCCTGAAAATGGCCAAACCGCTCTCCAGCCTCACGCCGCTCATCATAGCTGCTAAGGAGGCCGCCAAAAACAACCGCTAGGGGGCGCCCCCCTTCCACACCCACACACACACACACAAACTGAACTCTGGAAGAAGGAGGCGGGCTCCAATCGGTGTCATCCACAGAGCGCAAAAAAGACTGGATTCGCTGTTTTCTACGTGCGTTTGCCTGTATTTTCTTTGTCTGCTTTCAGAATGTGCACCTGTTTTTATTTGATTATTTTTTAAAATCTTAACATGTAAGAAACAGAAATGATTTTGCTGGGATATCAAGCGATTGTAGCATTGACGCAGGTTAGCTTAGCGCCCCGTGAAATCGGTCAGTTGGCAATGTGAGTTAAAGATGAGTATATGAATAATAATGACTAGAGCACGAGCCATATATCATGAGCCGATTCCAGCCATTGACGTCGATAGATGTCTAATCCGTTTGGACTGGGAGGGGCTAGCGGCGGTCGGGCGATCAAACCGATTGGTCAAACTCGAGTGCAATGAACAAAGCTATCAAAACAACAAAAAAGTAAACTGCCTTATCAACGGGTAACAAAATGCTGCGGTACAATTTCGTCAGACATGCTGTAAAAAGGGGTGGGGCCAACAGTGGCT
The DNA here is from genome assembly GCF_051989625.1 of Stigmatopora argus. Classification (NCBI taxonomy): domain Eukaryota; kingdom Metazoa; phylum Chordata; class Actinopteri; order Syngnathiformes; family Syngnathidae; genus Stigmatopora; species Stigmatopora argus. The sequence goes on along the minus strand of NC_135396.1, from coordinate 2,966,599 downwards.
CATTTGCATGAGGAAAGACCGCCCTTTTAATATGGCGTGGCTTCCAAAACAAAGGACACAGTAAGGCTTAAAAAAGCTTTGTACATCTTACTTAACCGGTTGAAAAAGCTGGTCATTACCCATCATGCAACCTGCCTACTCGCAATGATGCGGACATGCATGTTTTTCTTGAGATTTTTTTAATTATTATTTCTTGGTACGACAGATTTGGCGACTGATGCTGGTGTACGAAAGAATAAACTGCGATGAGTCAACTGTGTGTCGTTTCTGCCTTCGTGATTCACCATCAAATATAATGAACACGTTTTTACATGCTTTTTTTCTTTTATATATATATATATATATATATATATATATATATATATATATATATATATATATATATATATATATATATGCAAACATGACCAGAGAGAATCATTGAATATTTGTTTCAAAATGTTTTGTTTTATATGGATATATTTATTATATATATATTTTAATAGGTAAATAAAATGTAAACAAATATATAAAATATCCTGAGACATGTAAGTGCCAATATTCTCTTTTATTAAGCATTTTATTTTGCAATATGCAAAATGTCAAATACATTTTTGGTCAAACCGGATTGGAATGCCATCGCCCTCAATGCCATTCAAACATAACTTAGTGCCAGCCCATTTCATTTGAAATGGGTTTGGACATCTATCGTCATCATTGACATAAAACGTCATCAAGCTGGCCAGGCGGTTACCATGACAACAGTGCTCATACTTTGGCTTTATGTAAGCATGAATGCATGGCAACTGAACTTGACCACGTGACACGTCCTGGCCAGCCAGCTCGCCCGCAAGGTGGCTCAAAAACAATTAGGTGACGTCATCAAGAGTGGACCAGCCTCTGTCTCTCTCCGGCGCACGCGACAGCTCTCTTCATTCGAAACGCAGCATCCACGCGAAAAAGCACGACACTAATGCGGCGTCACGCTGGAGCTCGTCAAGGCACGCTTGCAGGTAAAGAAAGTCTTGTATTAGTGTTATTTTTTAAATTCTGGCTCGTGTCGTGTCTTTGAATTGTTTTTTTGTTTGTTTGTTTTTTACGCGTCCTTGTTTAACTCCTAATGCTAAATAGCTAGCACCTCTGCTTGAATTAGCAGCTTTTTCATTCCTCTTCAAAAATGTCCACGTCAATGTCATGCATTTTGAGAAATACGGGTATTATTGTTTTAAAATGCTTCACTTGAATAACTGGTCCTGCCGCATCTTGACTATTTAAGTACTATGTTTATTTATCTTTAATTCTGTAAATGGGCGGTCCTGGCTAATTTTGCCCCCTAACACTTATGCATTCCTCAACGTACAAATACACATATTATCTGTTATTATTTATGTTTATCAAATACACGCTTAAATTAAACCTAGGCCTTTTTTCCAATGCCATTTTAGCACACAACTAACGTTGACCGAATTGAAGAACCTAACACTTAATTTTCCTGGCCTTCTGATCATAAACAATGTGTTATTTGTTTGTATACAAAAATCACCCCATTTCAATTTAGATGCAGTGCCACTTCACTGACGCTAGAGCTCGGTAATGGCTCTCTGCAAACTCCTCCACGGAACAGACAACTTGGAATATAATGAATTTTCTTTTTTGGCGAGGGCTCTCATGTGCCCTCAAAAGAACTCGCCCTTGGTCCACGTTGGCGCTAGCAAAAACCTGTCCTGTCTCCAAATACGCCAAAGGCTCTAATTTCTGGAACCCATTTTGGAGAAAGTCCATTGGTCTCTTCTTTGATTTTGTAAGGAGCTTATGAAAATCCTGCTTAAATGTCATTAGCGGATTCATTCTTATATTTACAGTCACTTGATTTTCCTCACACGAGAGCTCTGTTAACGACCATTTCACAAGTATTTGTCACACTGTAGCACAGGGTTCTGCTCCAGTTCTGCACTATGGAACTGTTTGAGTACTCTTCATATATTAAGGTATTTTTTTCCGGAAGTTAAGGAGCATAATTCCTAAAAAAAAAAAAGAGGATGAACCGGCTAGCGTTTTCGCGTGCCGCACATGCTAGCACATGTTGACAGATTGACAGAACGGTCACAGGGTGACAAGAAGATAGAATGTACATCGGATCAAAATCTGCCACTCATTCTGGGTGTGACTTCTTTTTTATTCTTTATTTTTATAGTGGGTGAGGCCATGCTGCTGAGAAAGGACTAATTAGGAACTCGTTTTATTGGTAAGTTTTTTTTCTCTCAGTGAAGCTGTGTCCAAAATATAGTCTGGAATCATTTGGAAGTTAATTGCTGTCGTATTTGTCATATTTAAAACGCCTACATGGTGCAAAAGTACTCTTCTGCAGGCATGTACTGACACAGAGGAGCATTGTTTTATGCGTGCCGTCTCCTGCTTGTGTCTACACACGCTAACCCCTTTTAACCCTTATTTTTTTCTTATTATTCGGATATTATTGTAGGATAGATAGTATTATTTGGATGCAATTTTTTTGCTGCCAAATTTGTGCAACTGATTCTTTTTGGCGACTGAATTTTGGTGGGTGAATTATTTCAGACAGATTTTTTTTTTAGCACTAATTAATCCCCCCCCATCTTTTTTTCTAGAAAAATGCCACTTTTTTTTTTGCAGCCAAATTTTTGCAACTGATATTCTTTGCATTTGAATTTATTTCCCTCCAATTATTTGTCCCACCCAATTCTAGCCACTGAATTTTTTTTGACTGAATTTTGCTGTCTTCTAAATCCTCGCCTATTTTTGTTTTTTTTGTTTTGCCACTTAACCCCCATTTTCCCCACTCAACATTTGCCACTATTTATTTTCTTTTCTTGCAACTGATGTTTTTTAGCGGTGGAATGTTGACGCTAAAATAAAACAGTTGGACTCTCATCCATTTTGGTCAAATTCCAACGTGCTACGTCATCTTTTTTTTCAGGCGAATATCGCGGTGACCGCGAGGTCGGCCCGGCGCCCGTCCGAAGCTGGGGAAGTTCAAGGTGGTGCGGCGGCAGCTGCTGCAGCGGTACGAACACCAGCCCTTCGTCTCCTGCCTGGCCGGCCTCTACGGTTGCCAATGGCGACGATATCAACGAGCTCGAGCGCAGCACGGAGAGTGCTGCTGCAGCAAAGTGAGCCGGGTCGTCCGACGCCGTCGTTCGTCACTAGTCCCCCCCGACCCATATCTTGACGTGGTCTTGGGCAGGTGGAGTCGGCCACGTTCGTCCTCCTGATCCTCACCTTCTTCTTCACTTTGGTCTTCCTCTATTTCTGGGTGGAGGCTCAAAACGACTACGATGACTTTGACAGGTGAGTCGTGGACTAGAGCAGATGTGAACAATAATTGTATAATTAAACATAAAAAATGGCACTTTTTGGAATGACCTTCACAATTTAAATGATTAAAAGACAGTTGTTTTGAGTAAAAATGAATACAAATGAAGGAGTAGTTCCTTCAAAAATATTTGATTAATAGTGTAAGATTCTTGTTGAAGTGTTTAGTTAAATAATAGTTCTGACAATGGAAAAAAAAAGGGTAGTAATTTAAATTTTAAAAAGTGATCCTGGTTGACTTTTTTCCTCTCTAAAACAAGTGCTGTTATAAATTGTTAGATTAGTTAGCTTTATTCATCCCGTATTCGTTTTGATTGATATAAATCCATTCTTTAAAAAAAAAGAGCCTCTTTTTTTCCCAAAAATAACTAGACTCAGTGAAAAAAGTGCATAATGTGGAACACTGATATACAAATCATCAACTTCACACATTACAACAACTTTTTTAGCAACTAGACGAGGTGATCAGGCATCATTAGGCTACACGATGATAAATCCAAAGTTTATTCAAACTGAGGAAGGTTAGCCGTTAGCATCTCCGTATTTTGATTCACGGCAGATTGAAAGCACACTGAGCACATTGACAAAAAATAGTCGCCGACAATAATTGCTAATTGCCGTTCTTCTGTTCTTAGGTTCAACTTTGTCAGATTGGGCTTCTGGTTCCCCTGGTCGCTGTTTATCCTGGTGGTGGCCGTCGCCATCTTCACCTACATTGCGCTCTTGCTGGTAAGCACAATACCTTTATAGCACTTGTCGTCTTCACAAAGTTAAAGAGGAACTTATTGAGCCGTAATCGGTCTAACTATCTAACACAGGGGTAGGGAACCTATGGCTCGGGAGCCACATGTGGCTCTTTTGATGGGTGCATCTGGCTCTTTGCCAACCTGTGTGCTAAAATATGGAAATCGCTGTTGACAGAACTGAGATATTACATTTAGAACTGCTTTAATCTTCATTTTTTTTGCAGTAGACTCTTCTGGAATGCATCCTCTCATTGTTACGCAACAGCATGAGAATCTTTTAAAAAATATTCAGTTTTTTTTTCACTTTAAAAGTGGTGAAATTACAAAAAAAAATTGAAAAGGCACTTGTTTACATGTATGTATTTTGACTTTTAAATTCGTAGTATGGCTCACAAGGAATAACATTGGAAAATATGAATCGTTTGTGGTTCTCTTCGTCAAAAAGGTTCCCGAGCCCTGATCTAACACAATATCCAGTTGTTTTTATCCCTCCCGTACGTTCCAACGTGGCATACTCGTGAACGCTAACGCTAGTTAGCTCATGCTCCTCAGGTGCTGGCTGTGTGTCTTCTGTCCGAGGGCCAACGTTTGTACCTTCACTGGAGCCACAAGGTGCTTGAAAAGATTTGGATTTATCAACCAGGCGAGAGTTAACTGGCGCCCAATTTGCCGCAGATCGGCGTGGCGCTGACGCTGGTCTTCTGCGTGGCGTCCACGGCCGCCCTGTCCAACCTGTGGAGGAAAGAGTGGGCCACGGTGCTGCTTTCGCTTCAGGTCGGGTCGGGCGCATTTTTGGCCAGAGGTTTGGGCCGGCGTCTGATTGGCCGTCTCCCGTGCGCCGTCAGGTCACGGTGCCGATGCTCCACGTGGCTGCCGTCTTTGTCATGCTGGTCATTACCTGGCCCGTGGCTTTGCACTTTTGTCGCACGAGCAAGAGAGGTAAGAAGCGTCAAATGTCATTCCAACTCCTGGTGTGTTCAAGTCCAGTTTGTTTTCCCATTTTTGACTGGAAATTTAGCATTTTTAAAGGCAAAAATTATTAAGTATTAATGCATACCTGTCATTTCAATTCATGTTGTGTTTGATTCGCATTTGAACATTGTTAACAATTTTTACTTTTGCAGTTTTGAACAAAAACTTCCTATGGACACATTGATGCTATTCCCAATGCATCTTGCACTTGATTCACAAATTGTCTTTGAACACGTTCACCAATTTTCACTTTTTTGTGGGAAAAAACTGACCAGATGCATTTCCAATTCATGTTGCATTTGAACATATTCACTAATTTGTCATTTTGGGGCAAGATTGGACACCTTTTTCATTCATTCGGTTTCATGTGAGATTTGCATCACACTTAATTGCATATATGTTTAATTAAAAATAACTCAATCATATTGACACATTCAATATTCACATCTTTGCCTATTGAAATATTTCAACATATTAAATCTGAACACCTTTAATGTCATCACAGTTTTTTCTTTCATATATTGCATCATCTACCCCCCAAATACTCTCAAAAGATATATAATATTTTTGACCAATAATGAAGCGATTTTGCCCCCACCCAAAATTCCCACCGACTCCTTCAACAACACAAATTAATTTGGTTTCACGTGACATTTGAGCCACACAAAAACATTTCATACATTTTCAAATTTTAACCAGAAATGGGCCATTTTTTTTTTTTTTTTTTTTTTTTTACCAAAAACCTCCTGTTTCACCCACTTGACACATTCAACAAGGTTCATATCTTGACCCATCAATATCATTCATATATTTGGACACATCACTCAAACAATTGATACTTACAACATCCCATTTTTGCCCAAAACGTCAACGTTAACAATATTGCATCCTTTTTTTGGGGGTCATCAGCATGTCGGGTGTCTATTCTGGCCGTCTACTTGTCCGGATTGTTCTTCCTCTACTTGGTTCCTCTGGGGATGTACTCGCCGTGCATCAAAGACGCCGGAACGCTGGGGGCGGCGCCGATGCTCTTCGGACACCGCGGGGCGCCCACGGTGAGACTCCCCGAACGCAAATGTCAAAAGAGTCACGCCGGCTGACGCCAGTTCTTGTTTTTATTTTTTGGGGCGCCGTCAGCTGGCTCCGGAGAACACAATCATGTCCTTTGAGAAGGCCGTGGAGGCCGGGGGAGACGGACTGGAGACCGACGTGTCCATCAGGTGAGGAGGATTCGCTTCAATTGGCTGCCGTTGATGGAGGGGCGGGCGGCAATTGGTGGGAAAATTGATTGGACGGATTCTATCGTCACCAATTTAAGGGAATGGCCGGTGATGTTTGACGAGCGCTTGCGTGTCAAAGTGCGATTAGCGTGCCGCTAATCCCGTTAGCCTCGACTGAACAAAACTCTAGTGAGAGTCCAAGGGTGTCAAACTCGGGTTGGTTCGCGGGCCACATTAACGTCAACTTGATTTCATGCGGGCCGGATCATTTTAGATATAATATTTAGATTTTTTTTTTAAGTCCTGAATATTCAGTTTTTGATAGATCTAAAACAATGTTTATTTTAGCTTTTTTGATATAGTTTTAGATTTTACAAAATGATTTTTGAACTAAAAACACAGAAAAAAAGGATTAAAAAATGACAATTATTGTTTTAAAAGGGGGAAAATAAGGAAATAAAATATACATCTATACTCCATTTTAATTTGATCCTAAAACAGAAAGTCGGCACTCATGATTTACTTTCCCGGGCCACACAAAATGATGCGGCGGGCCAGATTTGGCCCCCAGGCCGCCACTTTGACACTTGTGCCGTAGACTGTGAAAAGGGGATTTAAAAGAAGACTATTGATAAGCGCCATCCAACTGTAGGAGACAAAATCGGAATTTGACATTTCCTTTTTTCACTGCCATTGGGAGACGTCCAATCATCATTCAGCTGTGAATTTAAACGTGTTTATCACTTATAGACGTCCAAATCTTTTGAAGCGGAAGGGTGGCTGCTAGGCCTCCCACTTCAAATGGTTTGGACGTCCACCCTTTTCAATGGGAGCCAAAGAGTTATTCAAAAAGCATGAAATAAATTGATTTTCAAATTGAAAACGAGTTTGCCAAAATATTTAAGAAAATGAAAGAAGGAAAATGAGCATTTTTAAAAAAAAGTTGAAAACCAAAAATACATCAGGCGACGTAACTTTTTTTTTTCCCTCTTCTCCTGGGCAGTTACGACGGTGTTCCCTTCCTGATGCACGACCCCACCCTGCGGAGAACCACCAACGTGGCCGACGTTTTCCCCGAGCGGGCGCACCAATTGGCCTCCGCGTTCACTTGGGCCGAACTGCGGCGGCTCAACGCCGGCCAGTGGTTCCTATCCGTAAGTCTGTAAGATCCTCCCTTCCCTTTGGGAACGAACCGGCGAGATGTCCGTCGACTTTGGGGGTCACTCGCCCACCGACTTTGTGCGACTTCCAGAGAGGCCCCTTTTCCGGAGCGTCCTCACTGAGCGAGGCGGAGCGGCGGCGGGCCGGGAACCAGTCGGTCCCCTCGCTGGCCGACTTTCTGCGGCTGGCGTCGCCGAGCGGGCGACTCGTCATCTTCGACCTGCGCCAGCCGCCCCCGGAACATCCTTACCACCGCTCGTACGTCAACGTCACCCTGGAGGTGGTTCTGTCCCACATCAACGCTTCTCAGGTAGGAATCTTTTCCATTCTGTTGGCGCCAGTCGGATTCAAATCTACGTGTTCCAGGCCATAAGCCAGGGGTGTCAAACTCGGGTTGGTTCGCAGGCCGCATTAACGTCAACTCCATTTCATGTGGGCCGGACCATTTTAGATATAATATTTAGATTTTTTTTATAAATGGATTAAAAGAACTGGATTAAAAGCCCTGAATATTCCGTTTTTTATAGATCTAAAACAATGTTTATTTTCACTTTTTATATATTTTTAGATTTTACAAAATGATTTTTGAACTAAAACACAGAAAAATGGATTAAAAATGACAATTATTGATTTAAAAGGGGGAAAATCAGGAAATTTAATATACATCTATACTCTTCATTTTAATTTGATCCTAAAACAGAAAGTCGGCAGTCATGATTTACTTTCCTGGGCCACAAAAAATGATGCGGCGGGCCAGATTTGGCCCCCGGGCCGCCACTTTGACACCTGTGCCCTAAATAGGCAGTTTTTTATAGATCTAAAGCAATGTTTATTTGACCTTTTTTTTCTTAGTAATGGAAATTTTCTTTTAATCATGTTTTTCATTTCAAATGGAAACAAAATATATATTTTTAATGATGTTCAATATTAAGGTGGAAAACGGAAAATATCGATATATTTATTTTTAGATCTTACAAAATGGATGAAAAAATTGCAATGATTGTTTTTAACAAGTGGAAAATCAGGAAATGTAATTTACATCTATAATCATATGAATTTGATCCTAAAACAGAAAGTCGGCACTCATGATTTAACTTCTCGGGCCGCACAAAATGATGCGGCGGGCCAGATTTGGCCCCCGAGCTGACACTTTGACACCTGTGCCATAAGCGCTTTCGTGAAAACGCGGTCTTTTCTCAGGTTCTGTGGCTGCCGTCCGAAGACAGGCATGTGGCCCGCGCCGCCGACGCCGGGCTGCGGCTGACGTCCGCGGAACGCCTATCCGTGGCGGCGCTGAAGGACGAGGGCATCGGCACCCTCAATCTCCACTACAGCAGGATGTCGGAAGCGCAGATCAGGTAACGCCACGTCAAGCCGCATGTCTCCGGCCGTCTGAGCGTGTGATGTCCAACCGTCCGCAGGAAGTACGCCTTGGCTAATATCAGCACCAACCTGTTCGTGATCAATCAGCCCTGGCTCTACGCGCTGGCGTGGTGCGCCGGCGCCCACACGGTCACCACCAACGCCGTGCACGTCCTGGCCAACGTCCGCAAGCCCCTCTTCCTTATGGTGAACACTCTTTTCATTCGTTTACTTTAAATAGAGCACGTCAGAAGTTGAAATTGCATGCCGACTCCCGATTGGTCGAGACTCGTAATTTCAAATGATACATACATACATACAGGGATGAATATTTTGTGTAGTAAGAAAAAAGTGAAAACCTAAACTCTGAGGCAAAAAAAAATGCTTATATACGGTATTTAGCGAGTATAACACGCACCCATAATTCGTGACTAAAATTTTGCGCGTTATACTCTAATAAATACGGTATACAGACGCTCCCCTACTTACGAACGAGTTAGGTTCCGAGCGATTGTTCATAAGTTGAATTTGTTCGTAAGTTGCTCAGTGCTATATTTTGTATTATAATTTATGTTTAAGGCCTATATAAGTATATTGAAGGTTTATATAAGTGTATTTGTATGTTTAAGGCTTGTATAAGTAACACGCATTGGTTTGTACTGAAAAAAACATTAAACAATAAAATGGAGAGAATACATACAGTACTGTATACATACATTAGAGAGAGAGATTTACTAGAAACTGGCCGAAAGAAGCTATCTAATGACGATTGCCTTTCGCTTTTCACCAACCATATTGAATAATGGATGCACAAGATATTTAATGATAAAAATGAAAAAGGTTCTTTGCGCACTGGAGATACGTTCAGGCACTTCCGCACTGCAACGAACTGGGCAGAAGAAGGTAGATGCTGGGTGAGATGAGCTCTCATAGCGCCAGGCGTCGGTATTAGCGGCGGAAAGAAGCACTACTCGGAAAAAAATACAAAATCGAACTTACGAACATTTTTCGACATAAACGCAATTTGCAGACATGTTCGTATGTACCGTTGTTCGTAACTCAAATGTTCGTAAGTAGGGGAGCGTCTGTACTTTTTCGGGGTCATCAAGTTGCCTTGTTGCCTCGAAGTGGGACTAGTACAAAGCCATTAAAGAAAACAAACCCAGAAATAGAGAAACGGTGTTTCTCCCCCTAATCTAATCAAATTGTCTTTTTTTCAGACACCCGAGGAATACAACCTGATGTGGATTCTAACTAACGCCGTCTCCGCCGTCCTCACCATCTGCATTTTCATTTTCCATTGGTGCGTGTGTATTTTGATGTCATTGGCCCCTCTCGGTCAAAATGGATCGAACGTCTCCCACCGTCAATGGCGGCCCGATGATCGTAAATCCCTCCAACCCACAGGTGGCGAGAGAGGGGACTTCCATTCCTGTCAGGCGGTCGGCAGACTCGCCAGAACAGACCGTACAGCAAGTTTCGAACGGGTACGGCAAATCGACATCCGCTAACAAAATGGCTGCCGTTTTAGGGAAGTCCTAGTCAACGCGTCACGTGTGTGTTGTGCGTCAGATTCCTCCGGAGGGACCCGCCTTCGCCGGAGTCCTTCCGATGCATCTCTCGTCTCCCTCCCTTTGGTCTCCCACCTTTCAAACCCCGCATGTACAAAGCATTTCCAAGACAAAAAGACGTCGCGCATTCTTTCCTAACGTTCGCCTTGTTCTTTTTTTTGGTCTAGAAATGAGCAACGTCTGGTCCAGCGACGCACCGACGGACCCTCGTATCCCCGCCGTCGTTGACGACATCCGCCGAGACCAAGACGTCATCCGGTTTGGACACTTTTAGTGCTTGACTTTCTACACGTTTTTGTTGCAGACGTAGAGCCGGGTGACATGTATTGCAAAAAAAAAAATTAAATAGTCAGCATGCTGATTGGAATTTTCTGTCAAAAGGTCTTCGTGTTTTTACACTGTAGAAAATGTTAGATTGAAATTTCAAGTGGAAGTAGTATTGCCCTTGAATTTTCAGGTTTTAATGGGTTGCTACTCCAATTTTAGCGCCTTACTTTCTACACGTTATAGTACTTAAAAATGTATTTTAAAAACCTGATCGTTTTGGGGGACATCCTTGTTTTAGTGTGTGGTTAAACGGCTGTACAAGGTACTTGCTATTAGTTTCTATTCATCCGCAAAATGAATGTATTTCTCACGTCGAGGATGAAATTCTCCGTCTCTGTGCCAAATGAGTTTAGCCAAAGTCTTGCTCTGAATGTATTTTGTCATCCTTTTTTAAATATTTTTGTCCCCGTGGTTAACGTTGCCAAATAGGGACACGATTATTGTAAAGATTTAGTCATAAATTACTTTTTGTCGTCTAAAAGTAGGATCATTAAGTTAAATTGTTCCTACAATATGCATTGTTGTTGAAACGTAGAAATACTAGAAGCAAGGTGAGGTTTGTTTTATTTGACTAACGTTGTTTTCTTGTGGAGAAAACACTGCAATGTAATTATTGACAGTATAAAACACTCATAAAACTCATAAATGTAAATGGCCTACTACTACACAAGGGTTGTCAAGATGAATAGTCTAATCGACAACCTTTCGTTATCGTAGTAATCAATAGCTTTAATTGGAATTGATTGTTTCGGGATATTGTTGTCCTGAAATTGGTCCAATTTGTCTCGCGTAAAAACTCAAATTTCCATTTCACCCGTAAACGACAAACAAAAGCGAATCGGGGAAAAGTTTGGCACGTTTTTTTCGTTCGAGGGCGAAATAAAAATGGAGTCTTTAGAATTTCAATTCAAATCCAAATCCGTCCTTGTATGAGCCTCGAAACGAAGGAGCATAAATATTGACGGGAAAAACAAAGCATTTCTTGGTCACGTTACATGCTCATCCCTTGTTGCCAGGCAGAAAAAAATCCAGTGAAAAGGGCTTTGAATTGAATACTAACAAAAAGTCCTGGTCACAAGGCAGAATTTGCACTTAAAAGCCCAGTTACTGACTCAGAGGTAATCGTCCTCGCTGGACGACGAGTCGTCGTCGTCGTCACGGCAACGCACGACGCCGTAGTCACTCGGACCTTCGCCGGGGTCGTCGTCGTCGCTTCGGCTCCCGAACGTACTTTCCGAGCTGACGGACGGTCGACGGCTCATCCACCACATGTGGTGGCCGAAGGTCCGCCCCCAAGTGCAGCGCTGGCCAATGGGGCGCAGCAGGCGGGCGAGCTCGGCGGCCTCCCGCCAGTAAGACGTTCACTTGGCGTGAGCGCGCTCGGACCGCTGCCTGTTCATGGCGGTCAGCATCTGGCTGATGTACGAAGTCAGCAGGTCGTCCATTTTGTAGCCCTGAAATAGGAATTGGAGCATGAATTAGCTTTTTTTTTTTCTTACTGAAAGTCCAGATTCTAAAAAAACAAAAACAAAAAAGTGAAAATTTGAGAACGGTCGGCGTTACTGTTGCAATTACTCTCCTTTTTAATCAGTAAAAAGTATTTTCTCTTTGCTCCCTGTTGCTAGGCAGAAATTGTTCATAACCATGTATATTTTTTGAAACTTCATTTTCTGTTTTTGCCCCTTGTTGCCGGGCAGAAATTGTAAATGATTATTATTTTAAAGTTGTAGTTATTTCTCGTTTTTCCCCCTTGTTGCTCAGTAGTATCCATAAAGAGTTAAAAAATGGTGAATTGAACCTTTAAGTTTAGTCAAACGAAATACTGAAATTGCTAAAATACTTTTCATTCTGTTAATAGGCTGAAATGATGTCCATAAGCCTAGTAAAAGAACATTAAAAGACATTTCAAAAGCAAAATTCCGTGTTTGCTCCTTGTTGCCAATGAAATTTCCAGTTCACGTCGCTACCCCGTTGCTAGGCAGAGTTTGTAACCCTTGTAAAAAGCCCACTGACTGCACAACATAGACAAAAATATGTCATTTCTTCCGAGTTGCCTTTCAGGAAAATTTGCTGACCCACCAGAGAGGTCTCACAGAGGAGTTTACTTCCCCTGACGAGGTTCCCGATGGTGATGTGGAAATATGTGTTGCCGCTGCTCCAATTGGAGATCTTGGTAAAAGGATGAGTGATCAGAACGTCCTGCTCGAGACAAAATAAACAAAAGATCACTCACCCCTGCTCTTTATCTTGTATTTACCAACACAAACCTTTGTTTTTGGGTCAATCAGACTGACTCCATGTTTGTTGATGGCAATCAAGAGGATCTCCGGGTAGTTGGGCTCTGTGGTTTGCTGAAGACCAAAAAAAATGAGAAGAACGCTGTATCTGCAGGTGCTTCTGTTTATACCTTGACTTCAAAGAAGGCGGAGCCAAATGTCGGCCATTTGTAAATGATTTTCAGAAACATCAGCTTGGCTTCTTCCCTGGATTTACCAGCTTGCTTGTTGAAGAACGCCACCACGGACTGTGACACACAAAAAACAGCTAAAAAGAAGCATCCTTCAAAAAAACAACCAGAGGTTTGCTGAGCTTACTCTCTTCCAGTCATCTGGTGACATCTGACGGATAAGATCTTGAGGGACCAGTTCCCTCAACATCTTGGGAATGGTGGGAAAGTGGGACTTGTCATCCTCGAACTTGACTCGGTAGATGAGAGCCGCCAGCTGGAAGACTTCGTCCCGCGAACACTTGTGGTAGCCACGAAGGTATTTGGGCAGTTCCTGGTCACGTTTGCCATCACAAAATAATCTAACGTTTACTATTCCTTCCTTTAGTGGTCTCGGGTGAAAAAAAAGACTCACCTGGTAGTAATGGAAGATGGAGTCGGCGAACGAGTCCTTCCCGGGAACGGTGCTGGTCCACAGCTTCTTCATGAAGAACACCTGGTAGGTCAAAGACGGAACCGCTCCTGTGCAGAGAACGGAACGTGTTGTTTTTCCGTGTTCCGAGTGGTGCTCGAGCCAAAGCGTAGATACCCTCTTTGACCGGCCGCGACTTCTTGATCCAGTCCGTCAAGTGTCGGACAAAGTCGAAGAAGAAGTCTCCTTCTGGAACGCTGATCACCTGACACGAGAACGTCCAGATGAATTCCATGAAGGGAGTCGCGTTTCGATGGGAAAGGAAGAATCACCTTGTCCGAGATTTTCACAAAGAGACTGAAGCCGTCAGAGGTTTTGAGGAGCAGTCTGGTGGAGATGTTCTGACAGAAGTCCTTGGCCTTGGTGCTGGACTCCACCTCGAACGCCTGCCAAATTCCAACCGCTCTCATTTCCAACGCTAACCATACCAACGCCCAAAATATCCCGTGTTTACCTCGTCCGTGTCGTCGGGGAAGTAAACCTTGTGGAAGATCTGCGTGGTCTTGTGCTGGATGGCCTCGACTTCCACCAGATGAGGAGGGTACTTCCTGGATCCGTTTCTGGTACGGTTGTGGAACATTTGGTTTTCAAGTCCAGCAAAGACTTCTCAAGGAATTACTCTCACCGTAACGCCTTATGCACCCTGTGTACGCAGTCTGCTGAGAGCGGGTGATGCCTCTTGGACTGCAAGAACCGCTGGACGTGAGGCAGCAGAACATTGCTGGGAGGGAAGAGACCCGTGCACAACCACAGGAGCTCCCAACCTTTCTCCTCGCTGTACCTGCCGGGAGCACCAAGACTCGGATCGCGGAAACCGGCAGAGGACGTCAACGTCTACGCAGAAGCTACGGCGCACTTGACGTGGTTGTCCGTGAGCTGCTTGACGATCTGGCAGAAGATCTCGTCCTTCAGGACTTCGGCCTTCAGCGCGCCCTCGAAGATCTGGTCCGTTAATTCGTTGACCGCTCGGATGCGTTTGGATGGGTAGTCGCCCATGTACTTCATCACGGGTAAGACGTGTGTTAAAGAACATTCTAGTTTGTTCATTGGTTCTTGCTATCGTGACAACAAAGTATGGTAAAGACATAAAAAACGGGAAAATGCTACTCTATTAAATCTTACCGTATTTTTTCGCATATACGCCATATTTGTCGCTCCCCAAAAAATCATGACTGAATTGAGGGTAGGGCTTATATGCGCACAAATTAGACTTGCTTGGGACGAAACTGCGAGGTGACAAAGACCAAACGCCATAACGCAAGACGATGCGGCCGATACGGTCATTAAAATAATAAACCTTATCTTGCATAAAACTCACTTGTGCCTGCCATTGCTCGCTCAGGGTGCCGCTGTCTTACCTAGGGATGACAAAGTAGCTCGCTAGGGACACACTTCCTGGTTGTACCGCTCACATGACTTCCTTTTTGAATTTGTTTACGTGCAGACAAGACCTTTTAGGAATGTCCAATCCACCAATCGATTTATACAGTATCTCAGAAGTAGCATTTTTTTCTTAAGATTTTCCCTTCAAAGTAACACATTTGTACTCCCTATTAAAACCATGAATGTGGAGGTGAAAATTGTGAATCAAAGTGCGGCTTATACGAGAGAAATGGTCAAATTCAAGCATTTTAAGGCAGTTTTAAGGGTACGGATTATACGTGGAGGCTGCTAATATACGTAGTTTTCATATAGTGAAATCAGATGCACCTTTTAGAAGTGGTTCTCGTCACAAAAAACATCTAGACAAGGTACTCGGTGGTGGAAATGTGGTAGCAAGGATATCAATGAAGGCCATGCAGGCCTCCTGAGCCAGCTCTTCGTGTTGGACCACTTTCTTCAGCAAAGGCTGTTTAAGAGGCTCCCTGGTGCAGCTCCACAGTTTGTCCTTTCCTCGATTCTTGGTGACCATCACCCGACTCAAAGTGTGTTTGGGCGGAGGCCTGAACCAAGAACAACGACAATGCCAGTCCGGTCTCCAGCCCGAGTTTGAATTTGGCCGCTCGGTGCTCCATACCTAAAGTAGTCATAGGAGAACTCCTCCAGCGTGTAAGGTTTCACAGGGTCTTCACTCTCGGGCGGGACCAGCTGGGAGACCCTCACCGATTGCTGCCTTTGATCTGGAGTCATGGTAACCAGCGCCTGATTGGTCGGAATCACCGTTAAATCTTGTAAGATTGAAATTCTTTCAAGGTTGTCTTTGTCTCACCACAATTTCCTTCTGCGGTTGCGTCATGCTAGGAAGGACGTAGACCGAATCTGCCGGGAAGTCTCCTCGCTGATTGGTTCTCTCGTTAACACCGTGCGCCCAACCCGAGTTGAGAACTTGCTCGCCCGTGTCCTGGTCCAGGAGGATCAGGTCTCCCTTCCGGAAGCTGAGGAATGTGGATGGTTCGCCATCTGCCAAAAAGCGTCAGAGGACAATTTGGGACTTCTCGGACAGTCCGAAGTCTGGGGAAGACATACTCTGGTTGGGACTGTCCTGCAGCGCCACCACGAACTTGGACCTGTTCCTCAGTCCTTCCAGGAAGGTCACCACCAGGTCTCGGATGTCCTCAGCATTGTTGGACGTGAAGGTGTACTCGTCTCCTTTGATGGTTGCCAGAGTGAAGCTCTGTCTCTGCAGCTTGCCCCCCCTGTGGAGGGACACGGGGGTCCACCATCTTTAAAAGTAGACCTGGAAAAACTGCAATTTGGAAAATCAAACTGAACTAGAAATGCGTTGGATTGTTTTCTACGCTGTCCCGTCATCGGGAAGCGAAGCAATTGGGTCTGATGACTTTTTAATAAGGAGAGTTTTATTTTTTCAGAATCTCTACCTGCTGCTGGACACTGCTGTAATTTCTGGGAAGGAGAGTTCTAGCAAGACCTGTTCCTGCTCGTCCACAAAGTAAACGCCGGTCCAGTTGACGGCGACTATCAGGTCATTTTTAGGGAGACTGGGACCTTCCGAGGAGAGAAACCAAATCACAAGGTAGCTCCATACTTTTTCCAGACCAGATAGTGATGATGCTCACCGGACAACTTGAAGGCCTCGTAAAATCGAGAGAACAGCAGCGGCCACTTGTGGCGAGCAAAGTCCACCACTTCCTCTTTCACTTTCTGGGGATCAAATCTTTTCTGGGTGTAGATGCCCTGAACGAGAAAACGACACCAGGCTTCAGATCATCGATTCAATTAAGTAATTTGATTAGGAAAAAAATTGAAATAAACTTTGCTGCTTTGATTGATTCGTTTCATTTGGCTGGTGTTTTAATGATTTGTTTTGAGCGTTCCATGTTTATTCCCATTGACTTATAATCGACTGCCCCCTGGTGGCGATGGCGAATATGACAACTCATTTGTAACATTGATTGCCACCTGTAAGACTCTTCCTGTGGGCAACATGGCTGACCAGAGCGAGTTTACGGTACGAAATATGAAGCTAAAATCATATTAAATGAATGATTCTTATTTGTATCGATGTCTAACGAGTTGCTTACTTGTTAGGAGGAAGAAATGAGCGTATATGTTGACGTGAAGAACACTGGGCGTCATCTTGAGCTCCGGTAAGATATAGCATTAGCATGTTATAGATTAAGCCTCAATGCTAAATAGTGTTCTAATATGTTATTTTGCTAAACTATGTCTTGTTGGAGAATCAGTATAAACCAACGAGAGTTCTGGAAGTAGTAAATATTATTGTAGATCGTTTTTTTGTCTAAATATCGCGTTAATTAGCGATTAGCACGAAGCTACTGCTAGTCGCGAGTAGCTAATCGCTGTATTAGCAATTAAAGCTGATCTATTTGTTATCAATGTGGAACTAGTGAAGGTAACGTGCTTCATGTTCAATGTATTTAATGCCTGATTTCAATGTCATTTTCTGTCAGTATAGGTTAAAAGAAGTTTCAAAATTTAGTTTAAGTGTTTAGTTCATATATTATTAGGAATGTAAAATATGGAATTATGATAAAAATGTTTGGCTGTTCAATTTAAATACTTTATGCCCCGTACTACTGGGTTTTCCCATCAATAGAGAGATGAATTGATTACTCAAGTAAACTGCAGCCCAACATGAAAGTAATCTGTTGAGAACTACCTTTTTGTGGGCCGCCATGATGAAGTGAGCCCACTTCTCCACCGTCCTGGACGAGTTGATCTCTCTGTCGGGGACGTAGGATGGGATGAGGCTCAGCAGGCGTTCCAGCAGGACCTCTGACCCGTAGTCTACGTAGTATTGCTGAGACGCCAATTCTGCTAGGTCATCCTAGGACAAAACATGGGAATCTGGGTTAGGTTCAAAATAGAAACCGTAAAAGAGACTTGTATAAGTACAGAAAATCCTAGAAAGAGTCACCCGGTCACATCGGTACTCTCCAAACTTGACGCCCCGGACAGTTTGCTGGTAGATGAGGTTGGTGGCGACCGTGTCGTCGCCGGCGCAGTGCCACGGGGTGAAGATTTCCTTTCTGAAGAACAGTCTCCAGGGCGCGTTCCTCTCCTGGGCTCCCTGTTCTTTGGCGTACTGCTCGCACTGAGACACGGCGTCCATCACGTGGTCATTTCCACTGCCCAAAGATGACACCTGCACGGCGCCGTCCGTTCAGATCGCAGCAATGAAAAAGGGTTCTAACGGGAAGGAACTTTTGATTGCCAGCTAGCGTTCATATCTCAGACGACCTTGTCAAAGAGCGCGATGTAGAGCGAGAAGCCGAATCGGTCTTGCAGGCTGATTTTGTCCGCCAGAGTGTTGCACAACTCCTTGGCGGTGGTCGCCGAGTCGGTTAGCAGCGTTTTGGTGGTTCCGTCCATGAACGTCACCGGCAGCATGATGGGTTTCTTGGACTTGGTTGCCTGAAATTTGCATTTAACAAATGTAATTTCAAGTCACACTGTCACTTGAAGGGTTTTTTAATAGTATGGTCTTCACTGATTAATAACCTGTAGTGTTTTGTTTTGTAAAATAAACCCCAAAAGCAGTTTTGTATCAAAACAAATGGTGTGTAGCCCACGAAAATTTGTTAACAACAACATGAGAACCAACACAACAAAATTTGTTGGCCCTGGCGTCGATGGTGAAATTTAATCTGGAATTTCTGGGTTTCCAGATGAATTTAGAAAATGATAGTTTCCTAGATTCCTAGTAGTTGACATACCTGCAGCTCTAGCCATGATGGCGGTTGTGTTCTGGTACCATTGACGAATGTCCTCCGGAGTCGTTCTTCGCAATATGGCGCGTAACCTGGTGGCCCACTGCTGATGAAGTTCCTTAGATACTGCAAGTGAACGCAGAGGTTAGTCTCTATACCAACGGGTGTTATTTTGAAACTGTCCTGACCTTGAGGAACTTGTCCGATGGCGCGAAGCAGCCCACGCACAAACTGACGAGGATCCAACCTCGAGCGTGGGAGCTCTTTGATGGGTTCTGACTCAGTTGTTTGCAGATCTGACAGTAGATCTCATCCCTAATGTGTACAAGTATACAGGGAATTGTTGGGGTTGAGCTGGTA